>NW_022595245.1:4959165-5102999 GCF_009176505.1 Sitodiplosis mosellana
AGAGAGAGAGAGAGAGAGAGAGAGAGAGAGAGAGAGAGAGAGAGAGATAGAGAAAGAGAGAGTGGAGGCATGTGGTGCGCTTCGACCCCTGGATTCTTTATGCATGCTGAAAATGGATTTATTTGCTCAATGAATGGCGTATACGCACGATAAATTGACAACAACGACGAACGACGAGGCATTTATTGTTTGTTTCGTTTTTGTTTAAACAAAACCCGCATTGTTTGTGCGCGTTACTCGCAACGCTCGAGATCATTAGGCGTGTAAAGTCTACACATACACACACACACACACACATGTATAGTGCGCTGTGCTGATGTTTGGCGTTAATGCCTCAACTCGTTCGTTTCGTTCGCTTGTTCGTTGGATGCATTGTGCGGGACTTTGAAGTATCTGTTTACTTGTGCCTGTGTATTTTGTAATGAATCAGCAGTATTAAAAGTTTACCTCATTCCCATGTGCGTGTATATTTTTGCGGTTGTTTGTGTGCAAATATCGAAAATTTTATTGAAAATTCAGCTACAAGCTCAATTAAAAGCTGTTTGGTGTTTGAGAGAGCGGGAGAAAGAGAGAGTGGAGTTGTGTTTTGCGTACGCCGACGATGAAATAAATATGCCCGAAAGCAACACTCATTGATTGTGTCAATCAATTTTCGGAGGCTCAACAACTATTTATTGTTGTTTAAAGAATGGAAATGGGATGTGTGTGTGTGTGATATGTGAAAAGCCGTCTCCGCTTTTTGTGCAAATCCTTTTCGACAAAACTAAATTCACAAATCTGCATAATTCAATTAGAACATACCTATCTTGCGTTCGTGGTTACTTTATAGAATCCCAACAATTACCTGCAAAACATGATTTCGCCGAAAACTACCTCATCCACATAGCTTATTGTGTATAACGCAAATGAATGAGAGAAATGAATTGGAGCTTTGCGATCCCACACCGGTGTTGAATCCAATTAATACGCTTCGGATTGGAGCGTAAACACAATTTTATTGCTGATTGTTGTGCAACAACAATGAATACCGAAAAATATTTACTAATGATTAGATAGATGAATGGCAACAAAAACACGGATTTTGATGAATATGTGGCTCTGCTATTCTCTCGTTAGATTCAAAAAGGTATTCTACGACGTAGGCATTCGTAGCAAATAGAGTGCGCGCATGTGAAAGATCTGTAGTCACAGAGTGATTTTCAGTTATTTCAACAATGACTGTCAATATTTTCAGCCCACAGCCGACATAGTTAACGCTACCGAAAAAGGGAGAGAAAGAGAAAAGTTGCTGAAAACCCTCCAGGCTGGAAAAATCTCCAAATCCATGACGGCGCTCGATCTAAATAAAAATCCACGTACCACAAATCACGCAAATCGGATAATAATTTTGAAACGGACAATACTAATTTCCGATTAGGCGGACGATAAATTCACCAAGTTCCGCTCATAAATCCCAATTTCATTCCGTTTTAATCTTTTTAATTGAGTGTAATTTGTAGGTTCACGCTGTTATTTTCACTCTTGTGTGCCATGTTGTCGTCGTCGTCGTCGTCGATGCAACGTGAATGCACGAAAACTCGGTAAATTTTCGACACGTCAATCTGAGAGCGAAGCTTTTACGGAATGCCGGTGCATTTTCTAAATTCACTAATGACTTTAATTAAGACAAATGAAATGATGCCACCACCGACAAATTCCAAATAGCCCAAACAAACGAATGGGTTTTTTTTCGCCAGATAAATGTGTTCTCGATGAAAATAGCACTTTGTCTGTTTCGATGCGGTTTCCAACCGAATGAATGATGACTTCAAAAAGCCACATGAGTTGCGGTTTTGTTATCTAACTCTTTTGTTCCATCGTGGAATCCACTATGCATAGGAATCAATTTCAAATTCTTGAGCAAAATTTACCTTTCATCTCGATCCTTTGCTTGTCTACTTAAAATTCAACATTTTAACGATACGTGCGAATTGCAACTTGAGTGAAAAGAAAAACTTACGAATTGAGTGTTGGAATGGTTGACAAAAATCATATCTACCGTTTTTTGATGCAAAGAGAATCACATCAAATGAAATTCGTGTATTTATCGTTTTGATGTCAACTTTTTGCTACTATTTCAACTTGAATAGCGAGGAAAACTAAAAGCATGTCGAATATAAATGGAAGTTCTTTTGATCAACAGAAAAAAGCGTTGAATAAGATAATTCCGTCGAAAGCATGGCTCTTGATGTTTGATATATTCTCTTTCAAACCCAAAGCCTTTACAATGCGAAATTAGAACCGATTTTATGCGATATATATAGTGTGTCGCTTATGTTGTGGATTTTAATGAATATTTAAGCAAATAATAACGATGAAATCGGCTGAGCGTTGTCATCGTCGTCATCGTCATCATAAAACAGATGAAATTGGATTTTGTGCTTGTGATCTGTGTCTGTGCCAGGTTGGGAAAAGCAAACAAAACGCAAATGAAACGTCCAGATTTTTATTTGTTGGTTGCCATACTGTGTTTTCGACGTGAGATGGGTATAATTGATTGCGGCTTGTGAGCATGTGATATGTACAAACGTTTCGCTTTCTCGCGCTCTCGCTCTCTTCCTCTCTCGCAACTACCACATTGAGTATGAATACAAAGCGGCTCGGTGATAATTACATATCGTCTATTTTGTATTCACCAAAAACTTAAATTAGTCTTGAACATTCACGTTTGAGCATTGCAAACACGTGCATATTTGCTCGCGTAAATCAGCAAGATCTATCCAAACAAACTTTTCGCCTCGTACGAGTCAAAGTGTGCGTGATAGATGTTTTCGGTCGTTCTCTCTCTCTCTATCTAAAAATCACTACTCATTATAAAGTGGAGTGCTGTTCAATTCAGAGCTACGACGGAAACCGTGACGTTTTTCATTTTGGTATTCAACGCAAATTAATGAATGCGATTATATTGGTTGGCAATACCGGATTAGATAACGCAATCAATGCACGCCCCGAAATCGAGTGTGTGCTTTTGCCGATCGATGACAAAATGCCACATTTTAATCATTTCACGAAATCACATACACCCCATTTTAACAACACAATTCGATTCGATTTTTCGACGGGTGGGGGAGGAGGTGGCGTTTGAAATGTGCCACATGTACCATTAGATCCGATTCGAATGAGCATTCAAATGGAAAATATTCACTTGGAAATCCATACGGTTTTCCCATATACACTGCACTTAAAATCCATTTGAATATTTGTTCGCAGAAGAGAACGCGCTGAGAAATATTTGCATGACAAAGGCACAATGAAAGCATAACATACGGAATTCTTTGATTGCCTACGCTGAAATATTGAATTTTCAAGCGAATGATCCGCACAGCAAAGTACACATGCGAAAGTAGCTCTGCGTGAAAATATTAAACTAGTACAATAAAACGTTTGACATTGGTATATGTTCGATATTTATTCATTTTACAGAGAGTAGGAGAGAGAGAGAGAGAGACAATGAGAAGCGTAGAATCAGCGTACTTGTATATAATTGACAGCTACAATTAGAGTGCGATGTCAACAATAAAATTTGATAAATCGCCACTAACTTTGCCATTGAAACAAGCAAATTGCATTTAACGACAAATTGTCCTTGACAAAACATAAACTCCCAGCAAATTGAATTTCATCAACGAAATTTCTCTCTCAAACACACAGTCACAGCTCTTTCCCTATCCCTTTTGCCACCTCTCGACGCCTTGTTTCGTTCAATACTGCAATTGCTGTTGGTGTTATCAAATATAATAATTCATTTGCATCTTGTTAGTGTTTATTAAATACGGCTTATTCTTCGCAGCAAATGCCATGAAATAATGCACAACAATTCGACGCTAGATCAGGCTTGATGTTGAACTATTATTGCGTTTGAAATCAACACCACTTTTCTTCTGAAGAATCTGAAGCAACATGACAAACAGATGCATTTTGATTCATGATACCCATCATTTCGTTGAAGTAGAACCGAAAAAGAGAAACAGTTGAATATAAACGCAATGGAGTTTATGAATATTCAAATTCAATTCTGGCACTATATAAATATATAGGATTTCATGATCCCATTCATTTGATAAATAACTGCGAAATAGTTTTTGATGCATTTCCAATTAGTGCTTTCGAGTTAGATTAGTGTTTCAACTACGAGAGTAAAAATATTTACTAATATTTGTGTCGAATTGATTTCGATGGAAAATCCGCTTAACCACCACCGATGCATAACGCACCTCAGTAGCAATTTTCAGTCTGTAAAATCGGTAATAAAATCATTTCAATTTCACACTGTGTTAAAACCTGCAAACGATGCATAATTAAATGGCTTAGAAGAGTGAGTTTATTTGAGGTAAAATGACTTCACATACAATAATCTACTTAATATACACACCAGTAAGTGCAAACGTCAATTATTACCACACCGAATCGCTTATAATTATGATTTAAATCACAGCTCAAATGAATTTGCACGCTCAATTCGAATGTGATTTGTGCCTGAATGTGGACACACAAAAGTAAAAATCATTTAAATTACATTAAATTTATGGATTCTTGGTTAAAATGAATGACTCAGAAAACGCGACGTCATGCGGACGACAAAACGTTGAAATGTATTCGGTTGCAATTTATGAAAGTGCAAAACCATCAAATACCGTAGATTAATGTATGCCATTTTAGTTGAAATCATAATGGATTTGGAATTCTCGGTCTGATACACAGTTGTTGTCATTTTTAGTTGATTGAACCGAAAAACAAAGTTCTCAAGAACTAGAAAAGAAGACTTGACTTTTTCATAAACAACAAATTGAAGTTGGCAAAGTTTGCCGGGTTGAGCTCATAAATTTGATAAAATGGATTCGACGACTACGACGACGATAACGACATCTATATAGATAAAGAGTATTTCAGAGGTCTTTGACTTTGTTCTATATAAATTTCATTATAGCCTTTGTTCGGCGCGTGTGTTTCATTTATGTTTTTCGCGTTGTTTTTTTTCACTCTCTTTGTTTTATTTGTACCTATCCTAGGGAGAAAAAAAATGTGAATATATCTAGGATTATAAAAATTTCATAAGTCATAAAGGCAACGTACAACAACAGTGAATAGAGTAAAAGATAAGATGGGATATGGGTGAGAAAATGGGGAAAGGAGATGGAGCGAACGAACAAGCGATGAAAAATAAAAACGCACGAATGAAACTGAAAGAGCGGCGAAGAAAATGAGATCACTGCATGCGAAAAACAACAACGGCTCCCATAATAAAACTCATTTTCAATGTTCAGTGCACATTGAACAAGACTTCAGTTCGTTGAGTTGAGTTTTGTGTGTATGTGTATGAACGTGTTTTGTATGTTTTTATTGCACATTTTCTAGCGGTGTATCAACTCGTTGCATACTGAGATGAAAGCGCTGCATGATGTTGCCGACTCGTGCCGAGCGCAACTCTTTTTGTGCACTGTGACTGGTTCAGCAGAAATACTCATAATAGAATTAGCATCTGAGTTGCGCGCTGTTTTTAAAGAAAAATTTATGAAAAGCAAAGGGTTACATTTTTCGTCGTTGCTCTCGATACAAACACACACAAAAACTTGCACACTTTCTATGCAATTCAATTAGCTGGCAATAAGATGGAAAACACAAATATGAAATTTCATCACAAAAGGTTTCGACGATCCATAGTGCGCGTGCAATTCCACCGAATCTGACAAAGATAGTGCATTTTCACGAATTAATTTTAGTTTCATGTGCTACTGAGTTTGTTTCTCATCCTCTCTTTTTATTTTTATTAAATTTCGCCTGTGTTTGTGCACATTTGGATTGATGAATGTCACGGCAACGATTGTGCTACTTAACGTTTTTGTTGGCTTCTTCTTCCCTTTCTTCTTGTTCGAAACCCACTCAAGAGTCAATCTATCAGGTTTGCTTAAAACGGCGTGTGAGTGCAACGAACAAATACTATACCTGAAGTCAAGCGTATGTCAATTGACTTAGTTCTCTTTTTGAGCTCTAGGCACTGATGCATTCACTTTGACCTTTTTCGAATGCATTAACTCACTTGCCTCCTCGCTCGCTCTCTGTCTCTCGTTTGATGCTTAATAGTGTCAATTTGTGTTGGTCTTTGTAAGCTCTTTTTCGAGAAAGGATCATCTCTCCTTCTGTTTGTCTGTATGTTTCGCTTCTCTTTCATTTCCATTGTTTCCATTGCGCGCCGCACCACGCACATATATTCCCAATTCTGTCCAGGGCAGAGGCAGACACTGAATCAAAGTGACGCTCGGATTCGGTTTGAGCTGAAGACCAATGGGAATTGAGTGAACTAAAGTACACATTTAAATTGCAAATGCTTTGTATTGTTTGAGCGACAGAACGTGCCACAGCCACAGTTCTCTAGTATTTATATGTGTTTTGGCCGGCAATAGCAGCAGCTGCAGCTGCAGCTGCATCATTTTGCAATGGCAACGTCATTTCGGCGAGAATGGTGTGTGGAAGGAGGAGGCAACCGAAGAAATGACTTAAATTTCAGTTGAATTGTGTCATTCGACATGCACTTCAACATTCGACGCCAAATCCCATTGCGACAGTTCATCGCAATCGTAAACAATAATATTCAAAAATTGTTTGGATTGAAGAACACTTCTAATTGCATTTCAACATAGGTTTCGTATACGGCACACATAGATGCCGGGCAACGGGCATTGAAGAGTGTGTGTGCTCACTGCTCATTCACTTTGCCGATATCATTGTGAGTGAACTCCGAAGTGCAGCACCATAACGCGGAATCACAAAGGCTGCATTATTATTGACGAATAAATGCAATTTGAAACTCCCTTTACGAACATTTCAAAATGGTCATTTGAAACGAATTGGATTCGAGCTCATACATACACCATACTACGCTCTTATTCTCTTCGCTTGCATTCCCACTCCCGCTCGCTTTTGATCGTTCGACGTTGGAATTTTTGGCCGGAACGGAACATTGTCGTTTGAAAAACGCAAATATTTGCGTATGAACCTACGAATGAACCATGCATTGGCACATGAAACTTATAAATTCACATTGTTCTTCGGGTGACTGTGAATCACTTTGATGGCGCACAATCAAATACACGAATTTCGTGAAAACACTCAAAATTCCAACGGATACAGCGGTTTCCGTCTCGCATGCCACACATACTTCAATTCACGTATGCATGAAAATGGCAAATTTATATACGTACTTGTGTGCGTGTGTCACAAATCGGTTCGTTCATTCCTGCGCCGCACTTATCACAGTGTATTGTTACTGTGGAATGAGCATGAAATACTTTTTCTTACTCTTCGGCATGGAATGAAGAAAAACAAGAATTTGCCTCCAGTAACATTTTATTTTTCTCGAGAATTTCAAGTCAGGGGGACTTAAATTTGCAACACATAGCACAATTACTTTTTCTCTTCTCAAATCTATAGAATAAAAAGCTTCACTTAGTCTCGAGTAATTTAATCGTGTCGTTTTTCTCTTTGTATCTTCAAGTCGTTATTTTTTCGCTTCGGTATTTTTGTTCCTCTTCATTTTCTCTTGTTTCCTCTTAGTAGAGAGTTACATCTAATGTTACTTTCGCCCTCTTTATATGCAGTCTTGATGAGCATTACAAGCAACGAGAAAAGAAACGCACATAGTTTAGACTGCACTTTGAAGCGTTCGACGAAAACTGCCATCGAAACAGCTAACTAAGTCCAGGAAAAAAAGAAAAAGAAACACTGACAACAACTAGGATACGACGAAATGATACAGCTAATAATAGCTTACAGGCAATCACCAAAATGCGCTACACGTTCACTCTCGCATTAAATGCAAAACTGGTCATTTCCAATTGAATTACGGAAAAAAAGAAGCAGCAACAGCCAAACGCAAAACAGCAGCCAAACTAAATAGACGGTACTTATTTTGTGTGTTTGAAAAGAAAAACATACACAAAGCGTGAATGCTTGAGCGTCCGTGTATAGATTACACGCTTCTCATCCTCCCTTTCTCGCGCGCAATGAAATGATAGAGCGACTGGAGTGTGCATATCACATCCATACAATGTCTATCGTACATACGTATTCGTCTATTCTAATTGGAACGTACAAGCAATTAAAACAAACGAAGTCAATTATTACCGTGTGTTTTTGTCCTTTCTCTCGCACTTGCTGTATCTCTCAACCTCCCGCTCTTTTTTTCCCTCGCTCAACTAGAATATTTTCCAACAACGACTACTTCCATTATCATGACTGTTGCTGTTTTTTCTTCTCTTTCTCTTTCGCTTTGCGCACAAACTACTTGTTTATTTCGCGATGTTCATTATTCGCCATTGGATGATGTTTATCGTTGTCTTGCCAAAGCATAAATTAAGCAGACACAAAAAAAGCAAACACTAAAACAAATGAAAAATTCAATATTACACACATAAGATATTGCATTCGATCGAACGTGTAACACGAGCGTTGATGAAGCCCCACTTTTTTTATTGCATATATGCGATGAGTCAACAATGTTGCCGGAATGTTTCTCCACATCCAAGCTCGTGCACATCAACTGGCGAGAAAAAGAAAGAAAAATCCGCCGTTGAAAAAGCAGAAAAGAGTCCTTCGTGCGCTTTAGCCGTAGAAAACACGGGCTTGGAACAAGCGTTATAATGACATTTTTATGATAATTAGAAACATGTCTTCGACCAAACTAATATCTTCTCCTGGATTTGACAAAGGATTTGCGATCATATTTTATTTTTCGTTTTCAACGAAAATGCCAGCGAATAAGAAAAAAAGCGTTGGTTTGAAAATTATTCTCCCGAAAATCTCAATCTTTTTTTTTTGCTTGAAAAAGGAAGAATTTTGCGCTTCGTCAAAAAAAATGTGGAATGAAACAAAGTTTCCATCTCTCAAGAAGCATAAAATTGAATGGTGCCAACACATTTTACTCACCTCAACAAGCATTGGGGACCTGAGTCGAGGAACGCAACTGAGTAGATCCCGTCATCGTGCTTTCTTTTTTATCGTTCGCTCGGTATATGCATCGACGTTTTGTGCCTGGGCGAAAGTGGCCTGTGTGAATTTCGTCGACTGCACACAGGTGATCATAAACTACAATCCATTTGGCGTAAGTGCGCCATTTTCATGACCGCATAAACTGAAGCAAAAAAAAAACATAACGAATCCGTGCACATTTACTCATCGTCGTAACATCACACACACACAGGTTGCACGCAACGAAAATACACGAAAATGCAGGAAATCGCTCTACTAACCTTATTCCCCAAAGTGGTTTTATACACTGCCTTTTATCTCTAGCGAACGAAGTGATACAACGAAACGAAACGCAACGGGCGAAAAAAGAGATGAAATGATTTTTTGAAAGCATAAATAAAAAGGAGGAAAAATGGTGTGATCGCATGTACTCGTTCGCAAACATAAAAATTTCCAGGTAAAATGAGATTTCAATGAGAGGACAGAGTCAGAGAGCGGATGATGTGCGCGCAACGCAACACGGGTAAATTTTTTTAACGAAACCAAAGTGAACGAGATTGTAAAATATGAGAATGGTCGATGGTGCTAAGAATGTGTGACAAACAAGTGCTTTTGTTACGTTTTTTATTCTTTCTGGGCCAACCGGCCGACGTGTAAACTATCCCAAATGCAAACATTTACGGCTGCCGTGCATATTTTACATGTTCGCAATTTTCCGTGTTTGCACTTGTCGTTGTTTGCCGTGTTGAATCTATGAAAGCACTTGCAATGCTCGTAAAGATGTCAAGCTAAAATCTCAAGATTGAAAGCTAAAATTAAACGATACTATCTTTTACCTCTCTATTTGTGAGCTAGGTTTTGCGTTTGAGCTTGTTCATAAAGTTTTCTAGCCGTCTTGAAAGTGGCGCTTCGAGGATGCACTTGGCTAGTAATATTGCATGGTATCACTACTTTCGATGCAATTTGCTAGCACACTCGCTCTCTATCCATTTCGGTCTATCTTAGTCTCTCTCTCTCTCTTTCGCTCCTTCTCGGTCGCAACGCGCGCAAAGGCCTAATTTTTTTTTCTTCATGTAAATTACGATAAAATATATTCAATACGTCCTCTTTTCTCACGCGCACACTGTACACACAGAGAGCCGTTAAACAAACTTGCATATTGTGCGCACCGACAAAACATACTATATCAAATTTTATCTCCTTTGTAATTTATTTGGTGATACGAAACGGTGCTCTCATTTCGACTCTCATGCCAGCTTGTTATATGATCTTCCCTTCCCTCTCACTCTCTTCTCCTTCTGTTTGTTTTCTCTCTCTTCTCTCTCTCTCTCCCCTTTCTCTCTATTTACCTTCAAAGTTTTCAAATCAAACGACGAAGAAAACTTTCATTTCCGTTTCAATTTCATGTAAAGAGAGTGAATAAATAAAGCGCCCGAAAAAAAGTATCACACAGGCAGACAGATCGAGGAGTGGTGGTGGGGTGTAGAAAGAGAGAATACAACGACAGAAATAATTATGCAAATTAGGCAGATAAAGAATGAAGGAACGCAACGAAGCCAGAGCAATGAAAATATTGTACTACAAAAACCAAATAGAAAAACCAGGACACAAAAAAAAACGAAGGCACCGAAACGAACAAGCAGAAGAAGCAGAAGAAGCAGAAAAAAGGCTGAAAAAGAAAAGTAGAAGAGAATGTCTATATTTCATTTCGGGATTTAAATTGAATGCTCTGCTATTTTTCTTTCGGATTTTTGTCTCAATTGCTATTTTCCATATATATTTGGAGACGAGAAAAAAAGGCGAAAGGAAATGTGGAGCGAGAGAGAGAGAAAGAGACAAGAATATGCTAAAAGCTCGGCTCGGTTCTTGGTTCTCACGCGACAATACCATCATAGCAATTTCACTTTGTGCTCTTTCATTATTATGTTCAACATATTGCATCGTTGTGAACTAGAAAGGAACAAGTACACGACCTCACATTTTCCTCGAACATACAAATCATTTGGCTTCTATATTTTGTAGCCCGAAATTCAAAGAGTCATTCACACACAACCACAAAACCTTTCCTCGTTCACTCACATTCTATTGATATTTACATTCCACATATTTTGCTTGTGATTCACATTTTGAGTGCACCAAAAGCGGATCTCTTTTCGGATGGGATTATTTTCATTTTCTTCTCTTATTGAAGCCATTTTTCTCTTGGAAATTCAAAGATTCTATTCAACTTTTGTTCATTCCGTTGAAGACATTTCAAGTGAGTGATTTGCAATTAACTCATCTGAGTAGCACACCATTTAATCGTCGACTATGAGTGAAAATTTACTCTTTGCTATGCTTCCTAAACCTCAAGCTAATGTCGTGCTTTAATAAATTCATAGACAAAGAAATAGCCGATGTTATGGCATCAACATAAAACTTACTTATCAACATGGTGAAGACATGTAAATTCTCACGATATCAAAATTGTTTCAGTTTATGAGTTAAATGAACGGTGCATTTCGATGCACTTCTGCCTTCAATGCATTGGAAACGACCCAAAGTAATGTGTCGTAATGTCAACGATGACTCAAAGAAATGATGTAAATTTCTTATTTTCTATCCAGGAGGTTGGTGTGTTTCTAAATGATTTCTCCTGTGGAAAACCCTGTTTTATTGCTTCATGTTGCGAAGTTTGCACGACGGATTTGTAAACACAAAAATGCATGTCAGCAGTGATGTTGGCACATTTTCATCATCATGTTCATCTAATGGATTGAAGAATCGCATTTTCCGCAAATGAAATGAAGAGAAAATGAAAAGAAACGAAAACGAAGAGAAAAACGTAAAAAAAAACTAAAAAGAAATGATTCTGATTTTTAAATAAAGGCAGCAAAAGTAAATACAAGGAACAACGACGACGGCACAATATGAACTCATACACATTGATGAAATGAAATGAAGCGAACATGAATGTTGGTAGTCACTCGGGCTGGTATTTTATTCACCTTTTGATTGTTTGCGTTGGCAAAAGCGGTTTGAATGCTGCTGCATCGGAATCAACAAAAAAAGAGCCCGAGATCGTTTCAAGGAATTTTGATGTTGTCATTCATCCGCTTACGGATTCATTCCACTTGAAACCGTTCGCTTCCATCAATGCTCATCGTTTGCTTCGTCGTGTTTATTTGTGCGCTTTAGCCGGTACTTTTCTCTTCGGCAAGAACCATCGTCATCATAAGGCAGCGAGAGAGCGGATGGGATATACAATGTGAAACAAAATACCAATAGTGTGTTTGTGGTCGCTTTGCCCCCTTTTTTCCTCTTACTCTTCTATTCCCATTGACCATGTGCATTACATTATATTAGTTTCCACAGGATTTTTCCGCTTACAACTTGTTCTCTCATTTACCTCTTACTGTTCTTTCCACGCTTCGGCCCTTCTCTCTCTCTCTATCGCTTCACCAGAAATGAAATTGTTTCACATTTCTCTAGCAATTATGCTCGCCATTTATTTTTACTCTCTTTTACTCGGTTAGAACTTTTATGCCACACAGTACTCCCTCTCTCGAGAAAGGGAATCGGAGCTGTGCTCTCGTCGATGGTTTTGGAATGTCGAACGATTTGGAAAGAGTGAAATTTATACCACAATTAAATGTAGAAATGTAGAGGAAAAACTTCTAGCATCATAGTGACATAGAAATCCTTTTCGCTCACTCTCTCTGTCTCTCTCTCTCTCTCTCTCTCTGCCATAATTGAATATTTGTGTATATTTGAATCACAACGAAAATGGTGTGCTGTCAAACTTTCCATCTCAAAATCGTTGTCGTTAAAACTAAAAATAGAACTGTTTGAAATGAACGAAAAAGAACACAACACTCGAGACAGATGCATTTCACAGAATGCGAGAGATATGCACTTTATTTGTTGCTTCTCATGATGAACGGTTGTCGTAACAATTATTCCAACACAAAATGAATGGCAAAATAGATCACGAGAGCAAATCTCACAGCAGAGAGATGACAAGAGTTGTGCAACTGCAGGAACAATTAAAGTATTTACAATCGAGAACTTGGAAATATGAAACCATTCAT
The DNA here is from genome assembly GCF_009176505.1 of Sitodiplosis mosellana. Classification (NCBI taxonomy): domain Eukaryota; kingdom Metazoa; phylum Arthropoda; class Insecta; order Diptera; family Cecidomyiidae; genus Sitodiplosis; species Sitodiplosis mosellana. The sequence continues at coordinate 4,972,239 of NW_022595245.1, forward strand.
ATAAATTCGTAGCAGTTTTTCCAGCAATGAATCTGAATCACACAATGCACAAGATTGCGCACAACTTTTATATGATACTTGCATATCTTCATTTGATACGCACACACTCTGCAGCGAGTTGCAACTCATGGCAAAGGCAATGGCACACAATAGACATTTTCGGGTTTTAAACTTTGAAATAGTGTTCTTGAGTGTGTTGAGTGTGTGTTTATAAGTTTATCGTCGTGGTGTTGACATTAAAACGTTTCAAACAACACATTACTTGTGTGCGGCCGGTGCGGGAGCGCTTTTTTTCCAACTAAATTGTGATTTAGTCATCCAAGATCAATTTTCCGGCAAGCACACATTGGTTTATTTTCAGCAAATGATGCTGCTAACTTTAATCATTTGGTAATGAACATGTCATTAATTTTGGATTAGAAGAGCAAAACTTTCATCGAACGCCATGCATCGCAGAGGCAGCTTCAACTTTGTCCGCCACCTCACACACAATAACAACAACGCGCAACATTATTAAATTTCAATTTTCAAACAGAGTCAACGTACCACCGAGTGAAGCACTTACTATGCTTCCGTCTTACCTATTTATCGACTATATGCTACATTGACTGTACACAGTATGCACTTTGTACGCCAAACTAATGAATGAACCAACGAAAGAATCAGAAAGACAAAGTTAGCATGTTCTATTATCTACTTGTATTATCCAATTTTAAGCACGATCTTAATGGGATTTTGCGCACAAAATCTCATTTCTTTTTGGTAAATCTATTTTCGTCGAAAATAGATCGAAATGTTCCCATTTCAACGTAGTTTATATTGTTCGCAAAATAAATGATTTAGTTTGTCTTCATTATACAATTTTCTACATAAATTCATAAATTTTATACCATAAAATTGTGTCTATGACAAAGTCGCCTCGAATTTTCCTACTTGAATTGCAACCAATGGTATATTTTGAGATAAGATTCGAAATTCTTTGCCTCAAAATATCACGTTTAATCCATAAAGAAGATGAAGGGCTTGGAAGTCTTACCACGCCCTTGCGTTTTTCTCTTCTCGAAAACCCAGAAAATTACCCACGAGAGTTTGAAGCATCTCCATGCCTGTGTGCATTTCTCACCAAATTACTAATACATTTTAGTGTGTACATCAAATGTAACCAAAATAAAATATGCATCTAAAAACGCAAGATACATGCTGTCTGGTCATCTAAGCCGCAATTCAAACATATTCGAAATGCATGCAATACAACATTCAAGAAATTACTTTGGATAGACATTGATATGGTCAAGATATCGATCGAATTTGGGAGTACATAGTATTTTGGATGTTTGATACAACAGTTTATTGCATTAAATTCCGAGACAAATAATTTCCAATCAAAACACTGATGGTTTTCGCACTGACATTCCATTTTCCGATGGTGAATTTACATTTTACTCACTTGAAACACATATAAATCTCATTTTGCGTGTGATCCTGTTATCCATTTTATGTGTATGCATGATCTGCCGATTGCAATAATTTATGATTTAATAAGATCGTGTGGACCTAGGCCGTAATGACTAAATTATTTTAACTTTGCAAATTGCGTAAATGTCCGATGAAGCATTATTTATGCGGTTTGTTGCGAAAATGTGTTTGGTTTGGTGTGGAAAAGTGTCTGTTATCTACTTGATTCAACAAGACATGCCCCATTTTGACCAAATGCATTCGATGTTGTCTATTCCCGCAAATAATGCAATTAAACAAATTTACTCAAAGTGTCACAACGAATTTTCCAAGTTGCATTAAAATTTTCGATGCTATTTGGTTTTTCGGTATGGCTCGGTTCGGCTCTAGAATTTCCATATATGCATACTTTCAAAGAAAGCACTTGTCACATAAACTACAATTACTTTATATTACACTCGTTCACTCTCGCTCTGTGTGTATATCGCTTTATTATCAATCGAATTCGTGCAACAACCGAATATTGCTAGGTATATTGCACCCAGCAATGTAAAACTGAATGAATGAATGAATGCATTGCCAATGCCACTCAGTACAGTGTTTCGATCTCAATGATTTCGATGTATATTATACATATTGTGTGATGCTCTTTGTCGATCTCAATTCACATGGGATGAACGTGCCACACACAAATGACTTTGCACCTATCGCATGTGCATCATTTAATACCATTGAAAATTCAATACGAACCAGAGAAACACTTGTACATGGAATATTTCCATTTTGGTATCTAGTAATACAAGAGCCGTGTATCGGGACCAAAACGAAATATCTTATTCGGTAACCATTTAGCTATTTTACCATTCGCAATTGCATTATTTAATTTACGATTTGTAAATTTTACCAAAAGCTAAGTAATATTCCTCGCAGCCAAGCAAATGTATTATATTGGCGCTCAAGCAAATGTACGAATTCGAGTAATTGTCGATGTTGTTCGCATTTCGCACAAACTCGAAGAAGAGAAAACTCAATGAAAATGTTAGCTTTGCTATCTAAGTATGAAGTTGATCTTCGATGAAGCTCTTTCGCTCCCTTTCTCTCCCTCCCCTATTTGTCTAACTCTTGTTCTTTCTGGAAAGAGAACTAGTTGTGCCCCTCTTGTTCAACCCCTCTTGTTCTCTCTGAGTCAGAGACTCCGACTCTCGCTTTCTAACTTGTGTATTAGGTGCAACCATTGAAATGCAGCAAGAGCATTTCAACCATTTTATACAATAAGACTTGATACCGAATACTCGATGTGCTTCAAGTGTGAGAGTGTGCGAGTATGTATACAGTCATGGAAATTTAATTAGGACCGTTATTGAAATTTCAATTTTTTCCCATTAATTCTGTTATTTTACAAAAAAATATTCATGAAATGATGTTTATGAGAATATTTGAAGTTTTTATAAATGGACTAGACTATCAATTTCATTATTTTCGGTAATGGATATCATTTATTGATGAAATTGCCCAAAAACTGCGGGAAAAATAATTAAGACCTTCCATACAAAAAATGACAAATTTTTTCGAAAAATCGGAAAATTTATCATTTGTTTGACAAAATTCACTCCACCGATGGTCGTATTTAATTGAAATACATTTTTTCCACATTACCATTTAATAGATTTCAAATTTCTTAACAAAATCGAAAAGTTACAGACCAAACTATGATTCTTCCACGATTTTTCATACAAAAAATGCTATAAAGTTTAGTTTGGTCCGTAACTTTTCGAATTTGTTAAGAAATTTGAAATCTATTAAATGGTAATGTGGAAAAAATGTATTTCAATTAAATACGACCATCGGTGGAGTGAATTTTGTCAAAAAATGATAAATTTTCCGATTTTTCGAAAAAATTTGTCATTTTTTGTATGGAAGGTCTTAATTATTTTTCCCGCAGTTTTTGGGCAATTTCATCAATAAATGATATGTATTACCGAAAATAATGAAATTGATAGTCTAGTCCATTTATAAAAACTTCAAATATTCTCATAAACATCATTTCATGAATATTTTTTTGTAAAATAACAGAATTAATGGAAAAAAATTGAAATTTCAATAACGGTCCTAATTAAATTTCCATGACTGTATGTGTGTATCTCTCTGAAGTACGAATAAATGTCATCACAGATTATTGTATAGCGCCAAGTATTTGCCACATTGCATCGACAAATCGTCGTGCTGTCTTCACTACTTTCGATCTATCCGATGGTACCGATTAAAGTTTTTAATGGCATATTACAACGTCTTAAAAACAATTCATTCAACGCACACTATGCATACGTAGAGATTTGCCCGAATCGATTTTCGCTTTCGCTGCATTTGTTTTATCACTTTATTTTCGGTTTGCGTGTAGTTTTTAAGTTTCTCTTTCAATTTCGCATTCAAATGCATTATCATTATTCGTTATTGACTTGCGTTGAAAGATATCCGCCAGTAGATTCAATTGCTAGCGAATAAAGGGTGTGAAATGTACGCTACAGTGAATGAACACTGTTTAGTGTGAGCATATCTACGTGTAGATTAATTAAAAAGTGGCAAGTAACGGTGATTTCATCATAAAGAAACACGGTTTTATCAATCATTAAAAATGTCATAATTGGCATTGGATTCGTTTCACATTTCACCATTTTCATTGATGTTCAACCTGTGAATATCTTCAATTCAGACATTTTTCCTGTTGGCATATATAGCACATCAATGAGTTCCCCTTCGTTTTGCCAGAACCACCACAATTTTATTCCGTTTACGTTGTATTTGTTTTATCAGATAACGCAATTAAAAAGATACGTTGCCTTGATTCTCGGAACATAAAAAAAAACAAACGAGGGGAGAGAACATGAAATGACGTCATTTCCTAGCGTTATAAATCAAGTAAAAAGCGGAAACGACAATTATATCGAGTATTTATGGGAGCATAACATCTTTCGGAATTTCCTCTCTTATTCGTTCGTCATTATTCATGGTGCACGAATGCGTGTTTTGTACGACATATGGCATGGGCTGTGGGCTCTCTTCACAGCAAACGCGTCATCATCATTGTGTCGTCTATTGATGGCATGAGACGCGGTTCGCAGATGCTCTATAAGTGCAAAATAACAGAGATTGTCGTCTAATTTGTGCTTACCTGCTGTTGCCAACACTCACTTATAGATGTATCCATCATTCCGGTCGTTCGATCATAAAGCGTAAATGATGAAAACGGTTGCGATGAATGTTGACGATGGTGGTGATGGTGATGAAGATCATAATATTCCATTAGTTGGACGCAATTTTCTTGCAGACCACTGCATTCACTGCTCGATTATTGTTATCTATGATGATGTTTGCGGGAGCATGAGGAGGAAATGACGTGCTTGCTGCACTTTTATTCCCATCTAAATGGATGTTATTCGAGATAAAAACAGATTTCCATCACAAAATCAACACATTTTTCTGAATACAAAAAGCGAGAGAAAAAACATGTTTGCACATAAAATGAATAAATGACCATGTTTTCAAAAGATTAAATTGAGTGAAAACAACATTATTGGAATAGTTTTTGCTAGATTATCGAGAATTTATAAACAGAAGAAAGTTTTTTTTCCTCTTTGGGTGACGTGGCTCGATTGAGATCGTCAAAAACTGTGCTTTCATCACATTTTAATTTCATTATAGATTCTCTCTATCGGTCAGCCGGATTAAAGTTGTGCTCGCAGGCTAAATCAAATGACAATGACTAGAGCTTGAGAAAAAAGGGGACATCAAAATCGGTGATGTTGGTCATGTTGGTAAATGCAATTCATGGACCGAGTTAGTTCTCTTTGCTGTTCGAAGAAAAAGGGATTGTTGTGGCTTGGATGTGTGTGTTTGTGATTCGTTGAGTCGTAAAACCAAAATGAGGAAATGTCTTTGAATCAAAAGGAAATGACAACCATAATTATTTCATGTAAAAATACCCTGACGCTCCTTCTTTCTGTCTTTTCTTTTTCTCTCACTCTCGTCTCACCCTCATCCTCATTCACTCTCCCTCTCTCTCTCTCTCTCTCGCTCGCTCGATCGTCATCTTTTCTCATTCTTTTCATCAAAGGAGCTGTCCTTTTGGGTATCTTTTTGCACAACATAATAGACTTGTCCATATGCTTGGTTAAACAATGAATGCCAGTATTTGGTGTTATGAAAAATCATCAGGCGAACAAAAGCACCCTACACACACAATGGACTGGATGATTTTTGATGAGGTGAAGAAATGGCGAAAATCACACAAACAATGTGGGAAAATAATTTGAAAATTGTGCAAAGTAACTAAGATGTAAAATACCACTGGCAGAGCAATGATCTGGTACTTAGAAAGGTGGTCATGGAAGCGAAATGATAACGACACAAATACAATGTGGTCGAAAGGAAAATAGAGAAAAGAGATAGTCGAGTGAAAAAAAAGAGAGAGAAAAAATACTGAGTGTCATTTTTTCAAGACTTTTGTTTATTTGATTCCACATTTTTTTTCAATTCTCGCCATTTGATAAATATATGTCCGAAGTGACGGTGCGACAAACCGAATATAAAATGCCATTTCAAGTAGACTATAACAACAAGGAAGTGAAGAACGTACACGCATACACAGCGAACAAAAGGAATACTATCCCTTGGATGGTGAAATTTTGAGTGAATTAGGGAACGGGAAGAAAAAAAACTCAAGTGGAGAACAAAAGGGCCATAAAAATAATGACACGGATAATGTAAAAAAAGATATTAAATGACAGCAAAACACACCTGTTCCATTATGGTTAGCGTTCCGGGCGTCTGAGTACCAAAACCCAAAGCCGAATGAATGGAAACCATTTCCATGCTCATACGATACACCATGCGCATTTATTCAGTACAGATGTGTACAATTTGGATTGTTATCGCTATGCCAAAGCAATTTGCAATAGCCAAATCAAATTCCGTATCCTTATCACCGAGAAAAATATTGCTATGAAGGACAAAAAAATGGTTTCTCTTCATGAACGAAATATTTTGTCAAATTTCTCAAAGAAAAAAATCGCATCAAAACTTTTTCAAATTCATCAAAATTTCCCTTCTTCTTTTGCAGTCGATAAAACGCCGAGTGGTTTTCCCGTAATCACGCAGAGTCCACAGACGCGAGTCATTGAAATTGGCCACACCGCTGTCATGCAATGCCGTTCAACTGGGAATCCAACGCCGAAAATATACTGGCTCAAGGATGGCAAAAGTTTGGAAATGAATCAACGCTACACACTGATTGATGGTAAGTCTTGTTTTTTTTTTGGTTGTCAATTTGTGAAATTGTTTTTTTTTCGCTGACATCAGCTGCTGTAATTTATTCATTACAACAATATGGTGTTATTGACACCAATAAATTCACATGCATCGTTCATACAAGGTATATTATTATATTATTTTTTTCGTTTCTTTAAATTCAAACCACACTTAATTAACTATTCGATGGTCATAAATTCATCCGTTGCAATTTATTTAATTAAAATCTGTGAAAACAATTTTTATTCATGCAATTCACGGCTTCTGACCACTTTTTTGTGTGTGTGTGTGATCATGAATTGCAAATCAAAAAATGCGCCGCGTTTTTTTGTTGTTTCTCTCTCATTGGTTTCACAAACAAATTCATCGTTTGCATTCCATAAGTTTATTTTCCACATGATTTGACCATTTTGGCTGAAGTTGAACAATCATAAATTCCCATTATTAACTGAAAAATGAAACCACTTGGTCGTTGCTGGTTTTTGTTACCCATTTAAAATACCATGATTCTTGTTCGCTTTTTCTGACCATTCGTTCGTTGTACGTTGAGCCAATTTATTTTTGTGCTCGCAAATCATCGGCATCCAACTGGAAATATAGAACATATTTCGTAATGAATGAACATTGAACACGCTTTTGTTGTATGCATTATTTATGCATTTTTACATAACAACGATATTCATTCAGGTGCAGCTTTTCACTTTGAATTTTAATCAATTTAATTTAACAGCCAAAGAACAAATTTCGCAGTAACCATTTTTCAATCGTGTTCATTTTGATGGCCAGGGAGAAAGAGCAAATCAAATGGTCAACGCCCGTTATTTTGTAAATTGTTTAAATGAGAGGAATTTCGGGAAAATTTTCAGCAAATTCATCACAAAACGTATTTCAATGGATTCATTGATCGAAAATTTCCATAATGCAAAATGAAATTACACGTTGAAACGACCGAAAAATTCGGCATTGGTTTCTCCAATGTTATCAATAATTGCATGCAAAGCTCATTACCGGAACACATGCAATCAACTCGGATGATGAGCTCAATTCAAAAAAAAATGCAAATGATGTCATTCAATGAAATAACGCGTTGTTAGTATTGGATCAAATGGATTCGAATTTCATTACCTATGAAAAATGGTTGCTTATGACTAATCTTCGTGAATGAAATGACTTATAGGAATTCTTTATGGGGGAAATGTGAAAATATAAGCCAATTTTTTCGGGAATCGAAAGATAAATTCAGTTTTATTATTGACTCCAGAAGTCAGTGCACTGACTGAGACCATTGGATAAATGCAGGGAGTCAAAGACTCGTCGCTCAGGCTGTATTCAGTCTATTGCGAGACGTCCGCTAGTAACATTTTTGAAATTGATGTACTTTTTGTAATCAATCCGATCCGTTCGACTCTATGAAATGTCAAAAATTCGTTTAAAGCAACGGTGTTGTTCACATGCTTCGACCACGGTCTCAACCTTTTTGAATAAAGAAAAAATCGCTGCACTGAAAGTAACTATATGCCCATGTGAATATATGATTTTCAGTGAAAACGTTTCGAAATATAAATGAAAATGCTTTGAAACTTCTGCCGTAGATGAAAAGCGTATAAACAAAAGAGAATCTTTTCCGTTCTAATTGCAGGAAGCCTACAGATAGTGGATAGTGTGCGTGAGGATCAAGGAAAGTTCGAGTGTGTATCGGAGAATTCGGTGGGAACGGAACATTCAAAGCCAACGCAGCTGTATGTAAAGGAGCGCCGTGTACCGCCGACATTTTCCCGTTTGCCCGAACCAATAAATGAGATAATGCTTGGAGCCAATTTAAGTTTGGAATGTGTTGCCGTTGGATCGCCAATGCCATTCGTGCGTTGGAAGTCAGGCGCCGTTGATTTAACGCCCGAAGATCAAATGCCAGTTGGAAAAAATGTGCTTGAACTGACGAACATCCAGCAGAGTAACAACTATACATGTATCGCTGCATCCACATTGGGCACGATCGAGGCGCATGCAATGGTCAAAGTTCAATGTAAGTGAAAAATTTATGTGTGATACACACATCCCGATAACATTATTCCACTGACAGCGTAGCATCGAGCAAAGCACGTGCTGAGCTTAACCCCAGTCATGGCAAAAATTAATTAAACTTTTGCGAAAAGTCTCAGTATTCAGGAAAAGTTATCGCCAGTCAAAATCAATATAAATTTCAAAATGAACATCTATGCTGCAGATGAAATTTTTGCTGCTGCTGGGATTTTTGAAGCCCACACTTAACTTATTCAATTTCTGACTTCGTTTTACTTGTGACTTGTTCAATCTGCACTGTCGTACTAATCCCAATCTACTTAATTTCCATTCCACACGTTGCATTTTGTGCATACGGTGATGATTCCTTTTTTTCCATTTTCTATTCGGAACAAATAGCTTTGCCAACCGCACCAACTGATGTTATCATATCTGAGGTAGCTGCCACATCTGTACGACTTGAATGGTCTTACAAAGGACCCGAAGATTTACAGTATTATGTGATCCAGTACAAACCGAAAAATGCAAATCAGGTAAGCGCTCATCCGTTGCCATTTGTTTTGAAGGAAGTTATGGCGGCCCCCAGAATGAGAATATGGATGGATATAACTTTTGCCACATATTCGCACAAAACGACTTCACCTCAATGAAAGGACGACCAACACGAAAAATAAAGTTGTAATAAAGTGTTTAGTTGCGACAAATAGAAAGAGCTAAAATGCAACACAGACGACAAAAGTCATAGCAAAATCTTTAGGGTTCGTTTTTACCCTCTGCTTTTGCTCCACGATTTACATTTGCGACAAAAGAAAACTTTTTTTCATGCGACAAAATCGCTTCTGAAATGCGAACATTTTAATTTTCTTGGAAAATTACATTTTGCAAACTAGTTGCTCGGGTAAATCTTCACACTTTTTGATATATACATATCCTCGATAGGCTCACACACTAAATGGCAAAGACCATTTGAAAGAGTGGCAAAAAGTATCCCCTTTCGCACTTGAGTTATTTCCCTCCGATGTCGAATATATTCAAATGCGAAACTCTCATTCCTTCCTTCGTTCTGTATGTGCATTTCTCTTCTTACTTATTATTCATGCGAGAAAATTTTCTTTCCTTCCACGCCCGTTCGTTGTCCGTCGGGAATGTTGTTCAACGATTTTTTTTTCTCGTTGGAACGCGCAGGCATTTAGCGAGATTAGCGGCATTATAACAATGTTTTATGTGGTGCGTGCGCTCAGCCCATACACGGAATATGAGTTTTATGTGATTGCTGTGAATAATATCGGACGTGGACCGCCATCCATTCCAGCCACCACGACCACCGGTGAAACAGGTAAGAACCGCTTTTTTTTATTTATTCGCCCGAACACAATGAATTGTATAAATTGTGTCATGAACTCGGCTTCGCATATACTCTTTAATTGGTTTATTTGAGTTCACGTTTTCACGATTTAATTTTCATTTCTCTTTCTCTATTCTTTTCATTCTTTTGACTTAAGAACAAAAAAAAGACAAACATTTCCAAATGCAAACAAAATTCTTTCTCACAATCGGTCGCGTGCGCGCGTTTACACCATTTCTCATTTCGATGCTTAAAAGAAGAAAATTCATTTTCGCCCAACAATCCCTTCCACTTTCTTCTGTGTTGGTGGAGAAAATGAACTTTCTTTGTTTCATATCACGCGAGAAATGACATCGAGATTTTTCTTTTGCCTATTTCTTAGACGAATAAAATGTAACATTATCTTCAGTTGGGGATATGATTTTCTTTCATCCATTAATTGCCATTGTGTATCATTTAAATTGTTTTTGTGCTCCTTCAATAGAATCCGCAACAAGCGTGAACATTATTCACTTGTGATCGTGAGACTTCTTTGTTTCTACGTTCGTTACTTTTTTTGTTCGTTGTTTGCGTTCTGTTTGCGTTCTGTTTGCGTTTTGTTTGCGTTTTGTTTGCGTTTTAAACCCATTTTCACCTTGTGTTTGTGTACCAAAGCCGTTTTTATTCTCTTGAAATGAAATTTTGAAAAAAATCGCCGTTCAACCATTTAATACTGTAAACATCTAATTGTACATCAATATAACCGAAAAAAAACTCCTTATTTCTCTACTATTTCATCGTAATGAATTGCTGCTGCGTCATCTTGTTCGCCCGATTGTAACATAATAATCGTTATTTGCAACCGCGTTTCACGTTGTCTGCAATCAAAATCACATATAACCGTCATTGTAAGTCAAACATTGTACTCGAAATTTGAAAACAAAACTATTTATTGGCCGTTTAATTTTTTTTTCGTTCGTTTTTCTCTGTCATTCGTATTCTTTGAGAGATGTTCGACATTTTTCGAAGAAATCCTTTGCGATTTTGCAGCAAAGTTTTTGCTTTTTGACGAAAATTTTCGACTTTTTTTTTGAATGCTTTTTTCTCATCAATACGTATCGTATAATGTAATGAAGTATACTTCAATACTTCATTCTCGTCCTACATTTCGACTGCATGTTTTTCGGCAACACTCTGTATTGAGACTCCCTTTTCTGTATAACGAGACACTTTGTATCGACATACTTTGTATCGTTCATTTTTATCATCGAGTCTCGATGCTAGTTCACTAAGTTCAAATGCGCGTAAAATTTACTTCATTATGTCGAAAAATGTAATTTTTTCATTTTTTCTTTTAAGAATTTTTTTTGATGAACGAGCAACGTTGAAAGCTTCCGAAACAAAATTCTTAGTTCTCACAATTACTTCGTTCAATTCCTGTTAACTGCCATTGTTTCGCGCTACTTTCCGCTCAAAATGGTCAAAAGAGAAAAAGACTATTCTCAAAACTTACTTACTTACTTTCGCGCCTTTGTTACTTTCGCGCCGCTTTTTCTTCGGTTTGAATATTTGAGTTTCGAACAACGATAAACAACGGGAAAACTGTGTCAAAGAATTGCCCGAATACAATTTCTTTTTCTTTACGTCATAACAATATTGTTACATATTTGTTTATTTGTTTTTTTTTTGTTTCAAGAGAAGAAAATTGCTTTTAACTCTCTAATACCTTTTTCATGTCTATTTTCATGCTTTCGATTTGTATGTATAACATCACCACCGCCACCGCCACTACCTATCACTAACTATATATCACAACCAATCAAATATAAAAAAAACAAAAATCTAATCAAAAACAAATCACACTACATGTAAATTGCGTTTGTCACACAATCTTCGTCATTTGCTGTTTTGTATTTGTGTGTGTGTGTATTGAAACTAATCCACAAAATAACAAATCCAAAACTGACATCCACCCAAAACAAAACAAAAAAAACATACACAAACTCTAAAATCGAAATTCACACGAAACCTCACCACATAAATGTACATAACTAAAAATAAAAAAAATTAACCAACTGAAGATGATTCGATAAATGGAGGTGCCAGTAAGTGTCACGAATTTGAAAATTTGCTATAAATTTTTGTGTGTAATCCCATTAAATCATGCGATTGCTCGATTAAATCTGTTTTAGTTTTGGTTGTTAATCTATTCGGTTTTTTTTTGCCAAATAATTTTCTTACAGAAATGGAAAGTGCACCAAGGAATGTTCAAGTGCGACCATTGAGTTCGTCCATGATGATGATAACTTGGGAACCACCAGAGACGCCCAATGGACAAGTTACTGTAAGTTGAAGCAAGAATGCCGACGAAAACTTTAAACTTTTTAATGAATCGACATACTTTGCAAATGAGAATCGATTTTCTTGAACATGTGTAGTTCAATTAGGCTAGCTATGCACAGAGCCAGAGGAAAAGAAGAAAAAAACAAGCACAAGGATTGGAAAAGCAAACATCAACATTTACTTTAATTAGTGTAGACATGTTTCTGTTGCCTAGAACGTCCAAGACCAACGATCCGACCGAAGAATCCGATCGAAGAAGATGCGAAAGTTCTGAAACTGTGTACAACATAATGTTTAACGTCTTTTGTATCCTAATGGAAAGCCATTCAATGTAATATCCGGTCATGCAAAAACCGATCCCCTCAGCATTATTATTCAGGAATATAATAACCAATAGAGAAAATAATAGCCTAATAAAAGCTAATATTTCGAAGAGAAATGGCTTCAACGTTGAAATCCTATTCGATGTGTGCGTGTCGCTTCTTCGTTCCATTCCAATCCGTTCGTCTGCCGACTTTGTGAATGATGATGCAGTTCGTATATATGGAGAAATATGAATCCATATCCAGGCAGAACATTCTCTTCATCTCGCAACGAAAACTTTCGCATCTTACAAACTGTTGCCGTTCTATTCTTCCTGTCCTGCCTTTACCATGCATCGTTGTCACTTATTATTGTTACCCGAATGTTGCCCAATAATTATACAACTTTCAAAGTGTATTTAAAGAAACTTATGAAAATTGCGGTGAATAGCATGTTTTCAAGGAAGACCGTACGTTTCTTCGACCAACTTCCTTGTGCTTGCTGTTTGACCGGAATGGAATTTGGCCAAAGTTTTGGCCAGAATATATGGATTTTGGATTAGCGCCTTTTATTTCGCTCTATGCAAGTCTTTTGCCGCTCATTGGATGAGAAGATGAATTTTGCTCAGAAAAAACCTTTTTTCGAACATTTTCAAAGTATGTCGGATTGGGTGTATCGAAATGGCAAATATCAAGCGAATTCGCCTCGCAATATGAGTTTTTCAATGTTTTTTGTATTGAACAATGAAGTTATGGCTTTTTCGAAGTGAATTTTCCAATTTTTTTCTTCGCGTTGACCAATTTCGGGCAAATGTTCGCGCCAGTCAACACCAAAACCAGAAGGAATGATTTAGTATGTGTGTCGAATGTAACGATGCGATTTTTTAATTCGATTACAGGGCTACAAAGTCTATTATACAACGAATCCAAATCAGCCAGAAGCGTCTTGGGACTCGCAAATGGTCGACAATAGCGAATTAACAACAATATCCGAATTAACACCGCTCGCCATTTACACAGTACGTGTACAGGCGTTCACATCGATGGGGGCCGGTCCAATGTCGAATCCAGTTAAAGTGAAAACCCAACAAGGTCCGTATAGATGAATTTCATTATGTTTTCTGTTGTTCTTGTTGAATTGACACACTCACGAAACAAACAACCACCCCAACAAGCACCATTCAAACCAATTTGAATGACAATAACTAAATATGATTTTATTTCATATTCACAAATGCAACACAACCATTGAATGCCGCTTCGATGATCAACTTTTCGACATAACTTGGACAATATTGTCGATTTGCATCGACATCCTCGGGGGAACTTCCAATTGAATTTTCACTTCTGAATATGATGGGAAAAAATGAAACAACAACAAAAAATCAACCACACACACACACACACACTTTGCTCGCTCCATTTTGATGGGTAAACAAAATCAGGTGTTCCGTCACAGCCAAGCAATTTCCGTGCGACCGATATTGGAGAAACCGATGTGGTGCTACAATGGTCGAAACCAATTCATTCCAATGAAAATATCGTTCAATATGAACTGTATTGGAATGATACGTATGCAAATGAAGCGCATCACAAGTAAGTTTTCATGTTTTTTCCCTATCTCTCTACCTCGCTGGCTTTTTATTGCCAGTTGCTAATAGCGATTCGACAGTTTCAACACAGAAACACTTTATAACCATTATCCCAGATGATTATCTATTTAAATACAATTTTCAACATTTCTTGCAATGACATCTCTCCAATTATCCATTTTTGCTTCGTTCCATCCATTCGTGCGAACGCTTCGTTTGCGAATTATGATTTTTCCCTTTAAAATTCTAGACGCATCGCAAATACTGAATCATATAAATTGACGGGTTTGTATCCGGACACACTGTACTATATATGGTTGGCAGCTCGATCGCAACGCGGCGAAGGTGCAACAACACCACCAATTCCAGTTCGAACCAAACAATACGGTAAGCAATCACATTACCATTTTCTATTCTTAAAACTTGTTTTTTTACGGCGCGAAAGTTCATAGAGTTAGGTTTTTTTGGGAATCAATTGATTTTTGGATTTAATACAAAAAAAAAGGATGAAGATTTTTGAATGAAAAAAAAAAATATGAAGGATTTTTGTGGAGAAGACGCATTTTTTGTCGTATGAATTTTTGAAAATGGAATTTTTCGAGAGAAAAAAACAACCAAAATTTTTGAGAAACGAAACTTTTTGAAAGAGAAAAAAAAACACAGAGTCAATGTTAATGAAATATCGTTGAATAAACGCGTGGGCATCAAAGCGTATTGCGAAAGGACATTCTGATGCGGAACAACTGAAGTGTGTGTTAAATCACAGTTTGAGAGTGCTCACATATCCATATCTGTGGTTGTGCACCACAGACGAACAAAAAAAAAGCAATTTGGTGTGTTACATTGTGTCTGATTTTGAGTGGCTGTTGAGTGTGCATTTCTGTATGAGTGATTTCACGAGAGAAATGCTTTGGAAAAAAACAACAACAAGAGACAAGAAAAAAAGCAGTTGATTTTTGGTTTTCTTTTCATTTTGTGTATCAAAGTCAATTAATGACTGTTGTTTGCTTTTGGTTGGATGGGAAAAATGCACCGAGTGACACATATCGAAAACCATTCGATGCAAATGTGTGTGAATGTGTGAGTAGAAATGAATGAGTGAAGATTTGTTGCACTGTGATACATCTAATAAATTGATTCAATTGCGATTGAGATGCAACTGCCGTTTGATTGCAATTGATATATCGATTGAATCAATTTGTTCCGATTCACTGGAGCATTGAATGTGAAAAATCGCAAATCGACGTCTCTAATCACACACACACATGTGTGTGTGTGTGTCAAGTGAATATTACTTCCACTTGAGTCGTCTTGAGTTCTATTTCGTTAACGCGTATGTGTGACAATCGATTCAGTTGTGTATTCTTTTTCTTCTGTTTTTAGTTTAAGTATTTTCTTGATTTTATTTGGAAAATCAGTTGGATTTGAATCACATTATTGGGTTTGAGCGGAATTTTTTGATTGATTCCATTGTTGATGTTTATGTTTCCGTTTTTCTGTATAACATCGTCGCGAAACCGACGCACGAGAGAGTTTATTGTTAAAATCAGCAATTGTGTGAGTTGTTTTGAGTTTTATTCCAAACTCCTTCAGTTTTAAGTGTACTTTTGGTAACTGTTTGGGCCAATCCAAACAGTGTTTGGCTCTAAAAGGCTACCCATGCTTTCTGTGTGTGTGTGCTTTTTGAGTGTATTTTTTTTTATTGAATTTTTCCTTTTTCATCAATGATTTTTTTTCGTGTGTGTGTTTTCTACCAGAGTACTCACAGAGAAAAGCCTATATTTTGAGTGAAATTGTTTGGTGTGAAGAGTTTGATGATTTTGGTTTTCTACCGTTTTATTTAACCGAGAGAGCGAGAGAGAAATTTGTGTGTTTTTTTTCTTCATTTGTGAAAACAAACGAATTGCATGCTTCAAACTATTGAGTGTTTATTTTTGTTCACATTTTTTTGGTTTTCAATTCAATTTTTCCGATATTCGATTCAACAACAAGCAAGAGCAAAAGAACAATTAAAATGTTTTCGATGTTATTCACCACACCTTTATTCATTTTTGTTTTTGTTTTTACGTTCATATAAATAAATATAAATATAAATACACGTTTTATATATTTGGAGCACCATCGCACCTTTTTGATATGCTACTATGCACTCACACACTTTTGTATCCACACAGTTGAAGAGCAACACGTATTTCGCACTCAAATGTTTTTTTTTTGTTGGTTTTTTTCCGTTGGTTGGTTTTCATTTTAGTTGAACACATTTTTGCGAGTACACCACCACCACTACCACCACCACCGTAACAAAACATATACTCTATTTTTTCGGTTTGTTCGTTTCTTTTTGTAATATTTCGTACAGAAAACGTACGGAAAATCGCACTCAAAAAGAAAATCGATTTTATTACGAAATAAAAAAACATTTGGTTTTTGGTGTTGTGTATTTCACAATCACAATTTGTTTTTGTCTGTATAAAAAATAAAGAAGCAACAATGAGCAAACGCACACAATTTTTTTGGCAAATTTTTTTCGCACCAAGTAAAAATAGCACATTTTTTTTCTGTCCAAATAAATATTTACATTTAATCTACACTTCAACGCATCAAACGTTGCAATAAATAATAATAATTGAAAATTATCGAAAATATTTACAACTCTTTCTCCCCCCCTCATTCTCATTTGAATATACTCTTTCTCCATTTGAAACAAAAAAAAAACGAAAAAAAAATATACAAACAAACCGAATTCCAATACAAAAAACACACTTTATTCATTCAATCCGAAAAATAAAACGGGATTTTATGATTGATAATGAAGCCAACGGTAAATGCCAATTTCTTCTATTCAATTGATTTGCTCCATTCACAGAATGGAACTTTTGAAGATATGCTTTTTTTCACAGGAAACACACATTTTATTCCAATATGATTTGTTCTGGAGTTTATCCTTGCTTTTCGTTCATTTATTTAACATTTTGACTCTTGTTTTATTTCGAGTGATTTATTTTTCAGTTTTCATTTCAATGCTTTATCATTTTTTTTGCTTCAATTTTTACGGAAAATGGTTCCGTGCTTAAATTTACCAAATAAATTTGACGTGTTTATTTTAGCTTTATTTCCATTTCAAGCATACATTTTTTATTTTCAAATTTAAATTCACTAATTGCTTTTTTTCTCTTTTTTTTCTTTTCATTTTTATGTTTTTGCGCTTGATTTTATTTTGGTTTTGTGTGTGTGTTTTGATTTGATTTAATTCAACACACATTTACACTCGGTATAAACAAAATTAAACATCAATTTACATACACGCACACAACAACAACAACAACACATACACACAATCACACATGCCCAAAACATACACAAACACATACACATGGACCAAAAACGACAATTATCAAAATTACAACAACACACACAAACAATTTTGATGACAAAACCAAATGAAAAACAAAAAACAAAAATTATACCGAATGCACCCGAAAATAATCGTTGATAATATGTATACATGTATAAAATGTGATTGGATTCGACTGAAAAATTAGTGCCGGGTGCACCGCCAACTAATATCAGCGCAGAAGCAACCAGCCCGACAACGATAGCTGTATCGTGGCAACCGCCACCAGCTGAACGATCAAATGGTAAAATTGTTTACTTCAAATTATTCCTCGTGGAAAATGGTCTGTCCGATAGCGAGGCATCGGTCACGACACTCAATGTCACCGAAATCATTTTGGACGAATTGAAACGATGGACCGATTATAAGATTTGGGTATTAGCTGGCACACGTATCGGTGATGGACCACGATCATATCCAATCGTTGTACGAACACTTGAGGACGGTATGTAACATATATAAAAACCAAACAAAAAAAAAACACACATCAAACAAAACAAACAAAAACGATAACCAAAAAATCTAAAAACAATTACTAACCAAAAAAAATAACACTTACTAACTACTCGAATGAGACAAAAAAACAAAGAAGCGAGCGATTGAACGAAAGGAGCCACTTGAAGCTATATGAAAATATGCAACCCGAATTGTGTGTTGGCAATTTGTAGGCGGCAATAGCATCACAATTTCAAAGCATTCAATGGGGATGTATTAAAGTTACGCTTTAAATGTATTCAGCGAATGTATTGTGAGTGTGAGTGCCGGATATGCCCACAAATCATTCAACACCTACAACATTCCACACACACACTCCTTACACATTTTTTTTTTGATGAAACATAATTTTTTTTGAATATTTTCATCCATTTATTTCACATGAATGGTGACACCATTTTTGAGCCAATTTTTTGAGCATTTTTTTACAGGTAGCAAACCAAATGGATCTGGACAAATACATTTTTGACGTCTAAAACCATACACATTTTTTTTAAAACACACAATTTATCAAATTTTTTGAAGATAAAAAAATCAATTTATTCAAATACCTTTTTTATGACATCTATTTCTCTGTTTATTTTAAATATTTCAATCACTGGAATAGCCACGACTCATTTGTCGTTTTGGAGTGTTCCAGAGATTGGAATTCGAGTCGACGTCGAGCATTTTACATTAAAATGAGATATTTTGCGTTCGAAAGTTCACGCTGCGTGTAAAATAAACGAAAAAATAATTCTTTATTAAAACAGACGGATGCTATAGGAGTAGCCAGGTTTTTAACGAGGCTAGAAATAATCAATCATTGCAACAGTTCTCGTACTCTTTTCCGACCAAACCTCTGCTTCATTCAGCCAGAGCTTGGCATTGTTAAATAAAATAAAACATATTGAAATGAATATAGTTCACGAGTTCAGAATCTGAGTCTGAACTTCAGACCGGTTTGAATGCCGCACTATACAAAAACTCGGTCGAATTACTCACGCCATGCAGAATGCTCGTCAATTTTCATTTCGACTCAATTTTCAGTATACAATCAAACTGTTGTAACAGTTAATCGTTACAATGTGGATCTTCATTTTTCCCACACAAACAGCCAATTCACACTGTGAAAAACGAAGATCTGCTGGTAAAACATATTTTCATTAATAAATGTAAGCTGTTGAATGCAAACCGCATATGTTTTTCGGGGAATGATGCAATCGTGAGATTTTTGCTTTATATATATAAATGTTGGCATTAAATGTAGCTCTGTGTTGTTCGAAAACCCACCACACACTGCACAATTGAAGCATGTAAGTTGTGCATACTGATCAAAGGAATACTTGATGGAAATGCTAATGTACAAAAATTCAACAAAAATGAGGTTGATTCCGTTGAATTATTTACTCGGAATTATTTCGGAAAATGCGCGAAACTCTTTATGTTTTTATATAAAAAAAAAAAAAATATTTTCTGCATTTGTGTACACAGATAACCAGATAGCATAGTTTTTTCGCTTCATTCAGCCATGCAATTATAAAATGGCAGCATTATCATTTAATCTGTATTTAACATACTTTTTGGGCCACCAAATGTGCATAAATGTTTTTTTTTTGTCAATTCTGTTTGAGCTTTTATAACGAGGCCTCGAGGGATGCGCTGCCAAGTAGTAAATTTTGAGAGAAAAAGCACGCATAACGATAGCCATAAAGGGGTTTGCTTTAGTATTTCCATCAAGTAAATTGAACGTGTTTCATCCGCTTTTAATATTATTGCAATAAGATAAGCACAATATTGTGCACCAGGTTTTTTTTATTTCGTTCGTTTTTTTTTAACCAAATTTATATGCATAAATATCTCTGTTGACTGAAGCTTATCTGTTGAGCTCATAAATAAAACGCTCGGTCGCATTTCGTCTCTATTTTGAACCAATTTTCAAGCTACAACGTGCATGGATATAAAGCGAAATTGTGTCAACGGATGATTTTTGTCAACAGATATGTTTGTTTATCAATGAATGAATGGAACACATTTAATGCCAGCTGCTACGATTCAAATCTATTTACTTTTTCTCTTCTGCTGACCATCATTTAGAGAGATAGATTTCCATTCAGCACGATCTTATCCGAAAAGCATATGCAATATTCTGGGATTTATTTCGTTGCGCAATTAAATCCCATTTATCCAATCCCAAAGAAATTTTGCAAACTTCTTTTATACAACTTATTTTTATTCATTTATCACAATTTTTCAATCGAATTTCAAGCACCGCACCGTTTTTTGGTATGAACTTAGTTTTTCACTAAATTTTCGCAATTTTATTTTCACTTGTTTGAATTGCGTAGTAGTTCTTTAAATAGTAATCATTAACACTGAGGCTGTCTAAATAAGTCAATGCAAAAGAAATAGTGCATGTTTTTCTTTAAATATTATTACGATTGAAACGCACACACCTAACGCACAGACATACTTTTTCGAGTATTGAAGTCGGCTTTTTGATTTTGCTTCAATTTTTGGCATTCGATTTCAGTTTTTTTTTTCAATGCTCTTATTAAATGAATATGCCACCTTAATATCCAGCCGAGTTTTCCCAAATTTGTTCAACAAAATCTTAGAACTGTCTGATGAAGCGCTTCATCGAAATTTCAACACAAAATCGAATTTCATCTCAATGTCGATGTCATTGCATTTTATTCATTGGAATACGCCTTGATTTTTGTATAAGTATTCAATGAATGCAAAGTAATACGTCCTTTTGATGCGGTTTTGAGTGGAATTTCGACATGTTTAAGACTTTGTTGGAAAATAATTGCATACAATTGAGTCTTATAAGGCTCGTTTTCCAAAAATTCTGAGACTCGTTGAAGAATTTTGAGACTCGTTGGATATACGGATTTTGAGCAGTTCGTTGCACTTTTTGAGTTTTTGTTTGCACCTGGTCATTTTTTTCGGCACATATTTCGTTTTTTGAGAACGCGTCGATTTTTGTTGCGCGTAACGAGGAGATTGCCCGAGTTAAAACAATTTCGTGGTCATTTTCCTCTCATTTCAAATCCCTGAATCACTATCCCTAAAATGCATCACAATACGTAAAAAAAATCCACCGAAAATTTGCTTTAGCACTTTTCGCACACAAAACCCATTCTCGCACACACATCACCAAAATAAAAGCTCGAATTAGAATTAAGACCACCAACACTAAGAAGAATTTTATTTTCCAAACAAGGGCACCAAGATTTGACAGTATTTTAAATAAATTGCACATAATTTTGTTTTGTTTTTCACACATACACACACCGAGCACCTATTTATCGTAGTTGTTTCTATAAAGAATAATCGAACAAATCAAACAGATTCACACACAAAAAAAAACTATAAATTTTGCAGGGGACATTTATTTTAGATTTTCAAGAAAAACTCTGAGTGTTTTTTCCTTCGATTTTTTTTCTTCTTTAGTTTGGTTTTGTATTTTAAATCAACGGCACCAATTTAGTAGCCTAAAATCAAGTTATCTTTTGGAACAATGCACTTGAAATTTATTTTTGATTGCACTTTATTATAAAACCGTGCACTTACTGATAGAGCAATTCACATGCACCAATTCACCTTTTGAAGCAGTCAATTTGTTTTTGTTTCACGTTGTTCAAACGCACTGAAATGCACCAAATTCAATTAGATATCAATCGGAATTGTGTCATTTGACAAACGCAAACGCACAATCAAAGAACAAAGAAGCACCAATTAAAATTTATCGAATGCATATCGCTCAATTTGTGCCAATGAAACAACCAAAAAAAAAATTATCCAAATTATTCTCTAGTTTATTGTTATGTGCAACGTTTTTATAATAAATGAAAAGCACCACACAAAATTATGATTGACACACTTTATGGTTTATTGTTTTGTGTTATCTGCACCAATCTGTTTATCATTTCGATACGTTTTTCCTTAGAAAAATTCGTTTGTTATTCAATTCAAGTGATAGACAAAGAGCTGAAAAAAACGAAAACGGATGAATCAACTTTTCGATTGGCCGTGCGCACGCAAATTCCAAAACCAAGAGATTGCATCGAATGCGAGAGCGAGAGATTTATCCATATTATTATTCATAATTGTTGTTCAATTATTTAGTCAGGTATCGAAACGTGTGAATGGGCATGGAATCAATCAGAAAACCACCGAAAAAATACAATGGAAAAAAAATGAAGAAAAAAAACCAAAATGAATACAATATTTCCACGAAACTGATGAAACAAATAATCAAATTCATGTTTGTGTTTTCCGTTTGTGTTCCGTTTTTATTTAAGTTGTTACATTCTGAACTGAGTTGTTCAACGTTGAATGAATGAATGGTAAACGATTATTTGAAAACCGAAGCGTTTGTTCGAAAGGTGCCATACTTATTTGATACAGATTTGATAGGGCTTTTTTGTTCGGAGGTACTCAGGGACAGGGAACAAGATTTTATACATTTGAATACCAACCACAGGCTATGATTAACTACGATATACTCACAACACTTATCATTTCCTTTAAGACATCCATCGATTCAAACATGAAACCGGACTTTTTCATGGTTAGACTGTCATTCTTTACTTTTTTTTGTTGGCTTCATGCATGAAGAACCAAAACGATTTATTGCCAGGTTAACAGACAGCAAGAAATGAGCCATTTTCATGGAATGACATTGAGGAAACGTTCGATGTATTTGTATTTATTGACGTCGCCAAGTATTGGCGATGTGATTTGGAAACCATAGCCTGTCTTATTGACAGAATTTTTTTGGTTTTTACCAATATTTTGTTTGTTACAACAAATAAGGATTCATTGTTGAATGTCATGGCTTATATTGTTGAAATGGGCTTTTACAATATTTTGAAATATTTTCAAAGTGGTATCCTTGGTTTATTTTACCTTAACTAATCGTGTTAATACAATTAAATATTAAACCGCTTAAAATTGTATTGAAACATTAATTGCATTTTAAGCTTATTTCTGGCAACGCATTTTCTCCCTGCATGAATGGTCACAACCTATAATTTTTTGTTCGCAATTATATGAAAGAATCAAACATTAAAACGGTTGAACAAAATATTTCTTATAACAAATTTAGAAAAACATTAAAAAGATGATCGAAAATACAAGAAAATCCCATCTTCAAAGACCCGAAAGTAGCATTTTCAGAAAAATTCTTAAAGAGAACGAGAAAGCTTGTCCGATTAAAGAAAAATTCGCGGAAATGGCTCATTTCGTGACTGTGTGAGCAAAAACCGAAAATGTACTAAACATTTTTTTCGTTTCAGACCAATAGAATACGCCGAATTCCGACTTAGAATTTTTTGTGTTTTTATGCGATCAATCATATTCTTTTCTTTTTCTGTGCGGTACTTTGAATCCCCCCAGAAATGGAAGCACGACAATTTTTTTTTGTGTTTGAAAAAGCGCTAGGAAAAATACTAAAAAATGTGTGCAAGTCTTGAAATTAAAACTGTCTCATTTCAATCCGTTCATCTCGTGTTAATCATCACTTTTTTGTTCCGTTTCAATTTGTTTTCGTACTTCATCATCATCATCTTAGTAATTCGATGTTTTTTTGTTTGTTTTTGCAAACAAAGCCCTTTGCCATCACCATAAAAATGGAAAATTTTGATTTTTGATACCATTTATTTTTGATAAATTACATTCAAGATGACTTTATATCACAGGAGGATGCGATACCGATGGAAAATCAACTCTCAACATAAAACCAAAACCTTTTAGACACAATTCATTGATAAAATTAATTTTATAACATAGATCAATCTGATTTCAATGGTCTCATTCATCTGATTTGTTCTTTTTTTTCGTTTGTTTGCTCTTTTTTGTATCTGCGTCAACTGATTTTCTGCACATCGGTTAATCGTCGCCATTGCGCCAACAACCAATACGATATTTTTTGCATTTTTGTGTATTGTTGTGTGCGCCGCGCCGCGCCACACGCGTGTTCGCGTATTGCATGGGCTTCGCATTCACTCCTCCGACACACGATTTTTTTCATGAACAAAAACGGATTTAAAAAAAAAACCACACACACAAAACTAACTAAAAAAACCATAACGATTTCAATTTAAATCAAAACATTTACGAAACAGACGTTAAGAGTGAGTACCGAGACGTAAACCAAACATTAATTAAAACCATTTAGATGACCTTTTTTCCAAAAATGACACCATACAATGATCTATTTTTGATTTTTGTTGTGTGCGTGTGATTTTATTTTGATTTTTTCCTTACTCATGGACACAATACATTGGTCCAGAGTTGTTTTTTGTTGCATTTTTTGCATCGTGGAAATTGGAATTTCACACGACATTTTTGATTTGTCTGGTTGTTTTTGGATTTTGCTGCTTCTAGAAAAAAAAAATTGAATATTTATTCATCACTTTTTTCGCAATTCGATCAATCGTTTTTTAATGATTTTAAATTTTGTTCATCAATTTAAGACTTTTTAATTATCTTCAGAATTCTTCAAAATGATTTTTATATTTTTTTCTCGATATTTAACCATTTTTATGGAATTTTTTTCATATTTTTGTTCATTTTTCAATCAAATTTATTTCTCAATTTTCTAGGATTTTTCTTAGTTTTTTTTCCTTCAAATTAGTGATAATTGTTTTCAGCATTCAAATATGCGTTGGAGTTGAATGAAGATGGCTTTTCCTGCAAAATATTACTAATTTCAAACAATTTATCATTTAAATAATTTTTTGTCTTTACAATTAAAACCGAAAAATATTTTCTTTGTGCATTTCTTTCTTTATATTTTCTTTCTCTTCAACATGCAACCTGCTGAGGATTTTTTGTCTCTTTTTCTTTCCGATATTTCTTTCTTTCTTAATTAATCATAAAAAACCAATCTTTTTTCTTGCATTCAAAAATGGAAGCTTACCGGACTTTTTGTTTGATTTTCTAATTAACAACAACAACAAAAATAACAAAAAACCAAATAATCTTTTGAGTCATCGTCTGGCACTCGAATAGTGTTTTCTTCTTTATTTTCTGTTTAAAAAGGGTTGTGACAAATTCACGATTTGGTATTCAAATGTGTAGCAACAACTTGAAAAAAAAATATTGCACAAACACGAGTTAGGTGTCGTCAATGTACAGAGATGTAGGGTTTAAATCACACAAGGTTGATGATGAGGTCGATTTGTGATGTTCACTGTTTCAATTTGTAGGAACAACACAAAGAAAATCTATCTTCTGTTTAACAAACTAACCTGATTTTCTGTTGTTATTTTTTTTTCACTTGTCGTTAGATAGGAGAAACAGAGTTGTATACACTAGACAAACTGAATATAGAGAAAAGTCAAACAAATCGATAGAATTTTGTGTTTTAAGCAATTTTTTTTGTTGATTTCAAAAAAACACACACTTAAAAATAGATTCTAATCGAAATGGGTTTTTATTTCGACGTAACAGTGCCTGGTGAACCACAAGATGTTCGAGTTAATGCCATTAATTCGACAACGCTTCATGTGATTTGGAAACCACCGCAGGAAAAAGATCGCAACGGCATCATTATGGGCTATCACATTCACGTTCAGGAAACGAAAGAAGAGGTTTGTGTTTGAATGCAAAGTCGAAGAGTTGATTTTTTAAGTCAATTTTTGCTAGGTGTTGATCATTTGCATATAAAATGTTTGACTCACCGTTTGATCGTTTAGTAAAATTAGTTGATGAAAAATGAAAAAGAAATTAATTCAATTTCCTTTATGATTCCCAAATGTTTAATGAATATCTCTCCCATGATCAGGGTCGCAATTTCCTCAACGAACCTTTGAAATTCGATGTAACCGATGCTCTGGAGTATAATGTGAGTGGTTTACAACCGGATACCAAATATTCCGTCCAAGTGGCGGCATTAACCCGAAAAGGTGATGGTGATCGTAGCCCGGCAATAATTGCAAAAACACCAGGCGGTGTACCCGTTCGTCCGGTGATGAATATCAAAATATTGGAACGCGATCCGACTGTCTCAATTGAATTGGAATGGGAACGACCAAATCAAACCTATGGTGAATTGCGTGGCTATCGTTTGCGTTGGGGAATAAAAGACGAGAAATTCCACGAGGAAGTTTTGAACGGGCAGCACTCAACGGTGAAGAAAATCAAGGATTTGGATCGTGGAGTGCAGTACGAGTTTCGTGTTGCTGGCATGAATCACATTGGAATTGGTCAAGAAACGGTGAAATACTTGGAAACACCCGAAGGCGTACCAAATGGATCACCCGCCAATATTTCCGTTCGATTCCAAACTCCGGACGTCTTGTGCATCACTTGGGATCCACCAACCAGAGAGCATAGCAACGGTAAAATTACGCGATATGACGTACAATTCCATAAGAAGATCGATCATGGCCTAGGCACTGAACGCAATACAACGAGTCGCAAAGCAGTTTTTACTAATTTGGAAGAAAATACCGAATATGTATTCCGCATTCGTGCTCACACAAAACAAGGCGCCGGACCATTTAGCGAGAAGAGAATCATCGAAACCGAACGTGACATGGGTCGTGCACCAATGACTGTTCAAGCTGTGGCCACATCGGAACAAACCGTTGAAGTTTGGTGGGAAGCAGTTCCATCGCGAGGCAAGTTATTGGGCTATCAAATCTTCTACACAATGACCGCTATCGAAGACTTGGATGAATGGCAAACAAAAACGGTTGGCGTCACAGAGTCCGCTGATTTGGTGAATCTTGAGAAATTCGCCCAGTATGCAATTGCGATTGCGGCTCGATTCAAAAATGGCCTGGGACGATTGAGCGAGAAAATTACGGTGAAAGTAAAACCAGAAGATGTTCCATTGAATTTGCGCGCCTATGATGTAAGCACCCATTCGATGTCACTAAGTTGGTCGCCTCCGATTCGATTGAATCCGATTAGCTACAAGATCAGTTTTGATGCCGTTAAGGAATTTGTCGACAGTCAAGGAATAACACAAACGCAGAATATTCAACGCCGAGAAATTATGCTGAAACATCACATTCGAAGCCATATGATTGGTGAACTGTCACCATTCACAACGTATAATGTAAATGTGAGTGCAATTCCGAATGATAATTCATATCGTCCACCAACGAAGATAACAGTAACAACACAAATGGCTGCACCACAACCAATGGTCAAACCCGATTTCTATGGCGTTGTCAATGGTGAGGAGATTCAAGTGATTTTACCACAAGCATCGGAGGAATATGGCCCAATTTCGCATTATTATCTCGTTGTCGTGCCGGAGGATAAGTCAAATGCGCACAAGAATCCAGATCAATTTTTGAACGATGAAATTTTGCCACAGCCTGGAAAATCCGATCGACCAAATAACCCATATATTGCAGCAAAATTCCCACAACGAGGCATCCCATACACATTCCATTTGGGCTCAGGTGAAACTCAACACAATTTCACCAATAAAAAATTGGAAAAAGATAAACGCTACCGCATTTTCGTTCGAGCTGTTGTTGACACACCACAAAAACATTTGTACACATCGAGTCCATTCTCCGAATTTTTGTCTCTTAATATGCGTGAGGCACCACCCGGCGAAGCACCGAATCGTCCAAATCCAAATTTACCACATGACATTGAAGTATCGGTGAATAAGAATAAGGATGAACCGGAGATGGTGTGGATAATTGGCCCAATGTTGCTAGCGATCGTTATGTGTACATGTTTAGTTGCATTCTATGTTATGAAACGACGTCGTCAACCTTGCAAAGCACCCGATCAATCAGCAGTGACACGACCATTGATGGCAGCAGATTTAGGAGCCGGACCAGCACCAACCGATCCAGTTGATATGCGACGTCTTAACTTCCAAACACCGGGCATGGTCAGCCATCCACCTATCACCATTTCAGACTTTGCCAATCACTTGGAACGCCTGAAATCCAACGACAACTTGAAATTCTCACAAGAGTACGAAAGCATTGAACCCGGTCAACAGTTTATGTGGGATCATTCGAATAATGAATCTAATAAACCGAAAAATCGCTATGCTAATGTCACTGCATATGATCACAGCAGAGTGATTTTGCAGTCAATGGAAGGCAAAGCCGGCTCGGATTATATCAATGCAAATTATTGTGATGGTTATCGCAAACACAATGCATACGTTGCTACACAAGGTCCGTTGCAAGACACTTGCGCTGATTTTTGGCGCATGTGCTGGGAATTACGTACGAATATGATCGTCATGATGACACGATTGGAGGACCGTGCACGAATCAAGTGCGATCAATACTGGCCGACACGTGGATCTGAAACATATGATCAAATGACGGTTACAATTACAGAAACACAGGAGCTGGCCACATACTGCATACGAACATTCCAAATTTCAAGGCAGGGCAGCATTGAACGCCGTGAAATTAAACAGTTGCAATTTACGGCTTGGCCAGATCATGGGGTAAGTTGACCGCGATTTACTTTTTTTCATTTTATTTTAAATTTTTATTGAATTTTGATTTCGATTTTGATTTTTTTTTTCACAAATATTTGAAACATTTGGTTTAGTTAATGTATTTGAATGACTTAATTTCATCCCTGTCAAAGACGACACATTTTAATCCATGATTTTCTTCTAGGTTCCCGATCATCCGGCACCATTTTTACAATTCCTACGCAGATGTCGTTCGTTGTCAACACCAGACGCCGGTCCAATTGTTGTGCATTGTTCGGCTGGTGTCGGTCGAACTGGCTGTTACATTGTGATCGATTCAATGCTTGAACGCATGAAGCACGAGAAAACGATTGATATTTACGGTCATGTCACGTGCTTGCGTGCGCAAAGAAACTATATGGTAGGTGTCATTCGCTGCATCATTTTTGGAATTTTGTGCCGTTGAAAGACTTTCGAATTTTAAATCATTTTCTCAATCTTTTTGAAATGTAGGTACAAACCGAAGACCAATATATTTTCATACATGACGCAATACTCGAAGCAATCATTTGTGGTAGCACTGAAGTTCCAGGTAATAGCCAAAAATTCGATTTTTCATTTGGTTTGCTCTGGTTTACTTTGGTGATATTGTTTCAATGCCCTCAATGATATTAAAAAAATAAATTCAATTTCTTTTTCCTTTCATCATTCGTTTTCCAGCACGTAATTTACATAATCACATACAGAAATTGATGCAAACCGAACCAGGGGAGAATATCACAGGCATGGAAATGGAATTTAAGAAATTGGCAAATGTGAAGGCCGATTCGATGCGATTTGTTGCGGCCAATTTGCCGTGCAACAAGCACAAAAATCGACTAGTTCATATTCTGCCGTACGAATCGAGTCGAGTATGTTTGGCGCCGATTCGTGGTGTTGAAGGCAGTGATTACATCAATGCCAGCTTCATCGACGGATACCGATATAGAAGCGCTTATATTGCTGCACAAGGGCCGCTTCAAGACACGGCCGAAGATTTCTGGCGAATGCTTTGGGAACACAATTCAACCATTGTTGTTATGTTGACAAAACTCAAGGAAATGGGAAGAGTAAGTTTTTATTGCAATTTTAATGGACATTGAAATAATAAAAATATTTCATATGGAATTTAAATCAAAATTATTAATAAAAAAAATGCGATTTGTCACAGGAAAAGTGCTTCCAGTATTGGCCACACGAACGAAGCGTTCGATATCAATATTATGTTGTTGATCCAATTGCCGAGTATAATATGCCGCAATACAAATTAAGAGAATTTAAGGTGAGCCTTTGGAACAGATACATCGTTTCTTCTTATGAATTTTTTGAATCTTGTCTTCAAAGATTTAAAAGTTCGAAAAATAATCATAAAAGTGAATTTTTAGAATTTCACGAGTAAAATATAAAATTCGTTAACAAAAAAAAAATGTTTAAAACCTTTAGGTAACTGATGCTAGAGATGGTTCCTCTCGAACAATACGTCAGTTTGTGTACTGCGAATGGCCTGAACAAGGTAAGAAACTTCATTTTGTTTCAATTCTATTCGCTAGCTCTATGTTTGGTGTTAGCGAATTCCGTAATTGTTCCCTTTTTGATTCATTAAATCGTCAATTGAATTCGTCAAATTGTACAACCTTCACACCACTCAAATATTCATGATATAAACTTATCTTCCATAGGTGTGCCGAAATCTGGTGAAGGATTCATCGATTTCATAGGTCAAGTGCATAAGACAAAGGAGCAATTCGGTCAAGATGGGCCAATCACCGTGCACTGTAGTGCGGGCGTAGGTAGAACTGGCGTGTTCATATCATTGAGCATTGTTTTGGAGCGTATGCAGTATGAGGGTGTTTTAGATGTTTTCCAAACGGTTCGAATTCTTCGATCACAACGACCGGCTATGGTGCAAACAGAGGTACGGTTCAATTTTCAACAAAAATGCATTTCTTTCTCCTAATTTTCATCTATAATATATACATAGTGACTGTGTGCTCAATATTCATGAATAGCATCTAAAATTGTTCAATTTCTCATGTTCACAGGATCAATATCAGTTCTGTTACCGGGCCGCATTGGAATATCTGGGATCGTTCGATCACTATGCCAATTGATTTGTGTAAATGTCCTAGGCCACACAATTTCTAAACCGTTTTGCAAAACTAGAGCGAAGTGAATGCCTCGAATTTAAAATTAATTTTTACCCACTAAAAAAACCCAAAATTCGACTACTACCTAGACTTTGCCAGCTAACAACATTTATACACTATATGAAGAAGCCAAGCAGTGTACACTCGTATGTGTTGCACTCAACAAGAGAAACAAAAAAAAACACTTATGGAATTCTATATTCTAAGTTAGATTTTATTTGGACTAGCAAACGACTACTAAACTAAACTATTAACTCTAAGACTCAACTAGAGACACAGAACAATCACATGAATTTCAAGCATGACGATGGTGTTGAATGCCATCGACACGGAGCAAACTTTACGCTCCGTTTATTTGATAGCACTGTAAAAAAAAACAAACAAACAAAACCATTAGTAATTATTATTAAACTCATTAGCCATATTAAAATAAAACCGACTGTTTGTTGCTGAGGAAATAATTAAAGAAAAAATTTAGTATAATAAACTTTAGTTGTAAGCCCATTTCCAGTTCCAATGGATATCAATTTCCAGTTATTGGACGTGGATTCGATCTAGGGGGAAAGAATGACACAAATTCAAAGATAACATGGAAATATTGCCAATGCCTAACAAAACGTGCAAATGCGTGCAAATACAACAAACGAATGCTAGAAGATGTATCACTCAGCAAGCACTGCTCACTACGAACGAGACGAAGCAACATGAAGACAACAACAATAACATAGAGGATCGCTATGCAAATGCTTGCAAATGGACGTAAATATGGCAAATACGTCAAGTCGTTCTTTCCCCCTAGGATTCGATATTACTTGTGGTTAATCTAATAAATGAAATGATGTGAGAGATTTCAGATTTAGGAGGAATTATACGTGTAATAACAATTATGTCAATTTTTTCGTTCGCCAAAATGGCCACAAATTTTTTGCAATTAAACAATTTTTGGAATGAATGAAGCCAGGAAATTGAATGACTGAGTCACACATAATTTTTTTACGCAAACAAAAACAAACACAAGACAAAAACACAGTTCCATCAACCAAAAAAAGATACAACACAAACACCTTTTGTTACATTTCAGTTAAGCAATAGTCTTCCAAATGTTCAAAACTCCAATACAATAACTTTCAACTTCTGTTTCCAGTCACCGACTTATTTTTTCTGTTGTTATATCAATACCAAAATGAACACAACAATGCTTGTAGCGAAACTCAGACTTGAGAGTGGATTAAGTGTTAGCAAAGAATGGTCATGTAAAAATTAAAAATGCAAATTTGAATAAGACTTAAAGAGAAACATGTATAAAAGAAAACACAACACTAGCATCTCTATCGATATTTTGCCCGTAGCTTAAGTAAATTAGCTTTGATGAGTGAAATAAATGTATGGAACGCAGAAAAAGAAATCTAAATTATAGACATCGTCTGCCAAACGGACAGAGTCTCATTGAACGTTTCATATTACCTTTGAAGGTCAAAAATGGAATCTTTTTCTTCAGAATTTTTTTTCCCCGATTGAATTTGCTTCGTATGAAATCGGAACTTAAAACACACACACAAAAGAAAACATCATTTACCAATCTAAGAATTGCTAGTTTAATTTAGACATTTAAGTGGATGAATTCTGTATTATCTTCGTAAGCAAAACCCAAATTGTTGAAATCGTGATTTAAGAATAATCGAAAATGGATGAAATGATTTACTTATAAAAAACCCAGAAAAAAAATTGAAATCTATAGAAAGTTGAAAACCATGTGACAAAGTGTATATGTATACAATAGCATAATAGCGTGGATCGCGCTCAAACGTTGGTTAACATAGTCGATTATCGATATTTTTTCCTGCTTCGCTTCAACAAAAAAATCGCATGTTCTAATTTTGGTTGTTGCTCATTCTACCAAAATTTCCCTCCTTTTCGGAACAACATTTTCCCCCTGTACCAACAATCGGAACTTTGCTAATCATTTTCAGAGTCATTCTTCATCTAAGATTAAATTTTGGAGAGAAAAAAATTTCGTCAAAAACGGTCTCAACTCAAGTCCGCTAAAACAGCTTTTGCTGAACAATTGTGCACCACAACAACAACAACAACAACAACAAAAAAAGTCGGTTGTAGATTCAAAAATGCTTTCCCGTGTTCAATGTCAACATTAATTTCTCGCCATATCAATTTTCATCAAGTTTATATCAAATCGAAATTGCTGAATTTAAATCTAGAGATTAGAGAGACAAAGACACACACATAGAATCGAATGAGCAATGTGACACACACCGTAGTCTTTTTTTATATAGTCAATTTGTAATTGTTCCAACAACAATAACAGCAACCGCAACGGCATACAAATGAAGGGAAAGCATGAAATAAAACGAAATATTCTGATGATTCTTAACATATCATCCAAAAGTGACTGCAAATCTAAACTAACAAAATAAAATATCGCCGTCAATTTCTTCCTCAACTTCGGTGACGCAGTTGTGGAGTCACAAACGCACACACACACCACTTATACATTCAAACTATAAGTTAACTTACTACTTGATTTTGTTTTTCCCGCTCTACCGAAGCGGTTTACTACTTTTTAACATTAAGATCAAATCGAATCATTTTCGTTTAGTTTAAATAGATTTTAGTTAGCACAGTAGTGTTTTATTCATTAAGATCAGTCAGTTTTAATTTGTACAGAATGCGTGATAAATCAAAAAAGAAACGTTTTCTTAAAATCTAAATCTCGCCATTATCCACATTGCCCTAAGTTTGTTTTTCTCTCGTCTTAGTCTATTTTTAATTTGTCTCGAACGTTAGAATGTTCGCTCATCTTTTTTCGCATCATCGACAATATTCATAAAAAGGGAGATAACAAACAAAGAGAATGAACAACAAAATGTCAAATTAAACACTTATTTGGAATATATTATGCAAATCTCACAATTTTGCCACACAACAGCAAATCTTCAACCAATTTACAGTTCCAATCGAAGAAATTGTATAAAAATAAAGAGAAACAAACATAAACGATCAACTACTGTCATTATGTATAAGTGAAAGATGATTAAGAAAACAACAAACAAAACCGATTGTATGATACATTGAAATAAATAAACAGATCAATAAGAAAAGTTATGAAGGTTGTGTTTTCATTGTCAACGAAGAAAGTGGAATTTGATCAGATCGAAAGTATGATGACATCGATAAGAAGAGTGACATAATCCAGACCGATAAGAAAAAGAGTGAAGAGAAGAGGTAAAAATCCCATGCAAACACCAAATTAATAAAACCGAATGACGAGGTAAAGTATAGTTAATAGCAAAAGAATTCCAAGTGATTCAACATGAGTCATAACATTTATCAAGGCCAATGACATGTTCTGGCAACGCTCTTTTCGTTTTCATTTCCTATGCTATTCTTATCTCCTTTATTTGTTTATCAAAACGAGAGGGGATTGGTTTATTTGCTAAAATATTCGTTGGAATTTTTGCATACAAATGTGAAATGACAAAACAAAACCAACAAAAAAACACACACAAACAAAAACCTAGTACGATCCAGATGCTAAAACGTTAAAAACGACCGTCGCATTTGAAATACGATTGAATCAGTGCGACGGAATGTTGGTTTGTTTGACATTAGACATCTGAAATCTAGTACTGCATCGATGTGCCCGTTCTTGTGCAAATCTTTGCGGTTGGTCATGTTGGTGGCACTGGTCATATATATTCAGTGTTAAATTGTATTATGATTGTGAAGTTTGTTTTTTTTAGTAGCTGCGTTTGACGAATCGTCGTATTTTGTGTTTTTGCCCTCACGGGGAAAATTTGTTTTATCTTTATGTTGATTGAATTTGGAAAGAGAAAAAACGAATTCACAAATGATGTAAATAAATGTGAAAATTAATGGTAAGCCAAATAAATCCTACCGCACCCAGGCAATGTGTATTTTTACATCGAAGAAGAAAAAAAGAGAGCAAGAAACAGCCGTAATAGTTATACAGCACTAAGAAACATCACACATACAAGAATGTTGCTACTTTCTTCATTTTGACTTTTGTTCATGTCTCTATCTATCGTTTGGATTGGACTGCCTCTTGTTTGCTAGTTCTAATTTAAGTGAATTGTGTTTACTCATTATACATCGAATAAGTACAACAACATCAAACGGATTGTGCGTTAGTGACGAAATCTTGGTGCAGTGAAAACACGCATTGGCACCCATGCAATTGCTGTTGGTTCAGTACCAATTATTAGATAGATGGTTTCTTTGTTTCGTTGTTCATTTCCGTGTGAATTTTCGGTTGCTTTTGAATGAAGACGAGCAAAAATTCAAGTGTTAAACTAATCATCGATGTTTGATTCATTTGATAGACCTAAAGACGACAGACGTATGATTCCATAGAGAAGTGACAGAGACGTAGATAGATTGACAGATAGACAGACGGAGAAAAAAAACCAGCTCAAGCAGTTATTGGTGGTGACCTGACCTGACCAAACCAACACACAGAATGGAAGATAGCATTATAAATATCGATGATGAATCTGATTCATTTTCGTAAGTATAAATCATCTTTTCCATTTTTTTGCCTGTTTTAACTACAGTTCTTTCTGTTTAAAACGAGAGAAAAAAAATGAACAAAAAGAAATGGATTGTATCGACATAAAAGTGTACACAGTGTGTTTATTGCGCAAATAAATGTGTGTGGGTTTTTCTCTCTCTATCTCTCTTAAAAAAACAATTTGATTATTGTAATCAAACATCTGTGTGGAGAGAGAGCAAGTTGTGCG
The DNA here is from genome assembly GCF_009176505.1 of Sitodiplosis mosellana. Classification (NCBI taxonomy): domain Eukaryota; kingdom Metazoa; phylum Arthropoda; class Insecta; order Diptera; family Cecidomyiidae; genus Sitodiplosis; species Sitodiplosis mosellana. Next base: position 5,007,833 of record NW_022595245.1, read on the forward strand.
AAACTTGTTTCGGTCAGTAAGTTTTTGCTAAGAATCGCAAGAAAATCACTTGAAAATTGCCAACTATGTATTTTATTGTTCGGTTTTTGTTTCTTCTACGCGTTCATTCGTGGGTATTGCTCATTCATCCGAGGGCATGGTTGGAATTTTGTGCGAGTGTGGGCGAAAGAGAAAACTTCACAATACTCTCAACATTGTTCCATTTTTGTGTCGATACATTAATTATTCGCTTCTTTTTTTGCGTTCAATTGTAATACAAAAAAGGTAGTCGCATGGTCATACTAATAAAATTGATACATTATTCATGTCATGCGTTTAATGTTAATCTGAATGTTTTATTTTTTCGTTTAATTTTAGGCTGTCATCAGACACAGACATTCGAAATATTGTTGATCAATGGAAACGCAATCATGAAACCACAGAAAGTAAAGGTAACCTTCTCCAATAACAAAGTGGATATATAAACATTGAAATCGATAATATAGATGTGGGACAAAAAATCGATAACGGATTAGGCGAGAAAATTGTCGGACAAAAAATGACGAATTTTAGTGTTGAGTTATAAATACTTAATAGCATTATTATTATTACAGATTTGAAATATTTGGACACACGAACATTTACACGGCCTAAGAAAAAGAGTTCCACGTACTCCGATGTAAATGATACTAACTTTTTGAACCGAGAGAAAACTTCCAGCGATGAGTTGGTAAATACCTTGAACCCAGGCTAGGACATTCTAGCTCTGTTCGTATCAAGTCACAGGGAGTTAACAAGATCTTATAACAGCCTTAGACTTCCATCGAAAGAGATGGTGCATACACATTGTATCTCTCTTCCTCCTCGAAATCGAAGTCAAAAACCTTATAATATACGTCTTGTTAACTCCTTGTGCACCAAGTTTTTCCGTTTAATAGTTTGATACAATTTTGATGTATTTTGTCTAATTGTTTTCCTCCCTTCTTCCTTTCCAGTCCGACGATCAAATGGCAACATCATCATCGTCCGCCGTGCCAGTGCCAAGAATCGATTTGAAAATCGGTGGACTGGTGACGAGTTTGCAACGCAGTCTATTGGGTGATGTATCACCTCCTTCGCATATGGACAATTCGATGGGAAATAGTTTAATCACAAGCAATGACTTTTCAAATATTGACTTCATGAATGACACTGGTGATAGTTTGTCCATGGCACATTTCAAGCATTATCGATTATCCGATGCGATTGCCGACCGAAATTTCCTCGAACGCTTAACCAACTACGATGAAAGTCTGTTCACAAAAGATGCCGACATCAATAATGTGGATTTGATTGAGAATGGAAATTGCACGGGTTCCAGCAGTAGTACATTACAAAATTCAACGGATAGCACAAACAATTTGGGAGGTGGTAAGCATGATGGGACATTCAATAAAGAGAATTTAGTGAATGGCACATTCGATGCATCGGGCGAAGTGGATAAGACATTTATTCAAGCACCAGATGCCAATGGGTCCATGAATGCTAGCATCAGAAATAGCACATTCGAAATGGGCAACAAGGCCAATCGAACGTTTGAGACGCAAGTTAATAAAATGAACATCACGATACCAGTGGTTGCTGACTATTTGGACGATGAAGAACTCGCTCTGTGTAACTCATTAAATGGCACACAAATTTTGGATATGAATTCGACCTTTCAACTGGATGGTAAGTAATGTGGTGTTTTGCACCAAAAAAAAAAACTTAAACATGAACAAAAACTCAGAAGTAATCACTGTTATCTCTCTTTTCTTTATCAGAATACCAGTCAACGCCCGCTGCACAAGTACGAAAGTCTCGAAAATCGGAATCATTACAAACAATATCGCCCATTTTCTCCGAACGAAACAAGAACAATCTCACACAGAACGTGGACAAGTTTGTTGACATCGAAATCGAAGATATTCCAGTGTATTTGCGCGAACCGGTGACCAAAAGTACGGCACGTGCATCAAATCCAACGGGGATCAATACGGAAATGGTTGAGAATGAACGACAATCGTTGGCCAATTTCGAGGAGTTTGAGAATACATTGCTCATTTTGGAGAATAATAAAACGGAAGAGGAGTTTGATGATTTGTTGAACAGTTTTAGTGCCAAAATTCGAAATCCGATGAGTCAAAAAGTGCGCCAATCCCTGGACAATATAAAAAAGCGTCATTCGTCCATGGGCATGGAGAAACAGCAACAAGATGAATTGAATCGAGAAACGGCGATGAATACGTCGAAAAATGGAAAATACTCAGAGTTTGGTTCGAATGAGAAAAATCGACTGAACGATTCGTTAAGTCGTTCGGTGATGAATTCATCGACCAGCAGCGGGAGTGGAGAGCGATTACTGCGACGAAGTCGTTTGTTTGATGATGCTTTAAGCACATACACCGATCGAATAGTGGACAATAGTGGCATGGATCACAGCGGTTCTTCCATTGGTTACACGGACAATAAACAAGCAAATGAGCTCAATTCCACGCAAACGTTGAACATGAAAAATCAACTGTATCTGGAACAAGAATCCGCTCCAAAGACTGAACCAATTTACAATACGGAAGAATCTCACGGCGAAAGCAAGTCGAACAACCGTGATCGCTTCAAAACCATTCGAATTTTCAAAAAACCACCGCAAAATGCGATTCAAATACCCGGTCCAGAGGAGACGTACATACAAGCCATGCAATCTCCATTGCCAGTAGCTCGTACAGGCGATGTGTTTGCCACCAAGAATACGAATTCACCGAAACAACATGGATTTGATGATGAGCAAAATCAAGCGACAGCCAAGGGTATCAACACCATGACATTTAAAAGATCTGGACTGGCACGACCACGTCAATTGGGCGGCTTGGCAAAACGTGATCTGTACGCCAAATCAAATTCACAGGAGTTTTTATCAAGTGATGAACCAAATGGGATTTCGCAATCGAAACCAGTTCAACAGATTAAGAGTCCGATGGGAATTAAGTCGAAGTCAATACACAATCTATCGACGGCCAAACACACATCAAAACTGCCAGGGAGTCGAGTAGATATCGGAGAATTTGAACATCCATCTTCTACAAGGAATTCAGCTTTGGTGAGTTTTGGTTTTGTGACTCAGTTGAAATGAGTCACGGATTTTCGATTAAGGCCACGGAGTTTTAGACAAAAAATGTGTTTTAGTTGAAAAAAACGTTTTTTTTCCCAACAAATCTATTCAATTTGGGAAGTTTGGCAGACACTTTTAAGAATTCCGTGATTTTCATTGACAAAATTCATTAAAAATTTCGTTTTAATTCGTTTGCAGTCGTCACACACGTTCAAAATTCCAGCACAAAAATCTTCAGCAGCAGTGATGCGTCAACGGCTGGACGTTGGTCAATCACGAAAACTTAGTTTGATTCGACCGTCGTCTGGTTATTATGGCTATAACACAAAACGTACCGACTCCGACACTGATTTGGGACGATTCTCATCGAATAATGTAAGACTTTTTTTGTCTATTTTTGAAGATTTTTTCTGTTTATCGATGTACAATGAATGTCAGTGATGAAGTTATCTTCTTTCAAAGTGAATTTCAATTAGAGATATGAAAATAAATACTTTATTCTTCACTTCTACAGAGCCTTTCATCCGGCAGTTCGAAGAGTAGTTTGAGCCGTGGAGAAACGCCCGAGACGTTTACCGCATCAAATGAGAATCCGAACGCAACATTTGTGCAACCATCTGCGAAAACGTCGAATGTGCCATCTCGTTCATCTGCAGTAGCCAGTAGTGGAATCGTTGCACCGAAGGCATCAATGCTACGGCCACCAAGTCAAATCCGAAGAAGTGCTCTTCCACGTCCCGCTGCTTTTTCAACCAAACGATAAACTTTCCAAACAAAATCCCTAAATTAAACAAAGAGCAAATGTCATTCACTTTATATATCAAATCCCAATGGCTGCAACAACAGAAAAACACTTATCTATCATTAATAAGAATTTAGTGAAATTATTCCATTTATTTATTCGGCTCTGTTTGTATTTAGATAAAAAAAAAATGAAAAAGAGCAGAAAAAACCAATGCTTGTTCACAATTTATATATCATTATATCGTAATTGAATAGCTAAGTTAAGTTACACATCAAAATGAGATTTTAGCAAGAGAGTGACGGAAGAAATGGTTAATGATTGGAATGAAATGCCTTATTAGCTAGCTAAGAGTATGGAATTGAAGGTTTGTTTTGTTTTTGATACGAAAGTAATATCCTCGCATTTTCTAGCAAATATGTAGCTTTCATTTTTGTTTTTTTTTTGTTTTCAACCCGAGCTTAATGTTATATTCCCATAAAAAAATATTCAATCAAATATCGTTAGTTCAAAGCCCATTTAAAAAATGATCCAGCTTCTATCTGCCTTATTCTTTATTTTTCTCTATCTATTTGCATGTAAATAGGAAAATTTGATTTCAACCGATTTTTCAAATCAGTTTCATTACGTAGAGAGAACAAATACCTGTATGTCTTGTTTCATTTTATTGTGATATTTGCGAACAATTGATATTCAATAACAAAACAAAATGATAGAAAGAAAACCAAATAGACACAATGTCAGAAAATGAAAGAAAAATCATCCTAAAATGCTCTGTAAAATCCAATGTAAATTATAAATAAAAATTTGTCACAAAGTACCGCAGTTTTGGTGTGTCTGTTTTTCTTCTTCTAGTAATTACACTGTGGCACACGGTTTTTGTGTGATTATTTGGCTTTCGTGCTTTATTTCTTTTTTTTCCCCTTACATCTTTTCTTAATCTGCCATTAATTGCCATTCCAATTTAATACTGAACTAAAACGATGGATCCAAATTTCACTGAAATCATTTTGTATGGAATTTTTGATGATTGAAAAGTAATAGACATTGAAGTAATGAAGTTCTTAATTACGACGCCGATATATTCATTGTCACTTATGTGAAGTGAATGAATTTCTGAATAGCCATTGACAAGGATGTAGAATGCATGGCCAAAGATTGAAAGCAGGTTAGTTTTGCTAATGCAAATTTGGGAAGCCATCACGCGATGAACGTTTGCGTGGTTCATGTGAATGGTGTGGACTTGAACCAGAGCCTGAGCCTGAACCGTGTGAGCGACGTCCGTCGCGTGAATGGCGTGAGCCTCGTGAGCGAGAATCTTGTCGGTGTCGAATTTTCTGTGGTGTTCCTTCTCGTGAATGTCGTCGCAAATCACTACGCGATTGTCGTCGTCGTTGGTCAATTCGTTGGTTCATCACCATATCGTTCATCATCTGAGTCAAACCACCATGGGACGATGCGCTGGAATCATCAAAAATTCCCTTGATAAATTCCATGAAACAGTTTCAATTGGGTGCAAATTACCCAAACATGTGTTTTCCGATGGCTGAGCATCTCAGCATTTCGTAAGCTACGGATATATCCGAGCATATCGACGACGCATACTGTATAATACAGTGGCGTGTGTTGCTACGTGCAGCCGCAACGACTCGACCGGAATGTGTATGTTGTTGCTGCGTGCAGCCACATAAACTGAACACACTTCGGTCGAGTCGTTGCGGCTGCATGTAGCAACACACGCCACTGTATTATACAGTATGCGTCGTCGATATGCTCGGATATATCCGTAGCTTACGAAATGCTGAGATGCTCAGCCATCGGAAAACACATGTTTGAAATTACCTCATTGATTCCGGTGTCGAATGTGGACTTCGAGAGTATCGCGATGATGGCGAGGATGTGGTGCGAGACAAACGGCGTCTGAAGAATGAAATGAGATTTAAGAAAAAAATACTATTCGAATGAAATACTCTGCTATACCGTGGGCCGGATCCGACGATCTGATCGAAGTTCATCTGTTGCAATTGCTCAGCGCTGTCTGTTTCAAGATATTGCAATTGTTCATCGGTCATAATCTTCAACAGTTCTCCACTGTAACGTCCTGCATCAGCCTCATCACGTTGAGCCATTCGATCGTCTTGTTCGGCCCGATAGACCATATCGCTTATGTCGCTTTCCATTTCATCAATATTCTTCTCCTGAAACAGTTATCTCAATCCGTTTGAATCGTTCTTATCAGTCTCTCGAAATCAAAACAGTAAACAGCCTACCAAATTTTCAAGAGCCATGCTAGTTAGACGCTGTTGAAATTCGTAAATGTTCATCGCTTCTTCGATCATTTTCTCTGTGTTTTGGAACAGCTTGCGCAATTGCGGCGGCATCTGAAATGTGTGAGCAAAACCGTTTCAGAGATATGCTCAATGCAATCGATTGTTTAATGAAAAGAAAAACATCCCACCTCATTACGAATCTGATACAAGCCAACTGTTTTTTTGCACAAACCGCAATCGATTTTCTTGGGTTCAGACCGCGAACGCACTGGAATTTTTACGCAAATCAAATGATTTTATGTTTATTTTCCGGAAACTCTTCGATAAATTCTTTCTTTTGCATCCAACTTACTTACTTTTGAGGGCGCAATCGATGCATGCCACCTTTGAACAGAACAAAAACAAGAATTGTTTTTGTCGCGAGAATGTCTCCGCACAGAATGTGCACATGAGCCATTCGGACAAATCATCCAAAAATGATGGATTATCGGATGCCATTGCCACCTTTTTGTACCTTTTTTATTTCTAGCCACGAATACCGACGAACAATGACTCGATAATCGATTGACAAACTGCTTCGTTGCTGCTTTCGATTCGAACGACGTTTACTCCTTGACTGCAAACCACTGACTGCGTCGTTTCGACAACATACGATCTCAGCGAACGTCGATTGATGCTTCGAGCTCCTTGATCTACTCCATTTTCTCAAGGTTCGCTTGTGTTGAGAATGAAGAATTTTTGAATTTCATGTGAAAAATTCCGATGTATTTTCGTAATGCAATGAAACACCAAACAAATAAGAAATTAGTCGCATAAAATTTGTGCATGACACCATTTGGTGGAAATGAACTTGAGTTGGAGATTGAACAAAAGGTAAAATGGCGACGATTGTTAATTGATGCATGAACTTTTGGAGCCACAACATGCCCAATAAAATTATCAATCCGATTTTTGTCCATTCAATTTCCAAAACACACTGTTCACATTCCATGTTGGTGATTCATCCCAAAACAATGAGAAATTCGATTGAAAAAAACTTCATGCTCTGCTCGATTAATGAGCAAACTAGAGATTGCTATTCTGCTTTTGCCATTTTTATGTGTTCTCCAATGGATACCCACTCGCAGAATGAACAAATTTGTCGGTGAAAATACAACGAACAGCACGACTCATGTATGCAACAATGTTTGCTAGACGCTTATGTGATAGTTTCAAATCGAACATAAACAATACATACATTCGCGGTGTGGCACTGCAAGCAGCTGACTGATACAAAACAAATGCTTTTGCCAAAACAAGTCTTTGGAAAACCACACAGAAGACTTTTGTGTCTTCTATAAGAAAGAAATTTTACGAAATTCGAATAGAAAATTGCTATTCCAATCAGATTATCTATTTAAATATGATTTTCAAAGGAAATACTTCGCGCGCACAAAAATCGTCAGATGTCGCTGCGAACATCGTGGTACTTGTTCAGTAGAATTCTGTGCTACTACTGCAATTGTGTCAAATCATAATGCTTGTGCATTCCTTGATATACACATCTACTCGCATCAAGCGTACATACATAACACTGGACACAATTGGTTGAACCCGAAGTTTTGCATTCAAGGAATTTTCCTTTCAACGAATAAGAAAAAAATAACAGCGGTGGATACATTCCATTTGAAAACTCGACAGCTGAAGTTAAATCATCATTGGAATCAAGGATTTGGAATTGGTTTTCTTTTTAAAAATAATGCTTGGGAAATAACTTTGCTGTCATTGGTTGAAAATCAGTTTCGATGTGAATTCATCAAACAGATCAGTATGGTCCAGTGGAATCGGGAAGACTTTCATCGAATCGAAATGTATGAATTATGACTTCATTTAACAGTTCAGGACTGTTGTCTTTTCATACTATTTGGGTGACAATTTCTTTGCTTAAACGTCATGATAAGCAGAAAAGAAAAAAAGGAAAAGAGATTTTTTTGAACAGCCGAATGGAACATTCGAAAACTAATGATTCGATGGCTTACTCAATTTTCCCACGATCAACAAGCACTTGCGTAGAAGGCTCAGAATTGACTGAAAAAATTCTGGCATTGAAATACTCAGACACTATCGAATCAACACTCGGTGAAAAAATATCAGATGATACAACATTTGAGCTAACAGCTCACTTTTTAAAATCGTGAGTCGTACAGAATCATCAACCGAAACTCATTTAATTGAAAATCTAATCAGGACTATTGCACAAAATTCAAGTCAAGATAAGCAGAGTTTTCTGAATTTTCTATTAGCATAAAAATGAATTTCAAAATAAGAACAAGAGTAAGATCCAACTTATTTTAGTCACTGACGTTAAATGATGTATTGCATCATCATTGGAACGAAGAATTATGATTTTTGCGTGAAAGAAATGTGACGTAAACCTAATTTTGAATTGAATGACAATGTAATGTTATTTAACCTTCTAGTGTAATAATTTTTCCTTTCATTGAGAGTACTGGTACTTGGTTCATTTTGGGCAGAAAAAGCGAAAAAAATACTCATAATGCTGGATTCCCAATGGTTTGCGAATACGAATCAGAGAACAATCGAACCCATTGTATAGAAGTATCGGAAATTTGTCTAAAATGAAGTTCTTTGAAACAATTTTTAGAATTTTTGTTTCTGCGCACATTTTCATATATAACTTAGCAACCACACTACATAGATTAATTGATCAAAAGACAAAAATGAAGAGAACACATTACAACGAATAAAAACCCCATGTGAAGCAATGTGATCCGACGTACGGTTTACATTATACAGGCGTTTAAATTTTGCCCGCCTCCCATACAAATTTGGCCAGTTTTGCCAATTTTATGAAGAAAATAAGAAAATTTGTATGGGAGGTACCCGTAAATCGATTTCGATTGGCTTCAAAATTTCAGGGATTGAGTTTTTTGGTAAAAAAATAAGATCCAGAAAGTTTCATGACGTTTGGAATATCACAAATGGGATTTCTATTGGGATTTTACTTTCATGGTTTCATAAAAAACTCATTTACCTATCTAAATGTTGTGCTGACCTGAAATCCCAATAAACAAGCCACAGATATGGCTTTCGGTGCTTGATTTGAAGCTGACTAGAAGTTTTGAATGGGCAGACTGTCGAAAAACGAGATTTCCCAAAAAAATTCACCATTATGTGAAAGTGAAATACTGAGGGTTTCCGTAAACTGATATTCTTGCCTATTTGAACCCAAAAATGGTCAAAAGTGCTTGATTTTTATTACTGATTTAGATTTTTCGGACCATTTCCCACAACTTTTGCCTTATTTGACTCACTGTTTAACGTGAAAAATTCTTAAATCCCGCATTTGAAAATTAAATGTTGAGAATATACGAAAAATGATATTTTTGAATGTTTGGACTCAAAAAACGTACAAAGTGGTTGGGTTTTTTGCTGATTTAGAATTTTTCGGTCATTTCCAACAATTCTTGACTTATTTGCAACATGATTTTGCGTGAAAAATGCTTAAATCCCGCACTTGAAAGTTAAATCTTTAGGATTTAACGAAATTCGGGAAAATCATGATTTCAAGGCCCCATAAGGCGGGTGTACTCAAAAGGCCAGTTTTTCTTGTTTTCGCCCAAATTTTACGTCCTACCCAATCAGCTTTCATTTTTTGGCCGTTTTCGCAAAGTTGAAAATTAAATCTTTGGATTTAATTAAATCCAAACCACTTACAACGGGCATTAGTCTATTTTTAATTTGTCTCGAACGTTAGAATGTTCGCTCATCTTTTTTCGCATCATCGACAATATTCATAAAAAAGAGAATAAAAAACAAAATGTCAAATTAAACACTTATTTGGAATATATTATGCAAATCTCACAATTTTGCAACACAACAACAAATCTTCAACCAATTTACAGTTCCAATCGAAGAAATTGTATAAAAATAAAGAGAAACAAACATAAACGATCAACTACTGTCATTATGTATAAGTGAAAGATGATTAAGAAAACAACAACAAAAAACCGATTGTATGATACATTGAAATAAATAAACAGATCAATAAGAAAAGTTACGAAGGTTGTGTTTTCATTGTCAACGAAGAAAGTGGAATTTGATCAGATCGAAAGTATGATGACATCGATCTATCTTCATTCGAAATGTGTTCATGAATATTTTTGTAATTGTTTTTTTAGAAAACATTAAAACAAACAAAATATTCTAAATGATTGAACCAAAAAATACATGAAAAAGAAATGAAAAAGAAACGAAAAAAAATTTATATCACTTTAAACTCTTTTCTTTCTTCTCTCGTGGATTTTATGCACGCGTTTGCGTGAAGAATGGTCTATCTTTCTCGCTTCTTGCGTAAAAACTGTTTATATATCGAAATTCGAATCTAAACTATCATCGCCGCTCACCATTGCCGTCTTCTTCTTCTTCTATGCAACGGACTTTAAATATAGAAGAAAATTCATTTTGTTAGCAATTTTTTATAGCAATGAAAATGACTTGGTTTCACCATTTTTGAATAGATTTACCTCAATTGGCGAATCATCGGCCTTTTTCGTACGTTTTGCTGCTTTTAACGATGGATCTTGAACCACGTCCTCGTCGCTTTGGTCTGAAAATTCAGCATAATTGACGGGCTGCAGTATAGAATGAATAAGCATATATTAGAACCAAATAGGCTAATGACTATTATGTAAAATGTCTTTAGCTCAATACAAAACTGGAGTTTCTCTTATAGAAAGAAGCGGTTTCTGAAATTTACCTTGACCGTACTACGGCGTGCATTTATACGACGTGCTGTTGGCGGTGCGATGGTTTCATTCTTATCGAATGATTTGTTGCTATCCGTATCCTTTTCTACAAAATCAAATAAATTTCAGTTATTTTACTGATTAATTTGACGCCATTCAATCAAAAATCGCTCACCTCTTTGCTGAGTGTCAATGTTGATTGCTTGAGACCATCTTTATCCTGCTGTGACTTTGGCTCGTTTGGTGGTGTTACCTCCTTCGGTGGCATTACTTTTTTCGGTGGCACTGTTTGTTTCGGTGACTTTGGCTTCGTGGCTGCTTTCGGAACCTTTTCCTTCTTTGGAGCTATAGTAAATAGGAACAGGATCAGAATATTTTTCAAAAGAAAGAAATCAACCGAAACACACAAAATTATTGCATTACCTGGCTTCTTATTTTTTTTCTTCGTTTTGTTGACCTTCTCGTTGTTGGTACCTTTGCCAACCTTCTCTTTCTTGGCCTTGTTACGAGCACCTGCAGTTATCATATTCCCATACTTCTCGAGAATTTCCTCAATGACAAAATCCTCCGAATAAAAATTGTCAACAACCATGCTATGGTTCTCAATTTTGATTGCTTCATGAACGATTTTACCCATCGTGTTGGCAAAGTATTTGGACAGGTGGTTTTGAAGCTTAAATGGCAAGTCCAGAGAACGATTCAAGAACTTTGCCATATCTATTTTGTCGCTGTCCTTTATACGTCGCATTTTTCGCCAAAGAAATCGCCTTTGTAGTCTGTTGGCGGTGGAAGTGATGCGTCGCTACAACGGCCGTTGATGGTCGAATAAACGGTGCACAGGGCTTTTTGGTTGTAAGGATTTTCGACATTTTTTGCAACCGATGCAGCAAATCGTCGTTCGCCACCCAAAGCAGAGATGAGATGAAGATACTCGGGTGAATCGACTTGATTGGCTCAATGTGTACGGCCAAAATGATGAATCGCTCGTGTTGGAAGTGTAAACAAAGAACATAAAAATGAAAAGAAAAGAAAGCTTCAAATAAAGCGCCTTTGTTTATATTTCCAAGTTATAAGAAGCCCGCCTCAAAAACATATGTTAGAAATTCGTGCATCCTTCTAAAAATAGGTCTCCAAATAGGAGGAGTTTACGGTCACTGCTAAGTTTATATAAAAATAGAACGTATATGCAGATTGCGTTCAAGGTTCAAACCCAAATAAAAGGAAAATGCAATTTTGAGAAAAACAATGTAATTATCGTAAATCAAGAATGCAAAAATAAATGCAAACTGTAAACACCTCAGCGAGACTATTTCTGGAAATGGAGCCAAACGCACGAAATAGTATAAAAGCAGAGTAAAAATAGATACCAGTTGAGCTGCAATATCTTGTAAAGCAGAAATGATAACCGGTCAAAATGCCGAATCAGCTGCTCAGTTTGACTCGAAATTAGTCAAGAGCAAGGTCTCTTTTTATCAATCAGAAAGGTTATAAGCGTAAAAGCAAATAAAATTGTGAAAACTTTGTGCTAAATAAAATAATTTGTTTAAATACATAAATAAATCACGGTTTTATTCAGCTCGATCGGCCGACCATGGCATTTCAAGTGTGATGTGCACACGGCGACGTTTATTCTTCGCATGACGGTCACTTTGAATTGAAATTTCGTTTGATGCCGTTTCCAAAATGATTGCAATCAATTTTTCGCCTTTCATAAAACGATTCTTTTCGATCAGGTTAAGTTTATCCAATGAGGATTTGTCTTCACCGCGTGACTCGTATTGAATACCTTTTCCGGTTCGCACTATACGACCCTTGCGACCAGTCAGCTCTGCCACCTTGCTTGTTCCGCCGAGTAAATTGATCAGATTATCCAATCTATTGAGGGAAATGATGAGAGAAGGTTGATAAGAAGTGCCAACAACTTGTTTTTATAATTTAGTCGAAGACATCGTTCCTCCATTTGAAAAGAAACTATAATATTAATGGATTTTTTTAAAAATCGATTCAATTCAAAATATAGATCCATCCAACTTACGTGTTTGCGGGTAAACGTTCGCCGAGCTTTTCGATTTTCTCAAGAAGTTTGGGTTTATTTTTTGTATCGCTTCACGGCGTTATGATTTTTAATTAACGAATTATCAATTGTCACTCATTTCAATGAACAAAGAGTTTCTTTACACTTAGCGGCTTTGTGTTGCAGGCAGGACAAAGTTTACTTTTGTTCCACAGCTTTACTGCGCAAATGTAGCAAGAAATTACACAAATGCCGTTTTTATGCAGAAACGCACCATTTCTCGGACGAGACACACAGAACCTGCACATATTGACCACCGGGTCTTGTACTTCTTCGGCAACTACAACAGCAGCAGGTGGTGGATGAAAAATGCCTGATGATGTCGATGGTTGATCTGTAGGCGCTTGATCACAGCAAGCAAGCTTTCGATGTTTTGGTGATGGTGAAAAGTATGAATTTCGTGTTTGGTGGTGGTTGTGGAAAAAATTAAAAAATTAGTTTCTTCAAGTTAATTCATGTGTTTTTTTAATGTAAAAAATGATTCTAATAAGAAGTGATTGTTATTTACCTGAAAACATCCTTCACACAACGGATAAAACCGATTGTCGTTAACGTTCTTGCACTTGATGCATTTCCAATAATCAACCTTTCCAAGTTCAGAGTCATTGGATGTATCCGATTGTACGCTATCAGCGGTACTGCCGGAAAATCCAACGCACTCGTTTAAAATACCGATGCTAGAGTCGGTCTCATCTCGGCAAGTGTCTCTTTTTATAGAGTAGAACAAAGCTATGTTTACTCCCGTGCTCGCATCGCCAACGCCACTGGTGCTAGCAAGTGAACTATGATGGCATATAATCGGCGGCGTGCAAAGTAATTCTGCCACCTGAGGCAAATTTTCAAAATGTCGCCCCCAAATTTTTAGGCAAAAGTACTTACTCGCTATAAATTGATTCGGCTGTATTTGTTTCGATTGATTCTGTATTTTTTTCTGTGATATCCGGTGCAGGCTGACGTTTTACGAACTTGTTCATTGAACCACAAAGCTCTTTATCATCTTCTTTCCCTTTTGCTTTTCTTTTGCCGTATTGACAGCCGCTTTCTTTCTGTCGCTACATCGTGGATAAATTCATTATCCACGATGCAGCGACAGAAAGAAAGCGGCTGTCAATACCGCAAAAGAAAAGCAAAAGGGAAAGTCCAATTGAAATGAATAAAATACGGAACGATTAAAAACAATAGATACGTCCACACCGACTTTAGCGTTAAGAATAAATGTACACGCTTTGGAATAATCATGCTTGTGCAATAATTGACTTGATTGCATTTTTGGTGACATCACAAAAATCTAAATCGCGTGAAAAAAAAGTCAGCGTAATCATTTAGCAGCGAAAACAGTAACTAAACACACACAGAAAGAGAGAGAGAGATTTTAAGTTATTTTTATTCAAGTTTTAACAATAACACCGATCGTCTAGAGATTTCTGAGAAATCAAATTTATTCGACAGTCTGCAGACTGTTTATGTTTATACAACAAAACAACAGTGAATTTTCGAATTCATCATTCGTTCGGCGACTTCGCTGAAAAAATGTGTTAAATATAATTGATTTCTGAATTGTTCGCGGACTGATGATGTTATTTTTTGAGTAGAATTTGTCTCTTCACTCGCTGCACTCGCGAATTTTTCTCCCTACAAATTTTTCGTTCGCTGCGCTCGCGAAATTTTCGCCCCTCTTGAACTGTCGCCCTAGGCATTTGCCTCATTTGCCTCCTACTTTGCACGCCACCGCATATAATAAACACTGTATATCAAATTCGAAAGTTATATCTGTTGAATATTTTTTTTGAACAGATCGCAACCGATCACCGATGTGATGTAAGTTTTGGTATAGAGGGAGAAAAAGAATACACATTAACAAAAAAACAATTCAAACCAATAAATATAATCATTTTATTTCTTGTAATATTTAAAATATTTTGTGTATTGTTTTCGTGTGTTTTCGATTACAAAGACCACAATGAAGTTGAACAAATGTCATTCCGTTTGTTGACATTCCATATTCCGGTCGATTTTTGTTCAATGGTATGTACGGCTTGAAATAGTTTTGTGCATTTTTGTGTAGTTTTGTGCGGTTTTGTGAGATTCCGAGCAATGAATATTCGTTTGTTTTCATTTGTTTTATTTTTGGATTACATTTTTCAAAAAATTCAATGGAATAAAAACGAATTTTATGTGTTGCTTGCATAGATTGACGTTTTTTTTTAAAAATACAATCAAATAGCAGTTCAACATCCAACAGATGTGTATATACATGGTATACAAGATTTCAAACTTAGGCGAATTCGAGAGAGTGATTGTCAAATAGTTCACTTGCTAACACCAGTGTCACGGCGGTACTTTTTTTATATGGGAGCTTATGGAGAAAACACAGCGTCGAAGAAAATGAAACATGAAATGTTGTAGTTAAAAACCAGCATTTTCGCCTTTCTGAATAAAGCAAAATCAGCGCGTAGGTACGAAAGCAGACTTATGAGCGTGTGGAATCGAGTTCGAGTCGCACACTAGAGGAGAAAAAAATTAATTTTTTTTTCGTTAAATAAAATTTGGTTTTTGGACAGACAGATGAAATTACATTTTGTTTTGATGAAATTACATATCGCTTTTATACTAAGAAACTATCACATTTTTAGTATTTTCATGATGAATTGTTTTGATTTTGATTTTTTCATGAAAAGTCCTTTTTTGTGTTTTTAGTTGATTGAGTGGTATGAAAAGACTTGGTGAAGGGCTTGGTTCCGGAAGAATTTTATTCATTTGAACGCAAAAACACTTTGGTTATGATTTTGCCCTTATTCACGGCAACAAGAATTAGTTTTAGTTGATTTTTGTCGATTTTTCATGTTTTTTCCAACTTCTAATGGCTGTATCTCAAAAAAACAGAGTTTTCCCATATATAAGCTATATGTCAAATTTTAGCTCTAATTTGGGGCTATATTTGAGGTAATTTTGAAAAAAAATCGTCGGAGTCGTTTTCGAGAAAATGGCCGATTTGTGCAAGAATTTTTTTAAATCGTAATAACTCATGAACGGATGGTCCAATTTCGACGTTCTTGGGCTTGTTGGAAAGGTCTCGACGAGTAGACTCAGAAAAAACATTCAACATGAACGGGCCGCGTTCAACAATCGGTAAATGGGAAAAACTGATAATTGTACATAATTTTCAAGTGGCTATTTCCGAGGTCGCTTTCTTCGTATACAAATACATTGGAAAGATTTGACGTAAGACGCCAAGACGCCTCTACGCGTGGAAGCTGTCATCGTACACATATTGAACACGAACATTGTCGTTTACACAATCGCACTCACACAAATGAACGCATCGATAGTGCCCGCTCAATATATGAACGATGAGTGTTTTGAGTGTCCCTCGCCTAGAGTGCTGCGTGTCGTTTTTCTTCGTTTATTAAGCGATCTTGCTATTTCTATGGAGGCGGTTGGTCGATTCCCAAGTTTGAATGCATTTTCTGGGCCTATGAGCCAGGGGATTTCTAGCGATACTTCATTCATACCAGATGGCCTCTTAGGAAAAAAGTTCGAAATTGCGTGTATATATAGGCGAGTTCGACTTTCAGCACAGAGGTGCTTTCGTCACTCGCGCCTGCTGTCGCCGGCTGTGATAATGTCATTGGTTGAGAGACATAATTGAAGCAGGAGCAAAGTTCGTTTTTTTCTTGGTGAAACGTTAAACTTACGAAACAGGTGTTCAATATTTACTTCGCATGAGCAAAAAAAGAATGTTGTTATTTTTTTCGCATTTTATTGTATGGAATGTATTTAATTTTTATAAGCGACTATGTAGTTTATATTTAGACGACATTGGTAATCACGATATATCTCTATTTTATCCTTGTCGACAAAATATATTCCAGGAAAGCATTTGTATATCTAATAATAATGTCATTGGTTGAGAGACGTAATTGAAGCAGGAGCAAAGTTCGTTTTTTTCTTGGTGAAACGTTAAAGTTACGAAACTGTTGTTCAATATTTGCTTCGCATGAGCAAAAAAAGAATGTTGTATGCGAAAATGTTTCAAATCCGATTCACTTTTAACGATATTCTAATTATTGATTCCTTTTGGTGCATACAATTTGTTTGACGAAGCGAAAATGAAAATTGCAATTTCAATGCGGCTTGTTGTTTGAGCTGTCACTTGCGAGCACTGACAAACAGTGTGACCACCGATACCAACCGAAAATCAAATATGTGGTAAATATGTGAACCTGCATCAATTCAATATCGCGTTTAACACAAAGAAACTGAAATCGCACTGTGGGAGGTACCCGTAAATCGATTTCGATTGGTTTCAAACTTTCAGAATCTTTTTTTCTCCCAAAAAATGAAATTTCAGAAAGTTTGAAGTCAATCGGAGTCGATTTACAGGTACCTCCCATACAAAAGTGTCAATTTTTTGAGGTTTTTCTTAGGGCAAGTACCCCAGGATCAAATCGAAAATGGCTCATCTTCGAACTTAAACTAAGTTTTTGGGATACAAAACTTTTGGCATTTCCAGATTTTGATCATCTCAATTTTTTTCAAGTTATCGTGTTGACACACACCAACGACGACAACGACGACGACGGCACACGAACGGAAAAGTGTCTCAAAAAGTGGTTTTCTACGCGTTTCATGAGTTTTTATGATGATCTAAACCAATTTTGCGAAAAAAGTTTTCGAGACCAATTCCTATACTTTCCCTTGACACGTTGTGTACGGAAAAGTAAAAGAAGATTTTTGATAGGTTCAATCGCATTATACAAAGACTTAATCTCTCATGCCAGATTTTCTCGATTCGTATTAATTTCTTTCAATTTTGTTTCATCTCGAAAAAATTTTAAACCGTTTGCCATTGCCATATTATTTTTACTTGCTTAACAATTTGATTTTTTGCTGGTTTTCCAGAATTAGTCGAAGATGTGCTTGTATCCGGTTCAGGGATGTGTCTTATGGTTGAATTATGAATGGGCTCTGGTCATATCGATAACAATACGGATTTGTTATGGTTCCCATTTGTTTCCACGGGATTTGAAGCTTCAGCTGCCGCACGTGAATTTTCGGGGGACGAATCGTTTTTGTTACAACAGTCAACAACGTTAATTTCTCCAATTCGAACAATCAAATATTTCATTAGTTTTTTTCGCATTATTTTCTTTTAAAATACAAATTACCTGGACTTTTGCTTTGACTTTTACTTTTTGCCGATCTGGGCGAGCGGATTGCCTTCGCCAACTGGCACCTCATCTTCATTATCGAAGTCACTGATCTTGGCTCGCTTCAGTTGCTTTGATGCGGCACCTTTGATTTTTGAGAAGATTTTGCATTACTTCGTGTTTATTGATCAAATAAATTCAGATTTTTACCTTCACCCTCTGAATCACTTAGAATAGCACGTTTCTTGCGATTCACTGGCGAACCACTTCTATGCGAAGCAGCACTGCCAACTGCGTGAACAAGAACGTGAACGTGAACGAGAGCCTGGAATACAAGAAAGAACATTATGAAATTGGTTTGAAATCAAAGAGAAAACGTTCACTTGGATACACTCTGTTGAATGCCGAATTTTTTTACCTTATTGACACTACAAGAGCCGGATTAAATTATTGATAATAAATTTAATTCTAACCTGAATGCATTTCGGGCACTGTTACTGCCCATCATCAGCAGTCACGACTAATTTGTCGACGGCAAAATCAGCTACACGATGACAAATTCACACGCCAATGTACGAATTGAGATGAGACACACGAAACGAAAAAACAACACTCGATACAAAAACCCACTCATACACAAACAAATGTACCGTAAACTACTTTATTTTGGCAAACAGTGGCGATTCGATATTGCCTCCGTCTTGGTTTAGCGATTGGTTTTTGGCTTCGCCTGCTTGTATGTAAATTGCTTCGTATGCATCAAGCCGACGACAATCGTTCACTTGTTTTTTCAGTTTCACACAGTCTTTGTTAACCCTCAACTGCATGAATTTTTCCTAGGACTGGGAGTACTGGTATTTGGTTGATTTTTGGCCATAGATAACGAAAAAAATATTCATAATCCTAGATTTCCCATGTTTTAGTCAGGAAATGCGATAGAAATAAGTCAGAGAACAATGAAATCCATTGTTTAAAAGTGTCAAAAATATGTCTAATTTGGAAACCGAATAATTTATTCTGTCAAATTTTCGTTTTCGTGCACATTTTTGTTTATAACTCACCAATCGTACGACATAGACAAATGACGCCAAAGACAAAAATAAAGAAAAAACATTGACAAATAAAAATTCCCCTTGAAGCAATGTCATCCGCCGTACGATTCACATTATACAGGTGTTTAAATGATGCCCGCCAAAAGGCGGGCTTATGCAGTTGAGGGTTAACATTTGTGTGGCCGTCTATAAGAACGTGTGCGGCTACAGCTGACTTGTTCGGGTGGTTGAGTCGAATGCATGCACAATGTTCACAAAAACGTTTCTCAATACTCCGTTTTGTTTGTCCCGTGTATTTCTTTTTGCACTCACTACAAGTCACTGTATAAATGCCAGATTTTTTCAGTGTATCAATCTTATCCTTCGTTGAGCCTAACAAATTAGACAGTTTGTTGTCGTTTCTAAATACGATTTCCATCTGGTATTCAGCGAATTTTTTCTTCAGTTTATTTGTTATGCTCGGAACGAATTCAAATGAGACTCTCTGTTTTTCTGGCCTGTCTCTTTGCGAAAAAAGTGTCGTAAGGCTCATGTTTCTCACTTTATTTCCGTGTTTTTAAATGAGTTTATCCACTATTTCTACATTGAAACCATTCATACGCGCTGTTTCTTTGATATATAAGTGCATTCGTTTCGAAAATTGACAATGTTCAACGGCAAGCGGCATAAACGATGAACCATTGAATGATATGCTGCCAATTTGTGCTGGATTGGACAGTACGAATCGCTTGTTATGGTGCGCATAGTACTAGTGGGTTTGTGATACATTGCGAATTCTAATTTCTTTCTAATTCTTTGTACTTCTAAGCACGGCATAATTTAGCGGGCAGTTCAGGCTCAAACGGGCAATTCTGAAATTAAAACGGGCAGCTCTGAATCGCGATTTGGGCAGTTCTAAAATCGAAGGAAATGAAGAAAGAATATAAAGAAAAACAAAGAAAATTTGAACTACACGCTGAAAACAGTCATGATTTTAGAGCTACCAAACTGTACACATACAGACAATAGGTTTCACGCGCTATCGAATGTGTGAATTCTCATTGATTGATTTTTGGTATTACTTTACTTATCATTACCGTACACATAGTGTAAAGGGAAAGTATAGGAACATGCCCCGAATTTTTTTTCTCGCAAAATTGTCTTAGATCATCATAAAAACTCATGAAACGCGTAGAAAACACATTTTTGAGACACTTTTCCGTTCGTGTGCCGTTGTCGTTGGCGTAACTCAAAAATCGAATGAGATAATCCAAAATTTGGAATTTTTTGAAGTTTTGTATCCGAAAAACTTAGTTCAAGTTCGAAATTGAGCCATTTTTGATTTGACCCTGGGGTACTTCCCTTAAGAAAAACCTCCAAAAATGACAATTTTGTATGGGAGGTACCCGTAAATCAATTCCTAGTGGCTTCAAACTTTCTAAGGTTTCATTTTTTTGGCAAAAAAAAGATTCTGAAAGTGTTATGTTGATCGCGTATGCGCGAGTTTAGTTTTTAGGTCTCAACTTTTCATAGCTGCGCAACTAGCGATTTAATACAACTGGCGCCATCTGGAATTTCTGTGTACAGTGTACCGAACTACACAGAATGTGTGTGATTTGTTGTTGTAAAAAATAAGAACATGGCAAAATAAACGTCAAACGTGACCACAGAGTGTACACACTCAATATTATAGCGACATCTATTATTAAAATAGCTTGTAGTAAATGCATTTATAGCATTTCCCTGTAGTTGCGATGTTTTCGATGAGTTGAAAATATGTTTTTTCGTTCAAAGCAATGAAAAAAAGTACAGTGCGAAAAAGTACGGCATCACGAATGTAACTCTTTTTATATATTTAATTTAAATAATTGCTCTTTTCAAGCCCCCGCAAATTTGGCAAACTTCGGGTAGTTCTGAAATTTCCTTAAATTATGCCATGCTTCTAAGTCCAAGAACGGATTAATTAATTATGATCCGAACATATGGAAAATTACCAGAAAAATATCAAAAATGATCAGAAGAATATTCAAAATGATCAGAAACTTTTTTTATTAATTTGATCAGAAAAATTTGGAAATTAGCCGAAAAATATCTAAAATGATCAGAAATGCTTTTTCCAAAATTGATCAGAAA
Organism: Sitodiplosis mosellana; assembly: GCF_009176505.1. Taxonomy (NCBI): domain Eukaryota; kingdom Metazoa; phylum Arthropoda; class Insecta; order Diptera; family Cecidomyiidae; genus Sitodiplosis; species Sitodiplosis mosellana. The sequence continues at coordinate 5,029,087 of NW_022595245.1, forward strand.
AAAAGTACAATGATCAGAAGTGTATTTAAAATTATCAGAAACTCTTTTCAAAACTTGATCAGAAAAAAATAGAATTTATCAGAAATATATCGAAAATTAACAGAGAATTTTTCGAAATATGATCAGAAAAAAAATATTTTTATCATAAAAATATCCGAAAATGACCAGAGTAAATTCGCATTTTGGCTACAGGGCATAACTTCCCCGGTCATAATTCCACCGAATTTCGGACAAAATTTCCCCAAAATCCAAAAAAATCTATGGGGAAATTATGTCCATTTTCAATTGGATATAATTCCACTGACTCTTTGGTCATAATTTCCCCGAGAAATTATGTCCATATGCATTTGGATATAATTTCTTCTGATTTTTGGACATATTTTCTCTAATCAAAATTTTTTAGATGGGGAAGTTATGTCCAAATTTGAAATGGAATTATCATCTCCATTGGTACATGCATAAAACATTGGGACATCGGCACATTGAAGAAGAGATGGAGAATGAGAAATGTGACGATTAGCCCAGAATTCTTGGAATTTTGGGTCGGTTGGAGTAAACGCATGGGGAGAGACACCATTAGCTATTTTTTTGAAGTTCATATAAATACTAGAGGAAAATAGCAAAAATAGCAAAAAATAGCAATATTATTGAAGAAATAGCGCATTTGTTATTTACTGTTTTTAACCGTTTGAAACAAAGTTTTCGAGTTATTTTATGAAATTAAATGGAACAATTTGTTCTTTTCTATGAATTAACAAATAATAAATGCGATGATATTGAGCACTTTCACACTTCAGTCTGAAGTAACATGAGTGACAAGCAAGTCAATTTGTGCTAAAGTTTTGAGTTTTTTCAATCAATTTTATTTTTATTTCGTGTTCAAATAAAAAAAAATGGTTGAGCCAACAAAATTGCGCGTAATCGAATTACGCCGAGAGTTATCGGACAGAAATTTAAAAATTGGTGGAAAAAAAAGTGGACTCATTTCTCGCCTCCAATTCGCGTTAGATAAAGAACGACGAGTGCAGCTCACTCAAGCAAGTGAGAGTGCCACAAATCACGATGAACGTGAAATGTGGCAGAAGAAGAAACAAACATTTTGGGCCAATTTTTTTTACATTCAATAATAACGCTTCAAGTGACGCTAATTTCATTATTTATGTACAATTATTCGATGAAAAATACGTGGGGAAATTATGTCCATTTTCAATTGGTTTTAATTCCACTGACTCTTTGGTCATAATTTCCCCGGGAAATTATGTCCATATGCATTTGGATATAATTTCTTCTGATTTTTGGACTTATTTTCTCTAATCAAAATTTTTTAGATGGGGAATTTATGTCCAAATTTGAAATGGAATTATTTTCTCCGTCATTTCGGCCATAAATTCTCCATTCATTTTGTATGAGGGAAGTTATGACCGGGGAAAATATGACCGGTCACCCGCATTTTGACCAGAAAACTTAATAGTTTTACCATAAGTTATAACACCTGATTCAAAAGTTTTTGCACTAAATGAAAGCCGAGATACTTTTTACTTATTACCGAGATTACTGTTTTGGGAAAAGTGGGGAGATAGCGTTTTGCTTCAATAATTCGATTAATAACAACTATGGAATAGTTGTTTTTGGGTTTATTATGCTCAAAATTGATTTCTCTTCAAATATTAATATTTAAAGACCAATTTGGCTTTGATTTTTTCTATTAAAGCTACCTTCTTGGATGAAACGTTAATCAGAGCTTGAAATCGATTTTTTGAAGTATATGGAACAACAAGGTCGCTTTCTTCGTATACAAATACATGTGAAAGATTTGACGTAAGACGCCAAGACGCTCTACGCGTGGAATGCTCGAAGCTGTCATCGTACACATATTGAACACGAACATTGTCGTTTACACAATCGCACTCACACAAATGAACGCATCGATAGTGCCCGCTCAATATATGTACGATGACTGTTTTGAGTGTCCCTCGCCTAGAGTGCTGCGTGTCGTTTTTCTTCGTTTATTAAGCGATCTTGGGAACAACAAAGTTCGAATGGATGGCGTTTTTGAACGGTTTTGCAATTAATATCATCAATACATAGCATATCAACACAATAAATTGTAAAAGGAATTTTTCCTGTTATTTACACCTCATACTCAATAAAAAATAAAAATAAAATAAAAATAAAATAAATCATTTTTCAAGAAGCCTTTCTCAGTGTAAATGCATTGAATCTTACTCAAAATTGTGAGTGAACACCTTTAATAAATTTTATTTCCTTGGTATATTTGGTGTATTTTTCTGGAGAATACCCATTTTTTTCTGACCCGTTTATGAAACGATTTCGGATATTATTAAATATAGTTCTGTTCATTGTATTTTTTTTTTCTGATCAATTTTGAAAAGAGCATTTCTGATCATTTTAGATATTTTTCGGCTAATTTCCAAAATTTTCTGATCATATTAGGTTTTTTTCTGATCAAACTAATAAAAAACGTTTCTGATCATTTTGAATATTTTTCGGATACTTTGCAAATTGTTCGGATCAAATTTGTAAAAAAAGTTTCTGATCATTTTAAATATTTTTCGGATCCTTTTCGAAATTTGAGGATCAAAATTAAATGAGCCTCCAAGAACGGTAATTTTCCGTCTTTTCCCGTTTCATACGTAAAATTGATCGATTCGAATTGCTCGTTTAGAGTGTCCATAGCACTTTCAATATCATTTTTGTCTATCACAGCCCAAATGTCACCAACATATCTGTGCCACACTCTCGGTAACAAGTTTTGTCTTTTCAAATTCACTTCAAACGATGACATGAACAAATCCGCGATAATAGGACTCAGTGGATTGCCCATTTTGGTGCCGAATTCCATTTTGTACACTTTTTCTCGGAATTGGAAAAAATTATGTTTCATGCACAATCTGGAGCCTATAAATGAAATGAGTGAACATCGATTTGTAAAACAATAATCTAACATTAAACAATCATGTGTTATCCAAACAACTTACCACCACTACGGCTCCTTGCAGATCTAGAATTCAGCAGATAAATAACATCATCACCAAAATTATTTAAATTTTTCTGATGGTGTGTCCGTGTCGGTTTTGTTTGAGCAACCGAAAAAACAAACAACCGAAATGAGCGATGAGGAGCTGCAACGCCAACATGAGGCTGGAAAATTTCCCTACGAATTGGGCATCGACCCGGGAGTACGTACATTGAATGCAACCGTTCGTCGTGACACCCGCACCGGCGAAGAGGTGAGCGATTTTGATTAGAAAATTAAATTGAATGTAAATTTAAATTGTCCGTTTATCATTTGATTCAGACAAATTTGAAAACATAAACGCAAAGAAATACCTTCGCGATGCAAAACGTGAGCGTATGACTCGACTCTTTACATTCGAAGAAAAATACGATCTCAAGGAAACAGCAGCAGCTATCGGACAAATGCCGTCTCCATGTGGCGTACACTGGCTATCGTACATCGAGCATCGGTTGCGGGTAATGAAAAATGGCATTGAAACCTACACGATTCGTGGAATTGCACGTCTGGGATTGGACAAGCACATTGAAGAGGTTCGTGCGATGGACGAAAAGGCTGCTGAACTGGTAAATGGCAAGGTGGCCATAGTTTACATGGGTGCCGCGGACGTTCCAGCGAATTCGCCAATACGAATCAAGAAGCATGTGCGATGTCCAGGCAACCGCAAGTTAATTGCCGCATTCAAAAAGCGTGGCAATGTCATTGTTCGAATGGTCAATGAATTCATGACATCTCAATTGTGTGGCCGCTGCTTCAAACAATATCCACGACACACTCGAGGTGATCGATTCAAGAAATGCAACGATTGTCGTCCAGATCCACGTGTTGGCTTGCCCCGAACCATCGTGACCAATGTGTGCAAACGTGCACTTCAAATGAAGCGAGCATTCGAACGAACATGGCGACAGATGCGAGACATGGGTGATCCTATTGCAGCAACTTTGACATCAACAAACACAAGCCGTTTGGTACCAACGAAGACACGCTTCGTCAAAACATGGCAACCAAATGGTTTAAATGTTGAATTGGAAGATGCTGCTCAGCCACAGAACACACTCAAAGCGGTCTGGCATCGTGAAATCTCAGCAGCGAAGCTGATCTTATACAAAGGTATGTACAAAAGTGATCGGAATTTTGTGAATAAAAGACTATACTCATATACTTTGAATTGATAATTTATTTATTCAGGTCATTGTCAGCTGTTCGGTTTGCCGATCCATCCAACGCTGCTGCCAACCGCTCGCAATGCAAATGGTGCCATACAACCGAATGCCGGAAATCCATGATGATTGACATAGCAGCAATCAACCATATTCAATATTTAATTTAAGAAAATAATCTAACGATTTGTTAGTCCGCTGACCTTTGATTTTGTGGGAAAGCATAGTCAGTACTGGAGCCAATTTATGAGTAACACTTTGAGTTGAATAATTTTATCATCTCCATTAATCGCTCTTTGAGTAAGAAGTTGCGTTCTGTGGGTATGATTTCAATTGAGACTCAGTGTTTCATTATACGTTGGTCGCTAGTAGATTGATAAATTAATAACAATACTGAACATTCAATAGGCACGTCAAATGTATCATCAGAACAAAATTCCATGCGATTGAATAGAGAATCGTGGTTTTTGCGTAAGAGGAGTTTCACGCGAACAAAGCTCAATTTTGAATTGAATGACAATGTAATCTTATTTAATTCATCGTGTAATCATCGTTGTTTTTTCTGAATCGCAAGATAACTTATCGCTTCTATGTCTGTTGGACTGAAATAAATAGGTATTTATGAGCGAAAGTAACATCTTTGATTTATTTTGCTTGAAATCATTTGTAATATAAATCATGGAGGATATAGAAGGAAATTTTGGTTTGGCAATTGTAAAACATCAAATATTTGCTGCTTTAATTGGTGAGATTTTGAATGTTTATATAGATACCATTAATCCTACTATTTTTAATTTTGCATCAGCCTGCTATGTCATTTTCTGTTACGGATGTAATATGGGATTTTTGTCGCCCGCTTTGCCAGTACTTTTATCGAACAACACTCCGCTTGCATCTGGCCCATTGACATACACAGAATTGTCGTGGATTGGTTCTATCATCAGTATTGGAGCAGTCGCCGGAACATTCATAACTGGGCTACTGTCAATATTGTACGGTTCCAAACGAACGATAGTGTTCCTAGCATTTCCCGTGATCATATCCTGGTTATTTATTCATTTTGGCAACAATGTATACCATATTTTACTGGCGATGTTCACATCTGGTGTGACAGGCGGTGGTTTTTCGTCAGGCGTGGTCCTATTTATCTCCGAAGTATCAAACGACAAGTGAATGCCTTGAGTTGAACTTGATTCAAGTACGTAGAACTAATAAACGACTTGTTTTAGCGTTCGTGGCCGTCTTGGCTCGTTGGTCCCATTGGCCAACAATTTGGGAGTGTTGATGGGTTATATTGGAGGTGCTTTGATCGAATATGAACACAGGCCGTATGTTTTCATCTCGTTGCCTATTTTATACTTGTTTCTGGTATACTTTTTGCCAAGCACTCCACAGTACCATCTAAAAGCGGGGAATTTACAGGCAAGTATTTCTTTTTTTTCTGTGATATGAAGTGTGCATGTGTTAGCAAAGTGATCTAGCTAGGTGTTTAGTTAAAACATATCAAACGTTTAAATGCAGAGTGCTGAAAAATCGTTGAAGTATTACAAGGGATGTACGGGCGAGACTGATCGAGAGAAAACTCATTTAAAGTCTGAATTTGAGCGGATGAAACTGTTGGAAGAAGAGCGAAAAAATTGTCCGAAGCTGCAATTGAAAGATTTCTGTAATTGGTCGGCGTTCAAAGGAATTGTTACATGTATGGCAATGTCATGGTTCACATCAGAGTCGCTTTTTATTTCCTATGCGTCGATGATTTTTAAAATTTCACAATCGGCATTCAGCCCAGACATATCAGCCATCATTTTGGCAATTGTTCAAATTATCGGTGGACTCACGTCAACTCAAATTGGTGATGCTTTTGGAAGAAAAACCATTTTGTTCACATCATTACTCGGTTTGGCATTTGGATTATTCGTTTTTTCAACGTATTTGTACCTCCTTCACCATAGTTTTGAGCTGGTAAATTACGCATGGCTTCCTGTTGTGTGTCTATCATTCGCTATTTTCAGTTCTTCTGCCGGAATCTCGGCCATAGCGAATACTTGCGTCATAGAAAACTTTCCGACAAAGGTAAGCATTTGCAACAAGTGTAAGTGCATTCTAATTATTCCAATCGAAACCCAACGTATAACATGAACTGAAATGTTTTTTCATAGATTCGTCCGGTAGGCATGGTCTTCTACTCAACGGTAAATAACTTGGTGGCATTTGTCGTTGGAAAATCTTTTCCGATTTTGCTGGAAATAATTTACCTACACGGATTCATGTTTCTTCTTGCCATTAACTGTTGTTTGGGCATCATTTTTGTGCTTTTCATGAAGGAGACTAAAGGAAAATCACTTGATACTCTTGTTATGGTGGAAAGTAAATAGAATGATTAATCAATCGTACATGTCTAATCTGTCATCAGTATAACCGATTGAAGGACGGAATAAAGCGAATAAAACTCAATCTGAATATTTTTTGGTCATGTTTTGATAACAGCATTATTTTTTAACTGATCGCTTGAAAATACACACCGTTCGCGCATGAATACACTCAAACGTGCTTATTTTCATAAAGTGCTAGTGAAGGTGCAATTTTGTTTAACCAACACACAATACACGATCGGCTTCTATCGGTTGTACATTTTGCATGCCTGTGAAAGTATGTTTGGCAAATCACGCTTGTGTGAGCAAGTGTGCGTGTGTGTGTGTTTGTATAATACTTGTGTGCTAGTGTAACGAATGGTGTATTAATAGTACGGTTGTGTGAGTATAAAACTTGAAATCGACTGTATTTTAACAGGGACTGATATTCGGGATCTCCTTCTTCTTCTTATTGTCAAATTCATTTATATTTCGTGAAATGCAATGAGTCTTCTAGTTTTTTCTTCTTAATATGAAGTAACTGCTAGAACAGTTTTAAGTTCTTTCACGTTTAAAAAATTAGAAGACTCATTGCGCTCCATGAAATATAAATGAGTTTCTCACAATAAGAAGAGAAAGATCCCGAATATTTCAGTCATTGTTTTCATATTTAGATAAACTACTGATTCCGTGAACTCAGTCTTTTTCAGACGATTGCTAGCTCAGCATATTTCGTTTAGCATAAGTTATCAGTTACATTTCTTTTGTTTGTGCTAGTTTATTTTCTGATTTTTTTCACATTGCGAAAGAACGAAGAAAGGAAAAAGTAACGAGAAACAGTAGGATAAAAAAAAACATAATTTGTTTACTTTGGCAAAAGAAATTTGTCCAGCACTGCACAGTGCACGCTATCGACATAACACATTCTATACATATTCGCTTTCTAAGTTTGCGTCAGCAGTTGAATTGAATGAAGTCACACAATATCTTTGCTTCTCATTAAGTAAACACATTATCGTCGCCAATGTATTGGTAAAAATAAACAAAGAATCCGTTGTTTTCGTTTGAATCATGAACATTTCGACTTTTCGAATCGATTGCAAACGCACGTTATTCGTAAATTGGCCAGAGCAGTGACAACATCGTTCAACACTAGCTAAGAAAGTCAACAACTACTGAGTTGATTTTTAAATAAACCGGAATAAACGTATTATCCACGAAAAAGTGAAGTTAACCCGTGAAAATGTTGTGGAAAAAAGAGTCGAATGACAGAAATGCGATGTACGTTGATTTATTTGAATCATCGTTGAACGCTCAAGAGCCAGTGGAAGTGCAATATCTGTTGAACAAAATGTCGAGATTGGAGTGCAATACTGATGTTTCATACTATAAAAATGACGTGATCGCAAATACATTCCGACAATTTGGCAATAAAAAATTCGAAAAAGGCCAATTTTACGATGCAATGGAGTTGTACAACAAATCGCTGTGCTTTGCAAACAACGGGTCTAAAGCACTTGGATTGGGTTATGCAAATCGTTCAACGTGTTTTTTCCAATTAAAGATGTTTAAAAAGTGCCTCGCTGATATTGAACTGGCCAAGCAAAACAACTGTCCAGCGCATCTAATCGCAAAATTGAATGGTTGGAAGAACGATTGCTTGAAATTAATGGAAACCGAACCAGATCAAAGTGAAATGGGTGAGCCAAAACTGGACTTCGCAGCCAATGAACAGTTTCCATGCTTAGCAAATGTAGTGAATATGCAAAGCAACGATGAATTCGGCCATCATATCGTGGCGACGGAAGACATTGAAATCGGAAAAACCGTTTTGATCGAGCCATGTTATATCGGTGTCACAAAATTCGATCATTATAAGTCATGCAACATTTGTCTCAAGTAAAATCAAAATTTTGTTTCGTGCAACAGATGTACAAGCGCATTATTCTGTTTGGACTGTAAAGAAAACAATCTACATGGAATCGAATGCGATATGAATTTTGGATGTCCGGCCGGGTTTAAATTCATGGATGTGGTGCGTTCAATTACGTTGGCGAAAAATGCGTTTTCAAATGCCGATGAATTAACGGTTTTCGTCGAAGATATGCTGAACAGTGACGCAATTCAACCATCAAATCTTGTGGATGAACGGTCAAAATATCGCGCATTCTTCCAGTTGTGTCCTGACTGGCAAACATACGAACTCCATTTGCAGCAGGCATACCTATTTTATCAATTGCTTTTAGAACAAAGGGACATGAAGGCATTTTTTCATACAAAAGCCCATCAGCGATTTTTAATGCACCTAGTGCAACATCATATTTCTATGATCCTGCGTGGTGCATTCAACAAACGAAGTGCACCAATTGGTGGCGTTAATATTACTGACACCTATGTTAATATCGTCGCTAAATATCTCCATCATTCATGCATTCCAAATGTTTGTCACGTGTTCAAAGATGGTTCTATCAATTGCATTGTCATTCGTCCAATCAAGAAAAACGAACAGCTATTCATTTCATACATTACATGGGATATGTTTGCATCAGAAGCAGAACGTCGGGCAATATTGCAGAGTAGATATGTAAAGTGTAAATGCTTGCGTTGCAAGCTTAAATCGTTGCCATCCGATCGTCGAATGCAATCGGATGACGATTTTCAATTCATTGAAAAAACATTCAAGATGCACACTTTACACAAAGGCCTGTATAATCGCAAACAAATCGATTCGATGAAAGAGAAATGCTTCCGCCTTTTGCAAACATACGGACGTATGAAATGGTCTGTCGAAATGGGCCGCATCATAGATGTATTGTCTTTTTTGTTAAGCAAATAACTGACGACCACTGACGCATTCAAACTTATGTCTATCAAATCAAAAGTTAGTAATAATAATATGATATCCTTTGAAACAAAAATGTCATTTAAAATAGGAAATCTCAACTAAATTTTCAATATAAAAACTTTGAATTAAAAAAATGAACATTTTAATAAGAAATAAAACTTTGGGAAACGATTAAATTAAATCATTTAACGTTTATTTGTAAAGACCAATCTTCCGTAGCAGGCCAACAATGGACGCTCGAATTATTGACTGAAAAAGAATTCTTTTGAAAAAAAAAATGTTTGATTCCTAAACTGTTTGCATTGTTTCCAGTTTAATTAGGAATTGGATGTTGAAATCGCTGTTTAAATTTGTGCAATGGACATTTTCTTTGATTTATTCACAAAAGCAAGTGACTTGGGAAACGATCAGAAATATATTTGGTAGGTATTTATAGCCATGACGCAGTTTGTAAGAAATGAATCTGGAGCTCTTTTACACATGACACAATCCAAATAATAAAAATGGCATTCAACGGTTACAAATATATTTTTTAGCACTACATTCGTTTATTTCATCGCATACTTTCGCGTTCCGTTCTCTATCCCAAAATCTGACTTGGTTTTAGTTCTGTACTTTTGAATTGAAATATTTTTTCATTTTGTAGCATATGTCATCCGGTAGGAATACTGGCGCTACTGCCGAAATGCGATTTATAACTTAAGTTGAACAGAAAAAAACAAATAAAGTGGAATTAACCACTTTAAAACTGGTTTCAAACAAAATTTCAATCAAAGAAATAAATTGAATTAAGAACACGTCTATAAATATGTTATCAATGGTGAAAGAAAAGCTCCATGGATAAATAATATCGGAGAAACCATAGTGATTCTCATTTAACGCTCATCATTCGTTCGACACATTCCAATACGTTGTACACCCCGTATCAGAGAAATCGTGTGTGTATGCATTCACTCCATTCCATAGCGGTCGTTAAATTTACGTACAGATGTGCAAGCTTGCGAATGACTCAGTCTTGAAGTAATTACATTTACATTATTCCATTGCACACTGGAATAAATGAATATGGTTTTAATCTGATATTAAGTCAATCACATGCTTGCGCATGTGTTAGTAAATTTAACAAGCGCTCTGAACTAGAGTGAACGCATCACGGTTTCTTCAATACGGAATGTCCTAAGTTTATCCCATGTAGGAATAAAATATTCCATTGTAGTCGGTCGAAATGCGTGTGTATAGTGTTTAACCCGATAAAGATTGACCTTTCCATATGGTAAGCTGGTTGTTCATGAAAAAAAAATCAAAAGAATTTGACGTGAATTTGAACAAATATTGAATTTAATGACATTTCATCTTCATCATGTAAACAAGACTTTTGTTTTTGTTTATTTCACCAGATAAAAACGAGATTTCAATTGAAATTTTTAGATTATAATCTTTTCATATCGCTATCTCTTTGCAGAGTGAGTTGAAACAAGCAAAATAAGCATCATCAAGTTATTTAGCGTCGGCGTTTTCAAGTGGGTTATACTAATTATGGTGCTGGATTTAGAGATTGGACCTAGTCTATCTAATGTAAGAAATCAAATTTTTGCTGCATTAATAGGTAAAGTGTTTTGAAAAATTTAATTACACGATTCATCAATGAACTCTGCTTTTATTCAAATTTGCTTTCAGCGTGTTACATTATTCTCTCCCATGGGTGCAATATCGGATGGCTATCACCTGCTTTGCCTGTACTTTTATCAAACAATACTCCACTTGTAACCGGTCCATTGACTTATGATGAGCTATCATGGGTTGGTTCTGTTGCCAATATTGGATCGATATGCGGATCATTCATAACTGGACTACTGTCTACATTGTTTGGTTCCAAAAAAGCGATGACATTTCTAGCACTTCCAATAATTTTGTTCTGGATCTTTATTCATTTTGGAAATCATTTTTACCATATTCTACTGGCACGCCTGATTACCGGAGTTGCGGGTGGTGGATTTCAATCAGGCATAGTGCTGTTTATTTCTGAGATATCGAATAACAAGTAAATTCTATTATCAGTTTTTCAAAGGTAAAACTTAAAATTGTTTCGTTTTTCGAAAAAAATATTATATTTTCAATATTCGTGGTCGTCTTGGCTCTCTGGTTTATTTGGCTAGAAATGTAGGCGTGTTGATTGCCTACACTGGAGGAGCTTTGATCAAATACGAACACAGGCCATATATTTTCATCTTGCTTCCTATATCTTACTTGATCATGGTATATTTCTTACCAGACACCCCACAATACTATCTAAAATTGGGCGATTTTGAGGCAAGTTTTGATTATACTTAAAAATATACAACTAGAAAATAGACTTTCAAATGTAGAAAGCTGAAAAATCCTTGATGTACTACAAAAGATGTACGGGTAAGTCTGATGGAGAGAAATCTCTATTGAAAGCTGAATTTGAACGGATAAAACTGGTGGAGGAAGAGCAAAAAAATAGTCCAAAGCTGCAATTGAACGATTTCTGTAACTGGATAGCCGTCAAAGGAATTCTAACTTGTATTGCAGTATGGTGGTTCACACAAACAACGGGATGTCTCGTTTTCACGAATTATGCATCGCTAATTTTCGCAATATCCGGCTCATCATTGAGCGTTGATGCGTCAGCCATCATTTTGGCAATTTTTCAAATCATCGGTGGACTCACGTCAACTCAAATTGGTGATGCTTTTGGAAGGAAAACCATTTTGTTCACATCATTACTCGGTTCGGCATTTGGATTATTCGTTCTATCATCGTATTTATATCTGCATCACCTTGGTTATCAGCTATCTAACTACATGTGGCTTCCGATTGTGTGTTTATCTTTTGTTATGTTCATTTCATCTGGTGGAATTTTGTCTTTGGGGAACACCTGTGTTGTAGAAAACTTTCCAACAAAGGTAAGAATTTGTGAAAAGTGGATTCCATTTGTTCCAATCAAAACCTAAAGCCTCAATATACACTGATTCATTTCTGTTATAGATTCGTCCAGCAGGCATGGTGTTCTCCTCAATGACGAATAACATATTTATATTTGCAGTTGCAAAATCGTTTCCCATTTTGTTGGAGATCATTTATTTACACGGATTTCTGCTTCTCCTTGCTGTCAGTTGTTGTGTTGGTTTGATTTTTGTGCCTTTTCTGAAGGAAACTAAAGGAAAATCTCTTGATGCATTGGAAACACCACAAAATTAATAGAAAAATAATAAATATATTAGAATTTATTGAAGAGTTAGACCGCGAAACCCATCTCCATTTCTTCTAAATTTCTTTTGTTCCAACAAAATGTCTGATTTTCGCGCTATTATTTTGTTTCATTTCGTTTTGCTCTGAACATTTTTTGAGTTGCATTAACAATGATATCATAAGATAGATAGATTTTTAGATCGATCATAAGTGTTTATATGTATTTTCATGAATGAACGAGGAACCAAAGTGAATGAAACACAGATCATGTCATGAGTATAAATAAAAACTGCATTTAAAGATAATACATACTGGTTTTGTTTGATTTTATAACAAAATAAGATTTTACTTCTCAACTGAGCGGTCCAATTAAAATGCCTATATAAAAACCGTGTGACACAATCGGTTAACTTGTATGCATAGTAGAGCGTTCAGATTTTTAAAGATTAAATAAGTTTAATATCATTAAATTATATGATTTCTGCGTGAAAAATTAACCCAAAAGTGAAAAAAAGAATTCAAGCATTTTTCCTTGGACTTCCGACGAAATATAACTGTTTTTCGACCGAAATGAAATCCACTTAATTTTAACTTGTGAGGCAATTTCCGTAGAAAATCGGCAAAATTTCAGATTATCGAATTAATATTAGTTTTATATCGAAAACCAACCACCTTGTATGTGACTTTTTTCGCCTTATTTTGATCAATCACTTGTCGCGTTTTTTCCATGAATGGTCGACTGTATGGTTGTTAGTTGGTAATGTTAGTGGCTATATCGATAGGAAATCATATTATTCAATGCATTAGACAATGTGAAGCAAATACTAGGCATCAATTTGAAGCAGTTATGCGCAAACTGAATAGTTTTATTTGAGATGGCTAAGGGTATACTCTCATTTTTTCTCAGCAAGTTTTATTTAAAGTAAAAGGGAAATTGAATGTGTTTCAGTCTTTTTCATGGCCAAATAAATATGCTGTGCTTTGAATAAATTTCACAATGACATTTCTTATTCAGTTGTATCATCCTCTTGTTTTACAACTTTTGCTTCTAAATATCATCGTCGATTTTATGATCAATAAAGTTCAAGTAATGATTGAGCTCCACAGTAGAGACTCCACAATAATCGTGTCACCAATGGATTGAAGGAAATTTACATGTTGTGAACCAATTATTATAATGCTAATTACTCGATTTTATCATTCGTTTAACATGCCCTGTCGTTAACATGGGAAACTACAGTTAATGGAAGTTTGAATTGAACCATTTGAGTCATAGCACAGGCTCTCCAGAAGCTCATTGACACTCCTTCAAGTTGGACGGCGATTTTTGTCCAATTCTTGATGAAGAAAATTTCAATCAAAACTCAAAGAATCAAAGTGACCATTTGAAAATGGTCAAAGTGTTACCAATCTCAACTATTTCGGATCGAGTTCATAACAGCACAATAAAAGTAAGGAGATTTCATGTGAAGCCATCATTGAAATTACCAAGATTATCAAAGCATTCCAAAACAACCGGCGACAAATCCTGGTTTGTACGATGCTTTAAGGAATTTGCGGAAAACACAGCATTGCACGGATACAATCACATCGTTCGGGAGGAATCAACGAAAGGGGAACGGTAAATTGGTCGAATTTCTCTCCCTCTCTTCTTCTCTATCCACCTCACTGAAATGAGTTTTTAATCACATTAATATTCGACAGGATTGCCTGGATTATAATTGTTTTAATAGCAACTATAGTGGCAGCGGTGCTGTTGTACATTTCATGGCAATTGAATTTAGAGACGCCAACAATCACGGTTATTGAAAGCACCCATTATCCCATTTCAAATGTGCCGTTCCCGGCTGTCACCATTTGCAACATGAACAGCATATCAGCGAGAAAAGCATTGAGACTAGCGCAAAATATGACACGACCGAGCAACGTATCGCCGGAGAGACTCTCCAAACTGTTTCAATTGCTGTTACACTTTCAGGGTGTTGGAGATGCTATCAAAGATGACTACGATTTGTTGCATAACATTTTGCAAACCAATCAAATGAGTATCATGAACTTGAGCAGTACATTGAAGCCAACGTGTGATGAAATGCTTATAAAATGCCGTTGGAAAGGCACTGAAGCGCGATGCAATGCTATTTTCCAGCCAGTTCAGACGATTGAGGGCATTTGCTGTTCATATAACTATTATGGTTTGAAGACAAACAATTTTCCGCCGTAAGTCACCAATCTTAATTAAATGGAGCTTATTGAGCCGAAACCAAAATAGAAACATTTTCTTTCGTTCGTTCGTGTGTAGGAAAACTGCTTTATCAAGGCCGAAACAGCCTCGACGAATTTCATCATGCGGTTTCCAAACTGGCTTAACCGTAATTTTGACACCAAACACTGATGACTATCACAGCAGTTTATTCAGTAGCTACGGCATTCGAGTAATTTTCATCAGGATATTGTTATATTTATTTAATCTATGGTCATTTTATTGAATTTCGCTAAATTTGATTAGGTTCTAATCCATGACGCTTATGATTTTCCCGATGACAATGCCGAAACGAAAGCGATAAGCAACAAAATGTTAGCATTTATCATGGTTTATCCAGAGACTGCGTATAGCACGCCTAATGTACGAAACCTATCACCTGAGGTGAGATATTGCTATTTCCACGACGAACACAAGCTGAATTACATGCAACGCTATTCGTATGTGAACTGTTTGGCGGAATGTCGAACGGAAATTGCTTATCGATTTTGCGGATGTGTTCCGTATTTTTTGCCCAACAACGGTTCCTATCGCGTGTGCGATATGAACGAAATGATGTGTGTACGAGAGAATCGGCCGGCCTATTTTGGAGCATTGCCTGGTCTCAATAAAACGAAAGTCGGAACGGCCGAACCAAATATTCTACATACACCATGCAATTGTCTTCCCGACTGTCAACTCAATCAATATCCAACTGAACTCACTTCGGCAACGCTCAACCGCACCTTTTCCCATTCACGGATGAGCGTGTAGTAAGTTTTGTGTAATTTATTTCCGATTTACGTTCATCTCTATTCTCCCTCGTCTTTGTTCACATTTTTTTTTGTAAGAAAAAAAACACACGTTTTTCTTCATTCCAGTAAGGGCATTAACATCACCGATCATACCTCATTAACCGTTTTTTTTGGTGATCTAGTTGCAACGCGCTACAGAAAAGATGTATATCAGAACTGGTTCAGTCTATTGGGTATGCATTACAAAAATCATTTCGCCGAAATGTAACCGGCCTAAATTAAAGTCAAACGTGTTTCACTTTCAGCTTCATTCGGTGGAATTTTGGGGTTGCTGCTTGGCTTTAGCTTCGTATCTGGATTTGAGTTGATTTACTTTTTCACCATTCGGGTGTTTTTCGATCGATTGGCCAGCAAGAAACATAAAACCATTCATCGCAATGCGACGATATTGAATTGAAAATACACCATACACTCAATACTAGCGGCTCCGCATGCTTTAATAAAACATAGATAAAATATTGTAGGTTCCTGCACCGCCTCCAATTTGATATGGAGCAAAACAAACTAGCTTTGTGAATATTTGATGAGAGTGGAGAGAACGAGCACGGTTTGATTGACTTTTTTATTCAAATGTTTCATTTTTGGGGTGTTTTCAATAAAATGAATGATATCAAAATGGCCTGACTACCGACTTTCAAGACATTGTACATTGTGAATCGAAATAACTCTTTCTTGTATACCCCATACTTACCGCCTAATACAAAGAGCCTTTTTGTTTCTATGTTTCAATAAATAAGAGCCGCAATTTTTCCGTGCAAAGAGGTCATATTTTCTGCCAATACGTTGATCTCAACGCCAGATTAAATTGTGACTTATCGATTTTGGTGAGAAAAGAAAAAAGAACAAACTTGCACCAAGAGGTGCATTTATGTTTCAAGTTATCCGTGCAAGTGGCAAAATTGGTAGTGTTGCTAAGCTCTCGATGTAATGAATCGCCCTGTGTGCATCACTGCTTCCGGTATTGCGGCGAAAGAGAATCAACATGCATAGAGATTTAATGGTGGCGCTAACAACGTTCAACTGTAATTGAATTGGTTTAAAGTACCGTATAGGCTTTTGCTAGTAAATTTATGGCCATAGCTTAAATCGTCCGCAGAGAGATAGAGAGAGAGAGGAAAAACGGAACTGTAATGCCAGTGAAAATAGCAAAAAATGAAAAAGTACATAGTGGGAGTGAATCTCTCCTGTAGAGAGATACAAAGGGAGAAAAATGTTGCCATGAAAAAAAAAGTAATATTTACAAGTAGCCAGTAAAGTGATTGCATTAAAACTTATATGGACGCTGTAAACTGTATCTTCTCACTCGAAGCTCAAGTGGATGTTGATGTTGGTGGATTTGAAAATGCTTCAAGCGAAACCGAGACACTGTAATGCAATTTTAATTGAATAAATTTCGTAGATGGCTGCATTTGCTGGACGAATTTTTGATTTAGCTTAACTGAAAATGTGAGAGTACGTGACATGCCTTGAAATACCCGAATGAAATCCAATTAAAATCATTTTGCTCAGCGGTTTGGCATCGTGTGGAAAATACTTGAAAATGAAATAATAATGACAAATAACTGGGTTTATTAATTTCAGTTGTTGCATCTTCGGTTTGGCTAACAACGCAAACGTTGCAAATGTCGACACGATACCGCAATCAACATTACAATGTTAATTTAAATGAATTGATATGATTTCGTATGTACGCAATAATTCGCATCCACTTTCTCTGAATGCGACGACAAATATTGCGTTATTTGTGTACACGATATGGAAAATGTATAAAATGGTGTGTGTATGAAATGCCAGCACACACACACATGCCGTGGAAAAGTGCCGATTCGGTAACAGCTTGCGCACATCGATCGTATACTGTTTCGAAGTCGAAGTCGAGGGGAATACACGGTTGAACAGAGACAAACAGTCGGTTGAATTCGTACTTGCTGCCCATTCGCACGAATAGGATGAAACATTGTGTGGAAAAGGACGACAACAACAAAAATGCTACGCTCGTTGACTCTGTTCAAGTGAAAAATGTCGCCAATATGGAAAACAGACCTTTTCCTTCTACTTAAAAAGGATAAACGCGTTGATTAAATTTCAATGTAAATTCATGTTGTGTTCCATTCTGTGTGGTTCTCTCTGTCTCAGTGAGTTGTCTGCTGGCGATGCATAAGCTACATGCTTTCTGCCCACGCAACAATATTCAGTTCGTTTGATATGTTCTACATTCATCGTTGAATGGACATGGACATTTTTGTGTGATTCCACGGCGATTGAGTGAATTTTTGTTGTAGATTTTTTATTTGTATTTCTGTATAATCATCACCACCATCATTGCTTTGTAAATTGAATTTCAAATAAAATTCATTCAAAGCAAAATTACAAGTGAAGTGAAAAAGTTGCAGATTTTGAGTGTGCCATCAGAACGAATGTTTTGATATTGAGGCAAATGAATGCGCTGTCATTTCTATCAAAAGTAGAAAAGAGAAAAATAAAGTTTTGGTGCGTGTTTCGTATATGTCGAGTATTTGAATAGATTTTTTCGGTGGATTTCATAAAAAAAAAGCTTCACAAAAGGTTCGTATTATATTTATATAGACTATCTCTACCTCTTTTGTATTCATACATCCTTTTCTCTCGAATGTGTGTGTGTGCTTCGCGTGAAACGAGGACAGAAAACGGAGAGAAAATAATTTACGGCATTTGACCAAAACGTCGGCTGTTTTCTAGAAATGATTGTTCAATGTGCTCCACACTAACTGATTCAACTTGTATTGATTAATCGCACTCGTGTACTACATCTGAATGAAAAAGGAAACGGGAGCCTTGTGTCACTTTTCTTGAAACTTTTTTTTTAATATTCACATTCGATACATATGAGAGTGACAGAGAGCTATGAAAATCGGTAGCAAAAAAAAACAATTTCATTGAGTTGCTCTCTTTCAATTTCGCATTCCGTTTTTCTGTTTGCCAATCGTCCGTCGTAAACAGAGAGTAAAAATGTAATTCAACGAAATTGCCATAAATTTGTTCGGCTGGCTGTGCTATAGTCACCGTTGCAATAAACTGTCAATTTAACGGTTGGCTCATAAATTTCGATTTACTTGCTACCGCCGTCATTGTCTCCTGCATGCCAACATACATTTCATGTTGAATGTCGTTTTGCTACGCTCCCTACGCATAGCCTTTTTAATGCCACCGACTCTAATTTGATCAATTAAAAAAGGTCGAGCACACTGCTGTGCATTTGCTTGTGACTTTTAACGAAATCATCTCATTATGACGGTAAAATTAATTATGGCCTCTCTATCTTTTTCTGAATGATATTTATATTAAAAACAAAAATTTCAAGTGCCAAGCATTCAGTCGATTCTATTTGCATAATGCCTTTTGTTTTGCTCAACATCAAAAACGGAATGCTTTGTGTATTATGACGTGGTTTATTACAAATTTCTTTTACTAGAAAAATTTCTTTGCATACTCAATAATTTTCCAGCAACAAAAATAACAGCAAAAAAAGAGAGAGAAACGGCCGAAATGACGAGCGCCACAGTTGACAAATCGTGATCAGACGGATTTTCATGTCTAACATTTTTGTGCACACAAAACACATACCAAATGAAGTTTACCATTCATAATGTGTTCGCTGTGTATAGAGAAGGAGTGCGAACCAACGAATGACGCACATGAAAAGCCCTATCTAAATGCGAAATACAAAACAAAAGTCCATAAAAATCAAAAAAAGGGAAAATATCTCTAGCTCTCTATTACAGAATGGAAAAAACAGCAGCAGCAGCCCCAATCTCAAATAATTGCTGGTGTTTGTCAGATCCGAATACGTTCCCACACACTGTCACTCACACTAGCGCAAGCACCCCACACAACTTGGAGTTGTCGTGCATATTTATGGTGTTTGTATGTGTGTGTGGTTGTGCGTTTGATGCCCATAACCGAAATACAAGTCTTCATTCAAATTACACTCGCTAATCATTGATGTTTGTGCTACACGTTCATTTATACGGTCGCACGTAAATTTAAACTGTAGTTTGTATACACAACACTCATAATCGTAAATTCGATGAACGAATTGCATAGCACACGGAATGGAGCCGATCCAAACGGAATAGAACATTTTGAGTTGTCGCTGTGTATGTGCTTCTCTCGCCTGACACTCCACCATTGCCAACGGTATTCACGTACGAAAAAATCCATTTGTTTCACATTTTCCATTACGTTCTATTGCTACCCCATTTTCGCGCAAAAAAAATGCATCTAGCGGCTGTCTCACCTATTGCCATCTCATGTACCATTTGTGGGGAGCTTGCGCAGTACGCGCCACACTCAATGTCTATATTTTCGTCGTGTATCGATAGCGATGTTTATTCCAGATTACGTTACGTCGATTTATTTGCTGTGCTACCAACCTGAAACGAAAAAATTGCCCTCCAGTTGCGAATCGGCCACCCTACGGCTATGTGCTCTTCGGCACTGTAATTTCGGTGCTTGCTTTCAGTCAATATACGAATCGAGTGTGTGTAATGTTTGTAAATAAATAAAGTTTTGGCTTCAAAGCGGACACTTGAAGTGATTGAAATCCTTTGGGATCAAAGCAATTTTGATAACAACAGCAGCAGCAGCTGAACAGTTTCCAAACAATTAATTGATTTAGTGTGTGTGTAAAACAAAAGCAAGTGAGAATTTAGTAGAACAATAGCTTTGGTAGCAAGAGAGAGACATTCCAATCAATGAAATCATGTTGAGGTATTTTGCATCAAGGATTTTTATAGTCAAACACAAATGAAGCAGCGAACGCTCTCCACGCCTTGCGCTGAATGACAAGAATTCAAGACGCGAAACGAGACGAAAAAAAAACACAGTCGACATTATTGTTGATGGTGGAATATTCTTGAATGTCTTTTTCATGTCAAACTTTAATTAAAGTTTTGCGAACGAAAATAAATTGAGTGTGCGAAATGTCGAAACGTCTTAAAAATCAATAATCGTTATATAATATGCAGTAAAACCGCATACAAAATCCGAGAGGAAAACGAAAAAAAAAACATAGAGAACCTATAAACGCAAGCACCACCAGTCAGCTAACACCAAACCACCGACGGCGGAAAATAGTTCTTATTTTTTCTTCGTTCATTCTCCCCCATTCAAAGTTTTCCATGTCGTCGTCGTCGTCGTTGTAAGCTATACAAATCTTTATCTCAATACTAAAGCGTTGCATTTTTCATTGACTCTCTCTCTCCACCACTTACATAAGCAGGAAGCCAGGGTTCAGTTTGTATTTGCGTTCGAGTTTACAGACGATGGTTATTTCCTAGTGCTTTGAATTTTTGATCAAGTGCTTTCATATATTCTGACTCGTTTTCGACATTTTCCTTCAATATTTCTCGACTCTTAATTGAATAACCGGGGTTGCGGTGGTACAGTTGCGGAAAAATTGATGCTTCCTGTAAATGTCCAATGGTTGCAGTGTAAAAAACGGGCTACATTTAACACAAAACATAAATTGAAGTGACGATACAAAGATTTTGCTCCATAAATTTCACCGTATTTTTTTACAGCATTCATCTTAGCTGGCTCAACATGAACCAAAATTTTCTATTGAACCCTTTAACTGGCGACGATTTAATTGAGTATATAAAAAGACCATTGTAACCATTGCGTGACCCATATCGCGCACAATTTTCATTTTCATTTTTATTACTTTTGACGCTGTCGCTGTTGTACGTTTCGACACGGCCATAAAATTGTGTTTGTGGAAAAAAAAAGCGAAACATGGTTGAAATGGATTGTTTTCCTTGTAATTTGAGGTTTACAAGCAATTTTTCATTTCATTTAGCCGTCGTGTACCGCGATTGTTGCCTTCATCGCTGCAATAAACATAAAGCGTATGCACACTGCACAGCGCCATCAACCGAGAATGAATGCATTTTTATTGATTCTAATGCGAATAATAATTTTCCATAACTCAATTGCTTTTTCTCCCTCTTTCTCTCTCTACAGCAAACAGCAATATGCGTTTATACGAGCCGTTGAGTTACTTGAACAGTAATAATAACAACAACAACCACAACAATTATAGTCACGCCAACGATATTATCGATCGCGACTGCCATTCAAATGGAAATTTCAGTGGAAATACGGTGAAAACATTCACATCGAACGGAAATCACCAATCAAATATCGACAGTGTGACAGTGACATCTCCAAAAACGGCAACCACAAGCAGTACCTATTTTGAAATCAGCGACTCGTCGTCGTCATCGGCCGGATGTGATGCATTGAGCGCATCACAAAATTGGCAATTGGAAACGGAGTTCAGCAAAGCATTATTGGCATTGAACGAAACATATTGTTTCTATGGATCGCACAAAAAATTAAAATCACGTGAACATCTCGATACGGTTGACGACGAAGATGACGACGACGATAATGCCAACGGCAATGGGAATATTGTGAATTCCATTGGACCGTGTTCAAAAGACACCGTCGACTTGATTGATGGCTCGTCATCCGATATTGAAGCGGAAATTAATCGATTGATTAGTCGCAGCAATTTATGCAGACAGAATTTTGAATGTGAATCCTACAAAGACAACGCTCCCAATACGCAGGAGCAATTGATGGATGAAGAAGGTAAGAAATTGCAATTGCAATCGATATTCAATCGACATTTATTTTTCAATTAATTTTTTTTTCGTCTTTTCTCATTTGCAGAAGAATTTTCATCGTTATCAATCTCAGCGTCGTTGAGTGCAGAAAAATCACCATACCCACGTGGTATCATTAATCCAAATTATCCCGGTTTCCAACACTTAGCCCACACACTCTCTGAACATTTTGTCGATCATCACGGCAACCAGGTCGGAAGTATGTCAGACAGTGACTTTTCCGAAGTTGACAGCGATTTCCCAAGTGAAGGCCATAGCACGGAAAATAATAACACTTTTGCATGCGACGATTCGAATGGAAATAATATTATTGCTGAGGAGAGAGTAACGACTAAATGTGACAATTTGACGACGGTTGAAGAGATTTTACGTACCGTTTTCGAATCCAATTCAACTCATTTGTCTACAGCCATCGAAATGCTGTCCGAAAAGGAGCTTATCGATTATGAACAAACCGATATTCATTCAATTGACGGTGTTACTGATGTAAATGCATACGATTTGAAAACCTACTTGGAACATTATGACGACGGTGGAATTAATATTGAAAATATGGGAGTATTTGCAAAGAAAATTGAATCACCCGTGAATGAACCGGATGTGGTGAAAAAGTCCAATTCATGCGAACGAGGTTTCGAGCAGAGTGTTGATAAGCCCGATATTTTGCTTGATGTCACTGAAGACTTGTCACCATCAAGCGTAGAAAAAGATGAACCTGGAAGTGCTTGGAGCATCACTCCAGTCGATATTGTTGGCAATTTTGAACAGGAAGTTGAACGTGAGCTTGGCCTTTTGGTGACGGGCTACAGAAGCAACAGCTTTTCAAATGATTGCGATGAGGTTGATTCTCCAGTTTGCGGCAATATTGAGGCGAATGATAAATTCACGGACAAGGTATGACTTAACGGATTAAAGTCGACAAGCGATTCATTTTCTTTGGTTAGAATTCTTTTTCATCTTTTTCCATTTGAATCAAATTTTTATTCCGGTTTAATTTTAATCTTTCAAATTTCGAGAATAAAACTGAATTCGATTTAATACCGATTTTTACGCCCCCATATTCAGATAACCGATGCTAGTTTATCCAGTGCAAATGACACAATTGCGAAAGCCGATCATGAGCAATCAACTGAACAAGACTCGATGATAAAGAATCAAATTCCAACGGCAATTGTTAGGCCAAAGTATCAGCGATCATCGTTTGATGATCGTCAATTGCCCACCGTTGCATACATGAATGACGACACAACGGCTTGGTATGACAAACAGACCAACACAAATGACTCGTCTCCGACGAAATGTTCTGCTCCAGTAGTGACAGCTCCACCACACCCAAAGAAAATCCATTTGCCCGAGTTTGATCGCAAAGCGAAAAAGCATATGAAATCGACGACGACGATGAGCAGTGTGAAATCCGCCCACAATGTTGTAGACAACTGTACAACAGCGCACAATAATCAGACTGGTGCAACAGACAATACGAAACGCTCATCAGACGGTAAAGAATCGGTTGAATGTGCGGACACGAATTGCAGTGTCGTCCAGAAATCGAAGAAATCGGGTGCAAGTGTTGCTGTGGTTCAGCCACGTAAGAAAGAGCGAATGGATGAACGCAAACTGATGGAAACCATTGTGCAAATGCAGATAAAGAAAAATGCACTATTGTACCGCGACCAGGGCAAACCAAACAACAATAACAACAACGGCGGCGGCGGCGGCAGCACGACAATGGCAAAAAGTACATCAGACGTCAATCAGACCAACGGTAATGTGAAATATTTGAACAATAACAATAACAACAATGACGACAGCTGCACGAATTCGGAGCGCAATCACGCGAAAACAGATCAGAAAGAGAATTCAGGTATGGAATCGAAAATCTGATACAAAATCATAATCATGATTGTAATGTGAGTGTGTGTTGTGACTGTCTATTTCAATAGGTTGCTTTGATGTGTACAATATCGAGACAGCGCTTCCGGTTATCGATATGGAAACCATTAAAAATCATATGAAATTGGTTAAGGAGGACGAACGACGCGTGAGTAGAGAAAAAAATGTTTTCTTTTATGTTGGAAACGAATGGATTTTTCCGCGATTTAAGAACAGCTCATCTATTGCAAATGTCATTATAACGAAGCGTGTGTGTGTGTGTGTGTGTCAGTCACTGCACGCGTGTGTATGGTGTGAATTGCGTGGTGTATTGTGTTGCTTTATTTGAGCAATGAACGCATGGCGTTGATAAATATTTGCATCGAATTACGCGATAAATGCACTGATTGTAATTGAACATCGAGCTCGTTGCTGTGTGCTCGCTGTCTGTGTGTGAGTCTGGATTCATCGAATCCAGTTTACTGTGATAAATTTTCTGCTTGAGTAATCATGCATCGCAATACAAAGAGCACCATTTATCTAGATTAGATGCGAGGCACAACAACAAACACTTTTATGGTTAATATTTACGTTTAATGCGAAACGAAACGAAAAAAAATGTGTTATTGACCGGTGCTGAAATTCTATTTCAATTCCATTTTAAGCGGTGGGATTTATCACGATTTGTTTTTCTCGCTCTCTTGGTACTCTCTGTGTAAAGCGTGTGTCGGCTCGTTATACGTAGTAAGATTCGAGATTGTTTTTGTGCGTTTTTCACAGCGGTTTCACAGTGCCAATGGCCAAAGAGCCTTACTAATGACTTTTCTAATCGCATTTAGAAGAACCGTGAAAGAAAATATGGCAATTTAAATCAGAATTTAACCTAAATAACCGCGAGAGAGAGAGAGAGAGAGAGAGAGAGAGAGAGAGAGAGGGAGAGAGATTGGAAATAGAAATTCAATAGCGATCGGATCGGCAATAGATGAAACGAGGAAACGTGTGATATTTCAAGAAATTGAAGTAGGCGTCGTTGATTAAACGACATGCAATTGAAAATTCTTGCACACAATCGAAATGCTTGGGGTTCTTGCCTTATTTTCATTGATTGCTCCGCACTCAACACGTGCAATAAAAACGTATGTGTTTGTGTTTTTCGAACGAACATCAATGCTCAAACCTAGAGTCGCGACTTACAACTCTTTCCCGTTAATTCAGACGTAACAATCACTGCGGTCACCGTGTAATAAACCCAAAGACAAAAAAAAATTATGACCAAAAAGAATGAACAAAAGACACATTATGGTAAATATCATCGCGAATTGTTATTGTGTGTTTGGCCGAAAAAAAATAACAACAACCACATCGACATTCGACCGATCTCAATACCACCGTAAACAAATTCCAACTTTCTCAATTAAATAACCTTCATAACCAACATACACAGAAGTACACAGCAATGATTCGGTTTGGTTGTTGATGTTGATGTTGTTTTTGTGTTGTATTTATGTGCTCTGTAAACCCATTCTTGGGCCATCGCATTCGAATCAACCATCAACAAACAAAGAAATATGAACGACTAGTAAAGCATACAACAACAGCCACCGTAACTCATGATCGTATGATGTTTGAAACGCTTCGAAGAACCGAAGCACTCTCTGCTGCTTCTACTAACAAAAGTACTACTGCTTCTGCTGCTGCTGTGAGCCACAACGGCCACGATTATAGACTCGCGATGTCAGTCATTGTTTGATTGGTGCTTCAATCGCTACGCTGCTGCCGAGCATGAGCCACGCAAATTGAATTGAAATTCCATTTGGAAAGTTTCGCGAGTTTTGTAACCAACAGCAGTATTTCTGTGTATGTTTCAAGCTATATTTGATAGTATTGTGATGTGGCAATAATCCAGTTTGCAGTGGAAAAAGTCGAAATTCTCGGAAGAGATTGTAAAAAGTGTGTTTGTGGTATCAAAACGCGAAAAAAAATTGCAAAAAAAGTGATCAATACTCAGAAAATTTCGATCATTGCAAAATTGATTCAATGTGCAAAAGGTGATAGAAATAATTTTCGGTTGAGGTGCGACAGTGGATGATCCACGTGAAAAAATGTGCGCTGCATTTTATTACGAGAAAAGTGGTGCAAATTTTGCGATTGGCGCGCCGATAAACCACGAACCCACATCACTGAGTTCGCTACCGTTTGATAAGCGCCATTACAAGAAAGATTCGCGTTTCGTTAACGATTTATACACATTGACCTATGACGATCATGAAAGTTTGGACAGTGTTCGGCTGTTCAGTACATTTGCCAATCAAGTAAGTGTAAATTATAGTGATTTCGCGTACACACGATTCAATTGGAGTTTTTTCTCTCTTTCAATTGACGCTCACGAAACAATAGTTAAGTCAGGTGTGTATGTATTTTTTGCGTGTCGGCTAATTTCCGGAATTGTACTGAGTGAATGTCGAAATGCGTGACGCACTTTAGAAAGTTCAATTTTATCTCGTTCATAGTACGACGATGTTATATGCTGCGCGCGATCATACAAGTTTTAACAAATTCAATTGAAATCATTCTGAAACTAGGTACTTGCGTCAATTCAGGTTGTGCTGCTTTTTTGGCTCGACTCAACAATACGACATTGCAATGACAATCCACTTTGTGTGAGTGTGTCTCAAGTCTGTCAAGAATCTTGCTGAACCGAAAAGATTTTTGCGTGATGTCAAGTGAAACCTTGAACAGTTTCGTTGGAATGACACACAAAAAAGCGCATTTTACATTAAATTTAAATGTTGTTTGAGGTCAAATTCACTGAATATTTCTGTCCAAAACGGCGCAAAATTATTTGACCGTTGTGAAATGATCGCGCACAAATTAAAGCGGCAAATATCGAATCGGTTGGGACTCATGACTTTTTCAAGCAGCTGACGATCTTGAGCTATAATGAAACGAATGAACTGCGCGGAACGAATTCGTTTTGCATTTTTTTTCTCTCTCTCTCTCTCTCTCTCTCTTTTTCCTCCTTTTCAGTTTGTACGAAGATTTTGTTCGCAATTTTGATCGGCTATTATTACATCCATTGCTCAAGCACGGCCAATGAATAAAACATTGCTTCTGTTGTTATTCGAAGCACAGAGCCGAATTTGAGCTCAACGAAAACAAATCAACGCACGGTTTAGCATTGTTTGTACAAGGGATTTAGAGGTGATATTGAAAATTTTCAACATTTTGTAATTGGCCTCAGTGCCTGAATCGGCTCCGTTTGAATTACAAGTATTTTCGTAAAATGCTGATATTAAATGTAAACAACAAACAAAGAACACACACAGACACACGCAAGTGCTCTGGTATTTGAAATTGCTAAAGAAAACATTTGCAAAGACGAAGATAGCAAGCATTGCAAAGGAACGAAAATCATTTCGATACACATGAGCTGAATGAGTCGTAATCAGAGCCCTTTTCGACAAGGTTTTCTGTTTCATTCAAAAGTAATTCGTTTTTTTTGCCATTGCACACACACACACACACACGAACATTCATATAGTCATTGAGTTAGGTAGTTGACGTTCGTTTCATTTCGGTGCGATTCATTCTTCCTGCCTTCATACAGAAGGTGATGGAGAAACGTATGCAAGTTCACATACACAGACACACATGAACCCAAATACTACGAAGTGTATACGAAAACAAACCGATTCCGAAAAATCACATCTGTCGTTCGGCTGACTAAAGGCTCTTCGACGAAATAACCGAGCAGCTGGCAGTCTGGTGGTGTTCTTCGTCGTCGTTTAGTTCCTTAAAGAGTGTTCAGTGTGAACATGCTCGGTGCGTGTGTTTGGACGGACAGCAGTGACGCATTCATAGCATTATTTTTGCATTCCATAACACCATCAAATACATTGTGTTTAATTAAGTGAAATTAATATGTAATTTTATCTCAGCAAAACACGACGCGCAATTACCAATTCATTCAAGTTTACTTAAGCATTTTTGCTTGTGCCATATTATAAATATTTAAGTTAACGTCTCTATCTCTCTCGACAACAACAATAATAAGAAAATGCTCGATAATTTTATCGTGAATATTAGAACGATTTTACCGATATCTAAAGCTAACAATAGCCGAGATGATAAATTCAACGGAAATTATGCAAACGAAAGTGCCATCGCATTTCTTGAACACAGTTCAAATCGTGATTCTCATTTTACCAACGTCGACGACGACGACAACACCACCACCACCAATCGAACAATGTTGAACGTGGTTCGCTCATATTTCAGTCAATTATACCAAAAGAAACCCGCATCCGATCTAGACAATGACATCATGTTACCAAGGGTTTTTGATTACGCCGATTTGCAAGTCGATTGGGATCCGATTGAGCTCAGAGCGAAGGAAAAATTCATCGAAGACATCGACAATGTGATTGATAAATTTGTGCGCGTGATTAGTGTCAACGATACCAATTCACCAAGACGAACTGAACTGTTTTATGTATATATATATGCACAGAGTTCTTTGTTTTATTCATATTCGATATTCATTTACGTCGCAAACGGAAAAATTCATTCAATATGCTCGACATTTCGATTTGCAATTCAAATGTTGAAGTTTGACATTTCAATTGGAGTTTTATTTTTAACCGTGATTTGCGGTTTTATTGTGTTAATATTCTGATTTTACTTCGAAGAGAAGTGTTTTCATTTTATTCTAACGAATATTCTCTTCGGCACAGAAACGAAATGATCGTGAGGAAATTCGTCGTCGATTGGCCATGGGCGCTGAAGATGATTACCTAACAAAAATCTCAACAGCAAAACCAGGACGCAAACCCAGCTTACAGACACGGTTGCAAGAAGGTGAATGAATTGAATGATTTGAAACCCGCATACAGGCTAATTTTAATGCCAATTTTTTTCGATTTAAACAGGTAAAAATTTGCAAATTTGCTTTGTTAATGATGCAGCAGCTGCAGCTGACGGTGACAGCCTCAGTTCAGACAGTGAATCTTGCCCAAAGCTATCAAAACCTGTAACACATACCAATCATACCAATCAACCGCCAGTTCCAGTTCGTCACAGCAATATTACCGCACAGGCAAATCCTTATAATTCACGACCATTGTCGATGAAAAAGACCGCTTCACAGGAAAAAGGTAGAGCTTTGTACAAAGAAACGAAATTGAATTCTTCCTAAGGACACAACCATTGAATTTCTTTCAATAGACCTTCTTTGTGACGTTCTCTTGATGGATTGTTCTCATTGTAATGTTGTTGTTTTTTTCAATTCTTTGCGTTTTAGTTCGATCATCAGCTTTAACATTGGATGCATTGAAAACCGATGAAGATCCAAAAGAGATCGATTTCTTCACCAAGCAGGCGCGTCTACAAATCGAAGCGCGAATGGCATTAGCTCAAGCAAAAGATATTGCACATATGCAGATGGAGGTGAATAGCGTTCCCTTGAAAATTCCACCAGATCCACTTGATTGTCTTCTCTAACTTATCTTCTGTTTCAATTTTTCGTTTAGATGGAACGTCAAAAGCAAATGGAGTCACCAATTACAAATATGATCCGCAGTACGATTGAAAAAGTCGGTTATAATTTCCCGGCTGGAAAGCGTCGTGTTTCACGTCAAATGTTGACCGATATGAATGTGGCACAATTGCAGATCATTGTCAATGATTTTCACACACAAATCGAGAGTCTGAACGAGCAATTGGTGAAATATCTGATGGATCGTGATGACTTGCACATGGGCCAAGATTCGATGCTTGTGGACATTGAAGATCTAACACGATACTTGTAAGTGTGGAAAATGAAAATTTAGTTTTATTTTCGTTTCCATTCCTATCAAAAAACCACCACCACCACCACCAAAACCACCTCTCATGACGTCTGCCGCAGCTACACATTTCACACGACCCATCAATCACCATCAAAATTCTAAATCTTTTGGATTCTTTTTTCGCCCCAAAACAAAAACACATTCATTTCGATTAAATAATAATCATGCTTTTGTCGTCATTTCTCTATATTCAACCATGCATTTTGTAATGTGTTGTGCTTACTAATCATTTTTTCCACACTTAATTTCATTCTTTCACCTATTTTTTTTTACATTTGAATTTTTACGTTTGAAATTCGTCGATTTTCAATTTATTTGAGTTTTTAAGTTTTTCTTTTTATTTCATTCTTTTTTCACACAATTTTTATTCGACAGAGGTGCAAAAAAGGATCCATACAGTGAACGCAAGAAACCAGCAAAAAAGTACCATTCAATGAAATCTCCCAAATATATGGTTTCACAAAAGATGCAGCCGCAACATAGATTAGCTAGTCAAATTGGAAAATCTTAAAAGACACAGACAAAAAAAAAGACACAAGTCCCGTTTGCAGTTAAGGCAGATCGCATTTCCTAGCAAAAATTGGTTTAACATTGGTTGTTATAATATGTTTACAAGCCGAAAAAAGAGCAAACTAAACAAAAATGAAGATGTTAAATTGGATTGCATTTTATTTTCGATATCACTTGAAATTTTTAAGCACTTGAATATAGAGCCGATTCCGTTCCTGATTATGGCGTTTCCTTTTAAGTTTCAATTTAGCGTTTAATTTTTCCTTCTTCTTTTTCTTCCGAATAAAGGCTTTTTCATCGCTATTATTTTCGTTCTAACAAAACAAATCAATCTTGTTATGCGTTGCGCACGCAATTTTTATTGGAATTTTTTCTAGATGGGTCAAAGATATAAAAAAGTTACCATCACACAAAAAGTGCAATTGAAGTAGTACATCGCGCGCTATTACGCTTCATCTTATGGACATGATCTGCGACACACAGATCCATAGACACAAAAAATCGGCGTGTGTGTGTGCGTGTCGTGCTATTGCGCAAGCAGAGTCGAAAACTGTAAATAGTATCCAATAACAATACCTTTTAACTTACTACTACTACGCTATCAATTTCACTGATACTCTCTCAACTCTTTAATAAACAACCGGATAATCTATCTCTCTCGAACATCTATAATTATTATTATGTACTCTTAATTCACTTCAACCTCGGCCGTGTTACGACATCAAGTTATTGCTACTTATCGTCTCTCGTTGAAGATTTGTTCCACAATTATCGAGTAAATCGAAAATGAGAGCGAGAAAAGAGCAAAAAATGGGGAAAAAAAGAAGAAAAAAAAAATGAAAAGAGAGATGAAAGCAAAATTGAAGATGGAAAAATTGAACTGACACGAATCAATCATAAAAATTGAAGAAGAGAAGAAAAAAAATGGAAGGCAATTTTGTTATTTGAAATGTCAATTGAAATTGGCTTGTGATCGTAACACGGTTCCTTTAGTAGTTTCAATGTTTCTATTCCATTCGTTCTTTTTCCTCTATCGAATTTCCGGTAAATAATGTTTTAGTTTAGACCAATTTTCAACTTTTTACGTTTCATTCTCATCCATAAACAAGTCATATTTCTCCTGAAATAAAAAAACCTTAAAACCTAGACACTAATGGTCACAAACAGTTCATAAAACCAAACTATTTATCAGCTCTTGTGAAGTTATACATTGTACTCAAGTCATTTATTTATAGATTTCTTAGAGGAACTTCGCTCATACTCCTCCTTATTTATCGATGAACAAAACAAAACAAAGAAAAATTAGCCAGAACCTGAATATTTAACTGTGAAAAAAAAGACAACACTATTTTTCGAATTCATTTCCGTAGAGTCATTCTTAACTAGTCCGTTGAATTGAATTGGAACATAGGCCCAAAATACTTGTCAATCATGAATGAATAATGCAGACAACGCTTGCACTGTGCACGTGTTGTTGGAGAAAACAGAAAATCTTCGCCGTGCACCAAAAATATCAAATCAAATCGATCATATCGTTGAATTACTCAGTAATTATTACCTAATAAGTAGACTAACAGTGAAATGGAACAATCAATACCTATGCAGACGATAGAACTACCACACACAGAACAACACATACATTTACTTTGAGACTTGTTACATTCACTTCAGTTGCAATTCCTGACATTTCTTTCAATATTCGGTTTTGTTTTTTCCTTTCAATTTCGTTCGTGATCCAACCTGAATCTCTTGTTTACTCTCATTCTTAAAACAATAATCAAAAGACTTGAACTGAATTGAATATAGCGTGTTATAATCAGCTATTCAATACAAAGGAAAAATCAAACACACAAACAGTGGTGATTCATTCTATAGACGTTTTCTAACCAGAGATGGAAATTGAATTGAAATCTGAATCTTTGTCTCACTTACGAAAAGTGTGTCATTTAGCAACGGCAACAGAAAAGAAAAACGTTTCAGTTGCAGGTTTGAAATAGATATGGGGTTATTTTTATGGCAGCACAGTGTATACATTACGGTGAATTTTGAACCGTATTAATTAAGACATCGATAATTACTGAGCTATTTATATGATTGTTGGCTCCATTTTCCACAATACCTCTCATAGCTCATATCGATCTCGGCTAAAATAACACACTTTTCGTTTATGAACAAACAGAGCAATTACCATAGATTTAAAAAAACACATAACGCTATTACTTCTATCTTGATATTTAACAAAAGCATATTTATCCAAAAACAACAACAACACATTAACTAAAAATACCACAAACAAGAATATATGCAAACAAATATTCTAAAGGTTATTTAACACTTAATCTTATGTATCGATTGATTGATATATATTCACATTGATTGCGATCAAATTATAGACTAAATTCAGCCAAAATCGCAATTAACTTTGTCTGAAACATCGTTAATTTCAACAACCAATAAACAATACCTTTTATGGCACTTGAACTAACAGTTAATGCGTTTCTATTACACATTTATTTCATTCTTTAGGGAAAATTTACAGCGTTTTGGTATGAGTAAGTATAGTACAAGGTAAAATGATGCAGCAGGAAAGATTTTTCTCTTTACATTTCCTTCTTAGAAAATTTTCACATTTCTTCTGTATTTCAAAATTTTTTTCTTCGCATTCTTGCGTTAACAAATAAAAGAAAAACATGAAAAATCACCAAAAATCGACGAGAAAATTTTCAAAACTTAATGATGAATTCAAAACAGTAACGAAAGCCAAGCTGTCATCAGGATCACACTGCCAACGGAGCTGAAGTAAATGTATCCATTGAATTTGATTAATGCACAAAAGTAGCTTCCAAGACAGTACACACCCATACCAATTAGGAACAGCGTACCTGTCTGAAAGAAGTTTTAAAAAAGACGATATTTTCCACAAAATGTTTCTCTCTCGTTGTTGAACTGTACTCACTAAATTAGGTCGTCGAGTCAGCGGCACTACCATCAAAATCAATGCGTGTACGTAATTAATTTGACTTGCCAAACGAAATGTTTATCAAAGTTGGATAGTTTACAGTTTTCCACGAAAACCGTAAAAATAATTGCAAGGGCGCCGCTCAGTCCAGCCCATCGATGGAAAATCAACGTTCGACCAATTTGCAACAGATCAGCCATTGAAATTTCGTCAATCAATATTGAAATACCAACGAGAAAGGAACAAATAAGTCGAAATTGTTCCTTTGTTCAGCGATGTGAATGAGACAAGTCGTAATTTTGGACTAAAAATCATAATAAATTGAAGCGGCATCCGTATTTTACGAAAAATTTACAACATCCTCCACGAGACTCCGAGATAATTCACAATCAATATGAAGCAACAAAAAACAATTTCGTTTGATCATGAAGTGTAAACAGGCGGAATAAAATATCGTGCCCATTACGAAATATGCAAATGGCAGAAAAATCATGATTTATGACTTCCTAGGTCAAACTCAAACACAATCCAAATGCTCAGCGTGAAGTATAATTAAATTTTGAATATAATGGTAATCGTCTTTATTTTTTTTTTGGGGGAATCGGTACATTGACTTTTCGTGAGTGGGCAAAAGCTATTTTTACACAGCAACAACTTCAATTCTCGTTCTTTCGCCTGATAATGATGTGCGGTTCATTCACTTTTGAATAAAACATTATGTGATTCATTCTGTGATTATTACAGCAGTAGCACCCCAAGCCCTTTCACATTTCGTCGGCATTCTCAGAACATTTTAATTACTTACTTACGTGTTTTTCACTCAAAAACCCACTTGCGTGGACAGTTTTTGCTAGATGGAAATGAATGCGTGACGCAGCGTTACGATAACGAGTGAAAGTTGAGTTTTCACTCAAAGTTCAAATATATGATGAGTCTCGAGTCGAGACTCTCGACAGTAAGTTAACTTTGTACAGTTGAAATCGTGATTTTTTTTAAGTTAACTGAAGCATTTTCCATGTGAATTTTACGAGTTGACTGAATAATTGAAAAACAGTGCATTTTGATCATTTATGTAAAATTGCTAAAAACCCAATAGAAAATCCAATTCCATTTGCATCCGTTTCACATTCAAACGGTTGAGTGAAAACACGAAACGGGCGAGAAAATCCACTCAAGTTTGAATCCACTTGACCGAACGAAGGGTGGAAAAAATATGTTCAATGGTAAAAGTGAAAAGCAAGTTGTTGAATGCGGACGCATATACAACGCAGTGTTTTTGGGAAACGAATTTTTTCTTCTCGATACAATTCATTCATAAAGTAATTTGGATTTGAGGTTTCATCAATCCATTAAAAGATCAAACGTAAAATTCTTCGAATTAATGGTATTTTGAAGATTTAGTTCAAAAACTAACCGTCGACTCGACCTTTTCGAACAAAAGATAGCGAGAGTGAAACGCATTTAGTTAGTGTTAACAGTTTTATTGCTGTATAAAAAACGAAGAAGATGGGGAAATTGTTGCAAACTGTTGCTGCGATGGCATGTCTGAAATCATTGCTGATGATTTTTAATATGGCATTTTGGGTGAGTAATTTTAAACAGAAAAAATTGCTGTTCGCATTAAAATGCAATTAAAGTAACAGTAATAGCATTGAATTGCTGATAAAAGATAATCCGTGCGACGTGGAAAAGTGGCAGTGGGCCGCATTTGAAACAACTGTATCACATTCCTGCTCATTTATTAGCGTTGTTTTCAACAATATCGATTTTTTCGCGTCTGACGTCTATCCACATTCCAATGTGTATGTTTGATACAAACCCATTGAACGCAACTGTATTACATTGTGTCGACATTAGTTCTTTTTTCTCCTCACACTTATTGTTATTGAAATTTGTTTTCACAGGCATCGGGTTTGGCGATTTTTTGTGCAGGCATTTGGATGCAAGTTGAACTACACAAATATTTGGAATTGAATGTTGAATATTCCAATGTGACTCCATACATTCTGGTTGGCACGGGTGCATTTATTCTGCTTGTCAGCTCGTTGGCTTGTTGTTGCACCGTTAAAGGTCATCCATCGTTACTGTATACGGTAAGTGTGTGTATGTGTGTATGTGTGTGTGTCTGTGTGTGTGTGGGCGAAACGGAAACACACGTTACATTTTACGTCCAATACAAACTTTTATATTAAAAATGTCAATAACGTTTCATGTTCAAAATTGTAGTACGGTGGCTTTTTGGCATTTATTTTATTCGTTGAGCTATGCATTGCTGCTTCCATGTACGCCTACAAAGACCGTTTGGCTGATGGTTTCGATAAGGGGCTCGAAGATGCCATGCGTACCAACAGCATCGACGATCCACAACGTACCATTGACTTCAATTGGATGCAGCGTACAGTAAATATTTATTCAATTAATTATTTATTCTCATGTGAATTTTATGTGTTTGTTACGATGAGCGTTGGGCCTTGTTGATGCTCCGAAAAACGGAAATGTCAATATTTACATGGATTACTACGTAAAGAAGAAAATATGTTTTTCTACTTGTTTTTTTTTCCTTCTCTCACAAGTTACAATGCTGTGGAAATCATGGATACGATGACTGGAATAAATTGCCACGAGAGATGCCCATTCCAAAGTCTTGTTGCAAAATACCCAACTGTAATGCTCAAGATGAAACTCAGATTTACACTGAGGTACCAAATGATGCTAGAAAATACGTGACCTTTCGCATTTGTTTTCGTTATTCAAATGATTTGATTCAATTTTTTTTCGATTTTCACAGGGATGCTATGATAAAGTGAGCGAATTGATCGACAGCAATATGTCATTGATATTGGCGGCTGCAATTTTGGTGTCGCTATTTCCAATAATCGGAATTGTATTAACGTGCAGTATGGCTAAAAATATCACCAAAACCAAATACGAGCAAATGGCTTAAGAGTGATCGCGCCGCAAGTAATGCGTTTGTGCCCACTAGTGTTTTATTTAGGTTTATTCAGAAGAATCTTGATGTGCTTTTTTCTAAAAAAAAAAAAAAACTATAAATGTTGAGGCTTTTATAAATTTTATTATCAAATTAAATGGATTTATTTTATGCGTGTTGTAAGTGTTGCATCGCCTGACCTTATACCAAATTGATAGGCTTTCCAAATCAAATCAAGTGTCTATGATAGAAAAACAAACAAGAAATCTCATTGAATTTTAAAGAAAAACTCTAACTACAGCTAGAAACTCACTGTTTTATCATAATTGCACCATTTATCATTTTTCAATAGAAATTAAATACTTATGGATGTGATTTTAAATGAAATTGTATTGCCAACTATTTTTTGCAATATTGTAACTCCAATGAAAAAACATTTAGGATAAACCATGAAGCAGTTCAAAAGACAGATAGTTCCAAAATCCTGCACAAGGAATGAAAATTAGGTCCAAAATATTATAAAAATATCAAAGCCATATCGTGTATTTATTATTATGATATTTATTTTGAAATATTGAGAAATAAAGCGTACCTTTATCATAAACCTAAATTGACTGTGTTTTTTTTAAATCATTAGGTCATCGGGTGACAGCTAAGACCAGAAAAAACTTAAATGACTATCGAAACGAATAATCAAACCAAGAGTTTAGTTCTTAAAAAGGTTTTATTTCTTTACCGTCTGTTCACATTTCAAAAGAGTCTGAAATTTTCGAAATGACTTCGAGTAGGGCGATTTCAATTGTAAGGGAGATGGTCTAGTTATGAGACGGGTTTTGTTTTAGATTTAAAAAAAATTCTGTGGCTTTCAAAAATGGAAAGTTAGAGTTCTATCATGTAGCTTATGTCCAGACGCAAATTTTTTCCGATGAAAGTTTATTGATTCCAGTTACTCGAAAAAAAATTTGACCAATTTTGTGAGGGCTATTTTTTTGGCCCCAAAAAAATTTTGGTCCAGTTATGAGACACCCAGAAAAATTGAATACAAGTGAATAAATATGAAGGAAACTCATCATAAAATGTTCAAATATTATTCTTTATTTATTATAAAGGCCTTCAATGGCTTAAATATAGAAAATTGGGCCTTTAATGGCCTTACATGCTTCAAAACGGACATGGTTTCCGGAAAAGTCAATTCAGCACTTTCCATCGGTTTTCGTCCACGATTCGACTTTGGTTTTGGAGTTTTGCCTTGTAGAGGGCCAACCGCATCCAAAACCGACGAAGTGTTGCTTGCAAGAGACATTAGTGACACCGAGCTGGATAGTTCAGAGGGCTCAGATGTTAACACCTCTTCTTCACGACCAACAGGATCAATGGCATCGTTGAAAACAATACGTCGCTGGATGTCTTCGGTGATATCAGCATCAATAGCCACTTCTATGTCATTTTGTTCAACGGCTTGGACAAAGTCAGGGTCAGTAAAGATGTCCGGATTATATGGAGCAATGCCCGTTGCAATGAAGCTTTTTTGGAGGAGACATGGCTGAAAATCCGAGAATATTAGTTAAAATACAATTGTAATTGCATATAAATGCGTTTTGACAACAAAAACGACGAAATATGACGTTTCTATATGCTTTCAGTGCAAAATCTAGAGTGTCTCATAACTGGGCAGCACGGTGTCTCATAACCGGATCGAGACGCCATTTTGAACATTACTCACAAAAAAATTTCCACAACCCATAATCGAACAATCCGAACTAGAATCACAAAATATAATCAAAATACAACATTTTAATGCATTACACTCACCTTTTTAACTTGATTTTCACAAAAAATTGGCACTATGAAAAATATTCCAAATCCTTTTTTCACACGATTTTCAACACGATGTTTGGTGCGTATACAAGCAATGCGTCTATTCACTTCCGTGTTCGCCTAAAAACTGGCGGACATCAAATAAAGGACATTGACAGTTCTCATACCAACATTTCCATAGCATATGAGAGAAATAATTGACTGTCTCATAACTGGCGCTGTCTCATAACTAGACCATCTCCCTTAGATTTTATGTATTCGTTTGGAAGAAAAAGAAAAAAATTCTCTGAAAGTAGTCAAACCTTGAACGTTTCAAAATAAAGGAAAAATACCGAAAAATTTTCTCGATAACATTTTATTTTTCCTTCTACTCATTAAATTCATGTTGTAGAATACAATGGCTCCTAAAAATAACTGTTACAAATTGGATTAAAATCTATTTAAAATTTGCATTTAAAAATTACGCATCTTTTCTTCATCTTCTACTCTTCATGATTGGACCGTAAAATAAAAAAAAAATTTAAAATTTCAAATGGAAAACCAAAGAAGAAAAAAAAACAGCACATGCAACAGGTTTTTCCTCTATAGCATCGTTATAAAATTGTCTCTTGTGTAAATACATTTAGTTTTTTTTGTTTTTCAGAAAGTGTCTTAATGCTAAAAAGTGGATTTAATTTTCTCTGTAAATTTTTTTCGTACATCACACGTGGATTTATCTCTTATGAATTCATTAATTCGCTTCACTTACAAACAAGAAGTATTTATTATTTAATCACACACCGTGCGGTGTTTTAGTCAATGTAAAAAAAACGGAAGAGCTGGGAGTGTTGTGGTGTGACACCATGGTCTCGAGCACAACAAATTAAAAAAATGAAAATGGAAGAATTTTCGTCAAATAAAAGTAGTAGCAGAATCATTATTATTCCACTGAACAAAAGAATAAACATAGGAAAAAAATGACTCAATAGAAAGATGACCAACAAAAGGGAGGAGCATAAACATGAATAATAATTTGCGAATGTTCGAAGTTGAAAAGAAAATTCAAAATAAAGAGAGGAGTGGTTGATTTTGTGTGTTAGCTGGCTGTCGAAAAATAAAAACGGATATCTCTTCGGATGGTTTCGATACGGATAAAAAGAATAGGGTGCTTTTTATTTTTCTGCTTAAATCTTAGTTTACAATGTGCGCATTGGGGCTCCTTTCTCTCATCTCATCTCATTCGTTAGAATATCGTTATTTAATTGCATGCGTAAATAAATCTAAGTCTTATCGCATAAAAGTGGGCTTAAATCAAAAGAAAATTATGAAATTTAAAATTTAAAATAAAAAATAGAAATACGATTTAGTTTCTCGCTTCATTGTCTCGTTGCACATGAAATATAGAAAAGAAATAAAAAGAAAACTCGCGCTTCTATCCGACACGCAAATGATAATATTTAAATAGAATTAGAAATTGGCACATGTCACTGTCAAATTTTTGTTTTCTCTTTCTCTCGATTGTTCTGTGTTTGTTGAATAACGGTAATCCTCGCTGTATTTCTTCTTCTGGAATTAAATTGACAAGTCTGTTTGAACATGTTTGGCCATGATATACATATATATATGGATCCAATTCAAAATTAGTTTTGCAAATTCTTCAAATATTGAAATTTCCAACTGTACTGTTAAATTTCGGATAATCGACAAAAAAAAGAATTCTTTCACCGTTTGCGTTTCGATTGATCGATCGAATTTCTATTTGTTTCGAATAATTTCGGTATATTTGGCACAATTTGATTATTATCTGCGTTTTTGTCAATTTTTTTTTTGTTTGTTTTAATATGCACTGAATACTCTTCAATCCAAAATTCCGTGCTTGTCTTTCGGAAAATACATCACACCTAACGCCAATTTATTTAATGTTTAATACGATAATATTCTTAAAATGGAAATGATATTAAAGCTAGTACATTTACAAAAGAAAGTGTATTATTTGTAGAAGAAAGAAAGAGAAACTCCCTTGCCATTTCATGAAAATCGTCATTATTTTTCGCATGCTATTTTCATATGTATGTTTCAGAATATGCTTTTTTCGGCGGTGTTTTTTTTTCTTCTGTTTTCATAGTTAAAAGATGAATGTAAATATTTACAAGTAAGCTAATTAAACAAAAATTTATAATATTTATATATGTATATTGTCTATTCGATAAAATCTGTTGTTGTTATCATTTTTTCTGTCGTAAAAAGAGTTCATTGTGCGTATTGCAATGTTTAAAATCAAGCGATTATATTCTTAAGCTAAAGGCTACACTCAAATTATTATGTAGGGAAGATCGAAATGCAAGCACTTGTTGCAAGCAAGAAATAAATATAGTTAATTTTTCCTCCACGTTTCCGATTCGCTTTTTTTTTGTTTCATTGAATCGTGCTTATTCCATTTTTCTTAGATCGG
Source organism: Sitodiplosis mosellana (assembly GCF_009176505.1). Classification (NCBI taxonomy): domain Eukaryota; kingdom Metazoa; phylum Arthropoda; class Insecta; order Diptera; family Cecidomyiidae; genus Sitodiplosis; species Sitodiplosis mosellana. The sequence continues at coordinate 5,069,783 of NW_022595245.1, forward strand.
TAGCCATCGGGCTGGTGCGATCACCTTTATCGGAATGGTGCGATGGATAATCGTCCATGTGTTGTGATTGCGGTGAATGTGGTTGGATCAAACGGATTGTTGTTAGTCCATTTGAGTTTCGGATCAATCTATGAATGAAGAGAAAAGACTACTATTAAAATCCAATGAGATCATTCGACTTTTGGGTTTGAATTGTTTAATCTGAGCGAAGAAAATGTGACAACACTTACGGATAGCAGTCTGGATTTGATGTTCGGCCACTGGTGCTCAAATCGGTTGGCTGGTCGTCCATGTCACTTTGCGACGATGAATGCGACTGTGGCGGTGAGCTTCGGTCAGGTACAGTTGATGTGGTTAAATAATGAAAGGCACCGTTTAATGCGTGAACGCGTGGCGATGATGGCGGCGCTTGTTGGTGGAGCAACGATTGCACATTCAGATGTGCACCCATTTGGGTGGTACCGTTGCTGTTGCCGTTGTTGTTACTGCTTTCATTCACTTTATTGTTCAATGTTTGATTTGACGAAGCTGGTGCCGGTGGTGGTTGCTGACGTAAGAGGCTAATGTTTTTGATTGATTTCAATTCGGTTGGATTACGCAAAAATCTGCAGAAGAGAACAAAAGAAACGGTATTTAATAAAATTTACACCGGGAATGCAGTTGGTTTTAATGCAATTGTATGGCACTTACTGGTAGCAATGGCGTTCGCCTTGAACTTTTCGCAAAATGTTGACACGGTAGTAGTAACGGAGAGCACGTGACATTTTATCGTAGTTCATTGAGAGATGGTTCTTTTGAATGCCCCACAATTTGGCCAAGCCAGCTGGATCAACGATTTTGAATACGCCGGTCTCTCGGCATTTCCATGCAATGAAATTACTGTAACGTTGAGCTGCATCATTCAACAATTGTTGCAAGAAATCCCAAAGTAATCGTCCATCTTGAAGAGAAGAATGAAAAAGAAGGTTAAAAATTGACCGAAAAATGTTTCCAACGGTTGAATCGATCAAGATCAACTAGATGGTTAAATCTTGACTCAAAGCTATCGATTATTAAAAAACCTGTCTACTTACTTGTATTTGGTTCTGGTGTGTCTGGGAAAAATTCACGTTTAACTGGGGCAAAATTGCATGGAGTGGTTGGAGCCGATGAGCTACCGCTGCTCAATCCGCTGCTGCTACCGAAATTGTCTTGATGATGCATTGACCACGAGCTAACAACATTCGAGATTTGCTGGGACAAACTCAACGAAGCGGATGCATCTTTGCACAATGGTGTCAATGGTGGACTGGATTGGTGTTGATCCACTGTGATTTGTGGTTTTTCCGAGTAGCTATCTTCATCGGAATCGGATTGATTGCTGCTGCCAGCACTTGTTGATGCATTTTGTTGGAAGGCTTGTGCTTGTTGTTGCAACATTTCCTGTTGTGGTGGACTGCGACCCTGTGAATCGACCGACGGTGCTGGGCTGAGTGTAACCGAATTTGATTGCATCAAATGTTGAATGTGGGCTGGATGAAATGGGCTGTCTGGCGGTGCCAATATCGACCAATTCGGTGTTGGCGGTTGGCTGTGTGGTGAAAATGGATGATAGCGACTGGTTGGTGTGATTGGGCTGTTGGGCAGATTTTTGTGCATCATCTGTGACTCTTTGACAAGCATCTGTAGCACATTGTGTAAGACATCGCCAGCGCCAGGAATTCTTTCAGCCAAATCGTTCTTTGTCAGCAGGCACAATGCTTTGCCATTCATTAGAAAGAGATCCATTTCGAATTTTGGCAAATCAAATTCACGTTCGCAAAACTGCAGGAATATGGCAACATCGTCGCGATTCCACACACGCGGATCGGTCGGCAATTGCGGTGGCAATTGTGTTTTAAGTTCAGCCAATGGGCTAGATGGTGCTGGATAGCGCCACAATAAATCTTGTGCAAACATTCCGATTGGTGGTGGAGCACCTAGGGGCGGCAATGGGATCGGTAATAACTTCATTATCTGTAATGAAATGAGAAAAAAAATTACAAACAACGAAATCCATTAGACAAAATTGCAAAATAATTCAAAATATTATTACAAGAAAACAAAAACAAAACGAAAAAATAAAATAAAAATGAAAAACAATTGATTGAGTTGTTTCAATGTTCTGTGATGCATGCAAATGATATCCGGCCGATCGAGTTTTAGCGGAAATTCGCTTTTTGTACCGTGATTTCTTGTAGCGTTACACATAACGATTGCGATTTGAATGGTTTTCTTTATTTTGTTGCTTCAGTTCGAATGGTTTTTAATACGGTTGGTGTGTTGGGCGTCACGCGGGGATGGATGGATGGATAGATGGGTGAGAGCTATAAAATTCGTGCGCTCTGTCGCCTATGCAAATCATGAGGAATTCCTCGAATGTAAAGTGCGACAAACAATAAACTCGTTTAAAGCCGAATATAAAGTTTTGCGCGGTGCCAAGTTTGTGAGAATGTTGTTACGAAAGTCAATCCGAAAGGAGAGCGTTTTCAATGCAATATTTTTTCGTTTAACTCTGCTCATTGTACGAGATGAGAAGCAGAGCCGATTCTTTCGACGATATGCTCGTTTGCCATTTAACTGTCTTTTGTATATTTCGCTTTATTATTACACAAGCGTGTGCAGTGTTCGCGCTAAGCGAGAGAGAGAGAGAGACAGAGAAAAAAACAGGAAAAGACACTCAAAAACTTGAACTACTTTAACTGTACCATTTATCGGGTGATTTCCTTTGTCTCTTGGATCAAAATTATACGCTTACAATCCGCCCGATTAAAATGGTGCGAATGCAGTGAAGTAAGACAAACAGTGAGACGATTCGGGCAAACCATATTGAATCTCTTTCACTCTATTTCTTCTCGTGCATACACACACGCTCGCAAAACTCTTCACTCGCTGTTTTTTTTCGTTTGTTTCAAAAAAGAAAAAAAAATATTATGTGAGCGCGCACACACTACAGACACTCGGAACTTTCAGCAACCGATTACGTAGTTGATGAAATATATAGCGCGATACAGAAAAAAAAATGCACACACCGTTACCATAACATGCTACACCTTACATAATCGATTTCGATTACTTTTATTTCTTTTATACGCCAAGCATGTTAGCGCGCTATGAATGTGATCCGAAGTAAGCCAAACACGGAATGAGCTACAAAATATTTTTTTTTCGCTCACATGAGAGCAAGAGACGAGTCATATCTCGTTTATTTGGCCAGATTTTCTTCTGATTTATTTTTTTTTCTATTTGATTTTATTATTCTCCATTGGATTTTGCAGCTCAGGCTCTTTGTTGATTTATAATAATGGGCGGTTTAGTCATATGTGTTTTTTTCTCCTTTTCTTTTCTTCTTGCGTTTATTTCTTTCTGTCGACAGTTTACACACCTGTTTCATTAGTGTGCTGTAAAGATGATGACAAGCGTGCGATATTATTTCGGAATTTGGTATAGCAAGAGAGAAAGAAAGAAAAATATCTATGTAATCGACTGTGCGATTGTTGTAACGATTCGGAACGCGTACACACACACACGCTCACGGTATAATTACATCAGTGTAGCCAGTTTTCACTATTATTTTCATTTACTCGAGCATGATTCATCTTGCGAAATCACATTTGATTCGCATTTGTACGGCTATTGATCAGCCGCGAGTACTTTCGCCCCGTTTGTTTGGCAATCATCTGGTTGTAGCGTGTAACCGTTGTTGTTGTTGTTGTTGTTGTTCTTTTTTTCTTCTTCTTCAATAAACATTGGAGCAGCGAGTAAACATTCGTGCAGCCAGTCAGATTTAGCTGCTGACGAGACGAACAATATCAATTGGGTGATTTAATGGCAATCAACGGCGTGATTCACGTTCGCAATTTGATCCGATCAACAAGCCGACCATGGCTGCACAAAATATTGTCGTTAACATTTGTTTAATTAGTGGAAATGAAGTTTAGTCGACATAATTCTCTTGAAGAGGCCAGCTCACTCGGGTAGCATCAGCAGCAGCTGTCTGTCGCTTGTTTAAACTTGCAATTGCAATGAGCGTGCAATTTTTTTTTCTTCACTTCTTTTTATCGATGATTCGATCATAAACGAATTCAAATGCAAACATAAACATATAAAGTGGATTGATGCGATAAATCCGACAAGATTTCGTAGAATGTCAACGTTACAGTCTCTCCGCGAAACAGACACAAACACTCGATTTAGTAAACAGATGAAAGGAAAAACAAACGGATTAATTGCAAGTTTCAATTGCACAAATACACGCCGTATTTATGCTTAGGTCGGTGATCAAATGATAACCGATTTCAATTTATGCTTAATAAAGTGTGCACAAGAGCAAAAAAACGAAGAAACAATCAGATCATTGTGTGTGATGCTGAAGCATCAAGTCATTCCGGTTCGAAATCAACCGTTCATAATTTGTTCAGTTTCGAATTTCCCTTTGGATGTGCTTCGCTGTGAATCTCTCGACTACTCTCCGAGTCGCATCTTGTCTCTGTCGATTCGTTACGTTCATCGTTTGTGATTTTTTTTCCCTTCATTCTGTAACGTTCGATTGCATTGTGTGTGTGTGTGTGTACTTTGATTTGGTCCTACCAAGAACCACGTCAATGCATCCACACAGCAAGAGCATTGTTCTATTTGGTCGTTTGTGTTCCTGTATTCAAACAGAAATTTATGTAATTAATCATCCATAACTACACAATACACCGGCTACGATTCCACTGGTATGCCATAGTCTCTTTTGCTTCTTTGCCTTTTGTCAATTCCATTTTTTTTTGTTCCAACAAACAAAATCCGAATTCATGGCGTACGAAAAATGAAACGAGAAGACAACAACAACGACAACGAAAGAAGAAGAAAAAACTGACTGGAAACACACAAAGAAATAGAAGAGCGCATCCACCAGCAACAAATGGTCATTATTTTTTATCGGGTTCGAGAGCAAGGAGCATAGAAGATGCTTTTAATTATTAACAACGAAAACTATGCACATCCAAAGAAAGAAAAAAAATATGAAGAAGCTGAAGAGGAGTATAAAACATAGAAAATCGATTGAATTTACTATACGCTGTGCTGTGTGCCCTGAAGAACTTTGAAAATTTATATGCACGAACGGACAAAAAATATGTGTGTAGTTTTCAATTCAAACGAAATACCAGCAGCAATGCAACAATGAACCCGACACAGATACACATTGTATCATTGCAACATTACAATTTCGTTGTTGTGTTTTTTTCTGCTCTCTTCAGATCTATTTCCATTGGATTTGGATTTATTTTCTCTTCATCGCATCTATACCTGTTGCTGGTGGATTCCCTTTTTTTATGGGCATTGCAATCGATGCAATGGAAAGGAGAGAAAAAAAACGATGAAAATCATAAAATTTGTATATGCTGCACATAGCCTGCAATACATATTACGTACATTGTTGCATCGACACGGGGTTATAATTACATTCACCATACAATCATAGAGAACACGAAGCATAAAACAAAAAAAAGAGTTTAAATATCAATTGGAATTCGTGAAGGTACAAGGAAAAAAAATCGAATTAATTTCCATCGAGAGAAAGAGATATTTCTCTGGAGCGAATAAACAAAATGGAAAACATATTAGATCGTTTCTGGTGCATAATGAGTTGCTGATGATGGTGCATAATATATGTTGATAAGAAGAACGGCTGATTGCGCCGCTTTTCAATTTTCCACCCGTTTCGGACTAGAAAAATTTAATTACACACGCTTTTTTTTGCGTGAATCAATCATTCGATTGGATTTTTCTTCGTCAAAATGAGATTGAATGGATGGATGTTGAAGGAAGGTTGCTGGCATATTTAATGATCACAAATTAAAAGAAAAAATTGTTGGAAAAACGAAGGAATTCATTAGCTGCAGCAGAAGCATCGCGGTGAATATTTGCTTTGTGTGTTGATATGTAGTAGGAAAAAAAATGGTGTGTTGAATCTCTGGTTGATACTTGTTTTCGATCCTGATTGTACTAATTAGTTGATGTTGCATTCGTCGATCGTTTTTTTTTTCGTTCACGGTTCAACTGATGAACTCTGTGAGGTGTGAGACTAGGCGATGGAAACGCATCGAAATGACCATAGCGAGCGAGTGAGTGCGCGAGAGAGAGAGAGAGTGGGAGAGAGAGAGAGCAATAAAGAAAAAGGTGAAAACCACACGGAACGGAATGGAGAGAAGAGAAAAAAAACACTCGACTAATTTTACATCAATCTTTTCGTTGTTTTTTCATTCTCTCTCATCTCTGTTGCACTTCGATCTCCGTTTTGGTTTTCGTTTATTATGATGGCAGCAGTTCCACAACACACACGTACGGTTCTAATCGACGGTGGCCATCGACGAGCGAGAGAGAGAGAGATAGACGGATATCGAGTGATGCATTGAACTTTGTAATAAGCCAAGTGAAAAAAGTTAATGCTATTCTAGATTACCCAGACCAAACCATATCCATCAAGCGAGTGGCATTACGTGAATCACTTGCATGCTATAATCATATATCGGATAGAAACATGATAGGCAGTCTTGTGGTGCATTGGGTCACTTTGAAAATGGTGTGAGGCAAGCGAGCGACAGAGATTCAAAGGATAGAGAGAAAGAGCGAGCGAGGCGAGAGGAGCGATGATGCGGTTGATCGAAATCAAAACATAATTGTATATTGATCAGTCTAGGAGTTTGCGGTTCAGGAAATATGATATTCGATCCAATAATTTCTATTTCTTATTCTGACCGAACCGAGTCGAAAGAGAGAGAGAGAGAGAGAGAAAGAAACCAAGCGCAACCGATATTTAAACAGCATCGATGTTCAATTTATTCTCGTGTCAGCGACCAATTTAATATTTGTTCTTGCTGCCGTGAATATGCGGCGGTGCATAGAGAAACAGTATTTCAATCATTGCAGTGGCAATAAATTACATATTACAAAAAAAACCAACAAGGTGATGTACAGCGAGCGCACAGCACTACGAAATGCCACCAAATCAGCAACGTACAGCAGCACGAATCGCTCAACGTGTAGTTCGCTAATTTTTATACGTGAGTTTTTTTTTCTTCTGCTTCTTCATCGTCACACAGTGAGCAGAGCGCTCTGGGATGCTGTTTGTATTTTACCAATGTTGATCAACTCTTTCCTGCTTCGCTGAAGAGGACTTTGGTGACTTGCATGGTCAAAGAATCACACGCTATTTTACTGTTTTTGCTGTTTTGCCGAGCTGCTTGTCTCACAAAGAATGCAAAAAGGAAATAAAATCGCACACAAACAGAACAAGAAGAAAAAACAACAACAACAGCAAACGGCAACAACAACGTATTTAAACTTGAGAGAGCCAAACCGACCAAACACGCAAAGAAAGGAACAAAATGGAATGGCAATAACGACCAACGTGAACCGTATGTGAAGAAGTCGATTGGCCAATGCGCACAGCAAATGAAGCAGGAAAAGAACAAGGAATTCGATGGTTAAGTGTCTCTCTGTCTCAAAAGACCACGGAATAATAACAACAAACGTGCGATGAAAGAGGATGATGATGAAGAGGAATAAAAAAAATGATGCCATACACTGTTCAGTGGTGGTGCGGCTGCTGCCGTTGCCGCTGATGCTGCTGGGCCGTAGATTTGTGTGTTGACTTTTAAATTCTCGACATGGAAACCGGTTTGAGCGGAAACAACGTTCAGAAAAATGTGTGTTTAAATTTATACACACTCCAATAAGATAAACGTGCGCGCGTGAGCGAGCAACTGCGCGCACCTTCAAGTGATCTGTAGTATTTTTCAATTCGTTTTCGACATGTAACTCTTACATATTATTCATTCGTTTCGAGTCGAGGCGTTTTTTCTTTCCTTTTTCTCCCTCTCTCTCGTGTGTGTGTGTGTGTGTGTGTATTTTTTGGTTGGTTTCTCTTTGCATTTGATTTTTCGATGATTCTTCGCTCTCCTTCGGTGCGCTTCCTCATCGCCGGTTCACGTTATCAACATCAAAAAAATGTGATTTTTTTTCCGTGGAATAAAAACGTTATATGCGATCCAAGTAAAGAGATACCATTTCATCTCGCGCGTCTCTCTCTCTCTCTCTCTCTCTCTCTCGGCATTTTTATACGTTTATTTTCTTCATTATTGTTATTACTTCTTATTCTGTTCTCGAGTTCTTTTGGTTGTTCTTGAACCAAAAAACAAAACGGTGCCCCTGTAACCCGTGTCTGTATGAACGATAGAGAAGGAGCGAGTGGCTGCGCGCATAAGGGACACAAAGAGAATGAGGAGAAAAAAAAACGTTCGTTAAAATTTATAGTCATGTTTTGATTTGGATTTCGTAAAAATTTGAAGCACTTTAACCGCATTTTATTGTGGAGAGCACTTTAAAATTCAATTCGTCGATTTTGTTTGGTTATGCGTTTCGTTGCCGCTTGATGATCTTGATGTGTGTATGTGTGCGTGAGAACAAAACGGATTGCTTGTGATCATCGATTTGAGGTTTTTTTTTTCTCTTCATTCCCCGTTCGCCGTAGTTGTTTTCTTGGTATTCTTGGTCTCTGTCGCACATTACCGGACATGCAGGTACTCGAGAGGCGTTGTGTGTATGAGCATGAAAAGGCGCAAAACGAAGGTTCACAGAGTGAGAGACAACGACTTTGAATGTTAAAATACGCATTTATACATAAAAATATTTCCATCAGCAGGTACTTCTGTGTGTGCTTAATATGCACGTAATGTTGTAAGTCGCGTTTTTTTCTTCATCTTGTTCATGTGTCTTTTTTTCTCTCTCTTCTACTTGCATCTTTCTCTTCCACATCACAGGGTTTTTCATCGTTCATCGAGCGAGTGCGCGTGCGCCCAAAGCACTTCGACGAAAATTGAAAATTAAAATTGCTTTTACGCGCGTTTATTTCTGTTTTCGAGGAAGGAAATATTGACTAAACGAGTTATGCGATGTGATGTTGAATATGTGCGAAATGAGAAACGAGTCGGTTTTTCACTGGCAATGAAAAAAAAGCAGCAACAACAACAACAACAACGGAGAGGAGAAGACGGAGACGATATATTTTTGAAATCAGTGTCGACTGAAGAGCGAGAGATGAATGTGAGAAATAGAATTGAGAGTGCATTTTATGGGATGCATCGTTGTGTGTTCTTGTGTGTTGCTGTGCCCGCACCCGACCGGTGAAAGATATTTTTCTCGCGTCAATCGTGCGCGCACGCTGCATGCGAATATCGACAACATATGTGTGCGCGCGGCCTACAGTTCGAATGGGTTGAGAGGTGCGAACCAAATTAACCGATAATTTTACAAGCAAATCAATGAGAATGTTGTTTCCGTTTTGCGTTGCAAAGGCAACAGTGGGTTTCACACCGCTTAAAATTTCTCAGAAATATCCATCAACATCTTAATTTTTTGTATCAATAGAATAACCACAATATATCAGTCCCTTGTGTATTGCGTGCATGTGCTCATCATTTAGCATGTGTCGCTCGCTCTTCTTGCTCAACTCTATTGGAAGCGATTTCCGATTTCTCAATACCAAATGAATGTAGAAGAAAAAAAAATAGAATTCTAATAAAAACCTCACAATAGAGTGTAAATGGACAATGACGCATATTCAAATTCGTGATTTGCTTGATGATTTCATTAGGAATTGTACGCCATGCACACTCATTTTTTTTCTCTTGCTCGATCGTAAACGATGTTGGAATTTAAACAAAAAAAAACACATCGATTCAATTGTGATTTGAATTGAAAATTAGAAGAAGGAAAAAATTCTCGCGACTCCAGGTGTTAATTTGGCGTGAGTTGCCGAAGCAGATCAGAAGGGAATATGCGTGTGAGAAAAAAAACGGAATGAAGCAAAACTAAATTCTGTATTCTAATCCATTTTGGTGTGTTGGCGAATGGTGCGAATTTATACACATCAATATCGTGACGATGTAATTCGATAAGGTTTTAAAAGCGATCCGATGCTCGGTTGAAGCGATTCTTAAGCCACGGTATACTTGTAACTTAGATCATTTGCACATTATCACGTCTTTTTTTTTCGCTTCCTACACACACAATGCAGCCCGGTAGCGGCCGCAGTGATGGCAGCGGAGAAAAATTAAGCACTCTCTTTCGCCTCGCCATGCCATTTTAGCGTAATGAATATTCAGAGGGAATGTGATCGAATTAAATATGCAGGCCGAAGATAGGTAAAGGAGGTACAAAGAAAAAAAATGCGCACGCTGAACAGCAACTGCAAATGAAACCGGCTGACAGTGACATTGAATCATTAATGTAGCGCCTCACAGTGGAAACAGCAGTAGCAGCAGCAGCAGCGGCGGCAGCATACCAAAACATATGAAACGAGCATGCGATCGATCGATTGCTTATTGAGTTGAATAAAAAAAACACGACGACAACGACCACAACAACACCAAGCAATCGTGCTACCAGCTCAAAAATTTAAATGACTACCATCGGATCACACGGCATATTCGATCGTCTATATAATGAATTGGTCGCGATATATCGCACACGCTAACGCCTTTCGATAGAGAAGAAAAAAAATGTGCAACCGATTTGACGCTATGACAACAACGACGACGACGAGCAAATACATGAGCTGGCTGATACCGTCACCGCTTTGTGAGCTGAAATTGTGCGATGCACGAGTCGAGCAGATCGTTTGTCAATTTTTATGTATTCAGGTACAGCAATTTAGTGGCAATCGTAAATTAACTCAAAACACGTGAGAACCGACAGCTAATTTTAAAATCAGAATCTATTTCCGCATGATCGCTGTGTGAGTGTGTATGTGTATGCTGCTGCTGAGCCGTTTTTTTCTCGTATGCTTTTGTTTTTGTTGTTCTCGTGTCGGCAGTTTTTTTCTCTCTCGACTTCTCGTTAATAAATTAAATATTGGCAACTTTACCACAGCATCACCCAATCGGTTGCGATCAAATTGAATTAAGCTGACTAATCCGTGTGCTGTCTGTTTCGTTTTGCAGATTGTTAATATCATCAGTTTTTGTGTTCCGCATATGATTGATTTACGCAATATGATTTGTTCTCTGTGGTTTTTTCGTTGTTTTTGTTGTTGACGAAATGGGGAACTAAAACTGAACGCGATGCACGAGTCAGCAAACTATCCGATATAATAAGATTCAATCGGATGATGAGAAAAGACGCTTACCGGTTATGCAGGTTTTTTTCCCTCTACAAACCTTTTTTTTCTGCTACTATTACTCGATTCCGAGTGAACGAGCGAGAATTCTGGTTTTGTTTTTTTTATTCCATGAGAAATTATCGTATCGACTAATTTATAATTTTTGATGTGCCAGCAAACAGACTCACGTCTACGTCACATTCTATGCTCTGATTGAACTGATTTCAAAATCGTACGTAACACACAGATACCGTTATTCGATAATAGCTTATTATGCGTTCATTTTTTTCTTCTCTTCGCCTAATTGGCATAAGCTAACTTACTCTATTTGCCGTGCGATCTTATTTATTGCCCAAAATGCACTTTTACTGTTCATCCATTGAAATTGAATGATTGCATTTCACATGGATGTTACTTCATCAAACACACTCGCTGCCTGGTTGCCGCCGGCCCGACTGTGTGTGTGTAAGAACGAGTTTTGTCTTTGTTTGATTTTGATGAGTGTAATATTGCACCATTTTGAAATTATAAAAGAGAATACCGCTCGTGCCGATCACGTACACCTTTGAAATAGAATTATATCGTATCATTTTTATTTCCAATAAAAACTTGAGTAAATACAAAAGAAAAGCAGAAGCAGCACAGAGAGAGAAAAAATTGTTGAACATTTAGAAAGCATACATAAAAATTATGTCACAATTGGGCGATTTGATAACGACACACTCGCACCTCAACTAACGCTAATCGACGATTTAATTGACTGGCGTTAAAAGAAAGAGAGTGAAAATAAGGCCTCAAATAACTCGCGCTTAGACAATTAAATGTAAACAAAACAGAAAAGTGGTTTCATAATTTAAATAAAGTCGACGAACGAAAAAAAAAATTAAAACAATCAATTGGAAATGAAGAAGAGTTGTATGACTGCGGCACGCGTACAAACGTGTGTCGCCACGGTGTGCTTTCACTTGCGATAGAAAGCCAACAATTGCAATGATGAAATGGCTTTGCTCATTTTTCCAAAAATTCTGCCGCAAAAATGTACATATTGATGTTCTATTTAATTACATGTGTATATGCACAAAGTGGGTTTGAAACGAAAAAAATCCGAAAATCGTTGCGAAATGAGTACGCATGCATAGCGAGTGGCGGCTTCTCTGTGCCACTATTTCTTGTTTGTACATACTGTTTTCGATGTCTGTTGTACAAATTTAATTTCATGCTCAATGAAGTTGACTGTCCTGGAATCCGTTTGCCAGCAGTCAAAATCGAAACCGAAACCGAAGCTCTTTTGCTCTTTCTCCCGCTCATTTTGTGGCTTGATTGTATTTACACAAAACGGTATTCCACCCGATCTCCATGCAGGGCATTTGCACGAAACAAGAAAAAAGCCCAAATGAATAAATGCTATTGTATGATTCATTTTCTTTTGTTTTTTTTTATCGTCAGTCCCAGTGCATCTAATCGCGCGAAGCTATGCCGCTCGCGCACATACAACGCGAAACGTAGTGAAAATATGTACGGAGAATGACGTTTGATGATGTCAGAAATTGCTTTATTATAAAATAAGCTATTTCCGTTCTCAGAAATCAGCACATTCGCGCTGTTATCTGGCTTTTCCATTTCTGTACATTTTTTTCCCCCGAACGTATCATGTGAGAGCGCGCACACGCGCCAACGATTGTGACATATTTAGATTGAGTTAAATTCGAAATTGTCAAATCTAATGGGCATTTGACTTGGCTTAACTCATTCTTGGCATTATCAAAATATGACCAAGCCATAAAAATTGCATTTGACTTAGTGCAAATGGCGATGCGATGTGAGTCAAAATGAAGTGCAGTGCAGCAATGCATCGGCGGTGGTGATGACGATGGCTGCAGTAGTGAGTGTGAGTCGAAAGAGCAAATCACAGTTTATAATTAATAATTTTCGATTTGAATGATGATATTTGGATGCATTTAACGCCAAACCGACCAATTATCTGTATAATTGCCAGTAAATACGAATCTCGTTCGTATTTTTTTTTCGTTCGGCTTCTGTGTCTGCTCGTTTCACGATACACTCACTATATCAATTGTTCCCGTTTTGTCTTCCGCATTCGAGCAAACATTCAACAACTGTGTGTGTTTATGTTGTTACGATGACGTGCTTTGGATATATAGTAAACGAACGAAATGCAAATCGTTCGGCTCTTAAAAAAGAAGGCGCACCACTGCAATCATATTAATGAGTGAAAAGAATTTAAAGAAAACTGCTACTGCCTTTTTCTCTATTTTATTATCGCAATCGAGCGCATTGTGCACAGAATTTCCACATCAAATCGAAATGTAGCTGCATTTACATTTCTCTCTCTCGTTCTTTTTCTCTTTTGGCTGCCATTGTGCATCTCTGTTGCTTGCGCCACACTTTGCTATCGCACTGCTGCTGCTGCTGCTGCTGCCGCAGTCAGTCGGGTAATTAAATTGCATTTTTTTTCTCTCGTTCAAACCAGAATTATTACATAAAGAAGAAAGAGTCTGGGCTGGCAGAGAGTGAGATGCAGTCTTAGTCGGTGCGAATGGACGTTTTGTGGGAATATTCGTTGTTGTCTTATCAATTTACTTCTGGGATTTTATTGCATGTGAATATGAGTATCACTTAATTATATTTAAGTGAAGAGCGCGAGTCGTTCTCTATCGCACTTTTGCGCTTGTTTGCTCGCTCACTCTCTGTGAGCTGATGTACTGTACGCCGATGCTGATTGCAAATGAAATGATACGATTACGGCTCAATTTAGCCTGAATGTAACGATGGCTATTAACATTTAAGGAACTTGTGTCAGAATCGCGTTTTTTGTTCATCGGTTCGGCTTTGTTTTGGTTTTCATTTCATATCATTATTATGGTGCCATCGAATCTTTTTTTTTTCAAATAATTCTATCTCTAGAGTGTGGAATAGTAGACACTTCCCCCTTTTGTTTCCTATTGTACACTACTATGTCTATGAACACGAACCAGAATTATCCACACACATGACAACAATCGCACACGACACAGCGATCGCGACATTAAGCGTGTGCCGAAAACCTCTTTCGACTATTATAAATCATGTCGAATTGATCGAGTGAGCTGGCGAATGAACGCCACGTCCAATTGACTGGAGCAAAAGAGATGCTAAATCATCGAACATACAAACGACAACATCAACCGATGAAATGAAGCGAGACCGATCGGTCCAGTTAAGTGACGAGAGCGCACACACACACACACATTCGTCGCTTTTTCCTCATCGGATTACTACTACGATCTAATCGCGCGACAGCCGGATCCAGTCGAAATAAATTTGAATACATACGACCGCATTAAAAAAAAAAAATCCTATGAAATGGGATGTGTGTGTGTGCGTGGTGTATGTGGTGATACATAGTCTTGAAACGGCATTTAAATGCTCATAATTATGTGTAAATATACGCTAGAGCTAGAGGCGAATGCGGAAATAAATGCAATAAACGCGCCCGTGCGAACACACACACACACGGTTTATACATACGCCGTTGCGTATTGCCACACTTTTGCTCACTGTCTGTCTCCCGCTTCCGCTCATGCTCTCGCTTAACGGTGTGTAAATTGCGCGAACTATATTCACCAATATCGTACAATAGAAAAGCAGTTGCACGAAAAATTGCACAATAACCTGAAAGCCTTGAAAAATACAATCGATACATTTCAATTGGCTGCCGGATTATACGCGTCTTTGTCGGTTATTCGTCTCAAAGAGGAAAAAAATCGACAACGTATATATCTTGCCGATCATTTGTTTTTGTGGCAGACGTCGCGCCATGGAATTATATTGTAATGTGCGCGCGACAAATGTGAAGCCATCACAATGCCACACCGTGTGTTATGCGGTACATGGGGCAGTCAGTCGATATTCTCTCCGTTCAAATGAGATGAACGCGAAAAAAAGAAACAATTTCAAACAGAAGCTTCTCGTGATCATCACCTTTTGTTATTTCAATGAGGCATATATGTTTGTGTCGATGTTCCGGTCTTGCAATCGATTTTTGTCATGATGCACACAGTGTGTGTGCGTAGCACGTGTCATTGATCGTGTCGGTCTTTCGTATGGTTGGTTTGACTAAGATGGCTTTAGCGTATATATACACATTATTAAATACTCATATTTTGTTGTGAGTATCTTTTTTTTGCCACTATAATGCAATTGGCTGTGCCGGTGTGGCTGCTGCTATAATTATATTTTTAGCATATTACTTGACTTTTTAAATATTTATTGTCGTGGCGTTGTGAGCATGAAAACACACATACACATCACTCGCGCTCGCTAATCCAGAAATAAATTATATATTCGTCCGTTGATTTATTCACGTGAAATAAATAACTTTGTGCTGCTGCTGCTGTCGTCGAAAATGAACGTTGTTCATTGGGAAGACGACGACGACGGCAAATAATGTCAATAGCATTTTATGCGCATTCTTCTGGCTGTTTGCTATATTGCTTCGACCGCAAATACAAATAAGAAGTGAAAAAAACGACAGCGTTGACGGCTTTTTTTAGGGCCGAATCGTATAAATAACAACGAAAAAGCAACGAAGAAAGAAAAAACAATGAAGAAACTTGCCTGAAATATGCATATTTTTGCACTTGCATTGCATGCAACTGAGAGTGAGTGAGTACACGTGTCACTCATACTACGCTCCAAAATCCAGAAATTGAACAGAGTGCAAATGCAATTTTGCACCAAAGCACTGAAGCGGGCGTGCTCTCACCACCGCACTCTTCATATCGCATTACTGCAGCTAATTGTTTTGCTATTGGCCCCATGTGAGCTCGCGCATGCGTACACACGAATTAACGGCCAAAACGGAATAATAACAGCACTTAACAACCAAAGCCAGGAAAAAAGAAGTCATTTTGACAAATTGAATTGAAGGCGCATTACTGTTTCTATTAAAGTGCAAATATCATTTCTAGTGCATTAACACACAAGTCTCGAAAACGTTTGCATTTTGTAAAAAAAATTCCCATGGATAATTTGCGCGATTTGAAAACAGCATAGGCGAGTGATGTTGAGTCACGATTCGTAAGCAACGGAAGCAATTTCTTGAAATTTTGCAATTCTTTCCATCGAAATTAATTTCACTTTTTCTTAGTAGTTCAAATGAACTGTGTGCGCATAAATTGGATTTTATATTTTTGGTTGGCTTTTATCAACGGTTTTATTCACGTTGTGACGATTTTTTTTTTCATTTTGCACACCAAGCGACAATCTAATCGATTTTATTTTCGTTTTTATTTTTGGTAAAAATATGGAAAAGTACCCATTGGAATTGAAATCAATTGAAATTGTGATTGTTTTTGAAAGAATTCACTTTCAATTGTTGTGGAAAAAAAATGCTATTTTTTCAAAAATGTATATCACTCAATCAATTTGGCGCGCCAGATTTTTAATTCCGATTTGGCAGGTTGAAGTGATGATTTACTGCAATCGGCCATATATACAATCAATGACTGCAACAGATACAACAAACAAGTCATGCCAAACAAAAATGTCAAATTGAAGTGCATTACACATACTCAAAAGTCGCACTTCTTACATCTAAGCAACTCATCGCACAAACAAAATATAATTACTTTATTATCGTTATGGGGAGACTCTGAAGAGTGCCTCTGCTTGTTGTCATCGTTTCATCTGACTTTTTATTATGAATGTTGTTGGCATGGCTTGACTTGCAATAAATTACAAGTCTTTTTATAGCTCGATTTTATATACACAAACACCAAACACCGACCAACAACAATTTTAGTAGCGCGCGCATGGTGTTTTTTTTTCTCGTCTTCTTCTTGCTTCAAATGGAAGTTGTGCAAGAATGTTTTTTGGTTAGGCACACTTGATTAAAAAAGGAAACAAAAACACGATTATCTAAATGGATTTTACTGTGTGACATTACGTCATGGAATTAAATCGCTACTTGAGACACAAGTGTTTTTCTATATACATTTGTCTGCATAGCTATAGATAAAATGGCAATCGGCGGTTTTTTTTTGTGTGTGTTTGTGTGCGGTTGCGGCAATATAATTTCACAAATGATAACCGATTGCTAACATTACCTTACCTAGAAACGGAAGAAAACTCTTGACTGATTCGTTCTAAAGGTTTTCGTTTCACATTTCAAGTGGCCAATTGATAAGAACAACCGAGAGAAAGGGAGAAATTACGACACAGAACACGTTAAACGAGAATTTTGTCCGTTTGGAATGAAAAAATTCAAATTATTGCATCTATCTTTGCACAAAATCACTACATTTCTTCCTCTCGCTCGTGGTTTCACTGCACTCTGACTACACTCTGACTGATTAATATCGCATTTCATCTAATCTTAAATCTCCTGGTGGAATGAAATAAAAATGTCCATACACACAATTCCGAAATGGCAACGCACATTCGTCTGTGTTGGCGTTTTATTGAGGCTTTTGTTATGTTTGCTATATGGCTTATAGTCATAGGAGATAATTTTCTTATCATTTTTTTTTCTGTAAAATATAAATAAAACGTATTTATGGCCGACAACAACGACGAAGACGACAAAGACGTTCAACATCGGAACGATGAAGTAGAGCAAAGCAAATGAAAAAGCGAGCGGCAGAGAGAGAGAGAGAGGATAGAGACATATCAAATATATGGTTATAGCGGCAAAGCCACTAAATTCGGTAAATGAGACAATTTTGATTGAGTGTGGGGCAAGACGAGCAATCTTGTATTTCATACTATGTATGTTCATGCTATACACTTCCTTATCAACGTTCCGTTTTGTGTGCTCGTGTGTGCTCGGTGTGGCTCAAGTGTTTGATATGATTTGTTGAACGGAAATAAATCTTTTGGAATTGTGAAACTAATTTCAATCTTTCAATAAATGTCATCTTTGTGGTAAATAAAAAAATGGGAACGCTCAGTCCAATTGGTAAGTTTGTTGAAAGTTGAGCGGTGAACTTGTGACAGTGTCACGGTGTCACGTTGGGTAGTCTCAACAAAAATGGAAATAGTATGAAGTAGATCTTCCGAAATCACACATATAAGGAAGGAGATGAAATGTAAATATTGACGTGGTTAGTGTGCGCAGTTAGCGTTATCAAACTGAATTTCTATGTACTTTGGGAGCATGCATGGAATTTGTACAGATACGCCGTCGCATCGTAATATTTCATTTCGTCTCTGTGTGTTTTTTTCTCCTCTTTCTTCGTTGAATACATTTGCCGTTGAGTGATTTGAAGACGTTTATTTTTTTTGTTCGCTCACTTTTATATAATCTGTTTGCCGTGGGTTGGATGGGATTGTTTAATTCCAGCAATTGCATCACACGGCAATTTACCGAAAAAAAAACGATTTTTTTCTTACTTGAAGACAAGAGATTTTGTTTCAAAGACGAAAGAGAGAGAGAGAGAGAAAGAGAAAAATGTTCCCGAAAAACTGGTGATTGTTATATTGTTGCATGGCAAACAATCGATGTGGGAACTATGCAACTGCAATGAATTGACACCGATTTCCAGCACCGGAATAAAAGTAGACCGAACGACACACAAAAGTCGCATTTTACAAAGAATTCGAGAGAAACGGTTTCTTCTTCTTTGCTTCTCTCTCTCTCTCTCTCTCTCTCTCTCTCTCTCTCTCTCTCTCTCTTTATTTTTGGCAAACAATGCCCTGAAAAGTCGATCGAATGACGGTAGTATACATTGGAATCGGTTTTGTTGGTCAGCTCTTTGTGATTGCCTACTTGTTCAATGAACGAATTCAATTGATCCATATAATTCGATGAAATATCAAAAAAAAAAATCGTTGTTCACTTCTCGGTTCATTCTTGCAATTCTTTGAAACTGCATTGAAATTCACTGAGAAAAAAAAGAAAGTCAAAAGAAAGGGAGTCCATTTTCGAGCGATGGCATCTAGCTGAAAAGTGGTCAACGAATGGAACAATAATATGATTGAATAAAGGGAAGCGAAGAATAAAAAAGATCAAGAAATTCCATTATATTCGGCAGGTTATTTTCTTTCTTTTGCTCGTCAATGAAATAAACAATACAAAGTGTCAGAAATGTTCGAATGAAACATGATATTGGTTTTTCAAGCTATTTTTTTCTCAATATCTCGACCACTCATTTCATTTTTGATTTGACTTGATTCGTAATTTAAGACAGAATGCATCTTTCGATCGTTTTTTTTCTCAATCATTTTTTCGGGGCAGGAACGAAGCTTTTCCTTTTTCCACATTGGCCTTTGTATTCTATGGTCCAATTCATGATAATAATGATGCCGTTTGAAAATGAGTGTGAAACAACAATTTATTTGTTATTTTTTTCATCATTCCAATTTTTCCTCGCCCAAAATAAAATGCATCACAATAATTATAGACCCCTAGAGACATTTTATATATTAAACAATAAAAAAAATTTAATATCATATTTTCGTTGGCAGTTCGGTTTTGTTTTCTTTTCTTTTTTTCATTTTCGAAGCAAAGAGATTGTTCGTCGAAATCAAAAACTCCAAATGAAAAGCTGTTATTATTTAATGAATTTGATTTTTGGTTTTCTAAATGCTGCTGGAGAGTTGATTGAAGGCGATGTCTCAGTGTTCGATGCAAGAAATGAGTCTTAGATGTGTGGTGTTTGATTACGTTTGCGGTCATCGTTAGTTGAGGCTGGAGAGAGAACGAGAAAGGAATGGAGGAGGGACAGATGAGAAGGTGTATAAGATGCGTGTTTTGACCATTTCAAGCCGACCGCACATGGAATACGTTGCACTTAAAACGTTCTTTTTTTTCCTTAAAATTCTCTCATTTGGATATTCGTTTTTCACTTCTCCGCAACAAATCTTTGGATCAAGCGTACAAACACAGCTCAACTAAATGACGATGACGATGCTGAAGAGACTCTCGAATAGAGGAACAACAACAACAGAAAAAAAATAAATTAATTTTTTTCCCTTCAATTTCTGGTTTTTATAGCCAAAGATAAAGAACGAGGAAAAAAACGAATTTATTACAGGTCGTTTTTTTTTGGCTCGAAGGAACCAGAAAAAAATTAATAAAGCGTGGAGCAGTGAAAGGGTAAAGGTAGTGATTAAAATTTTCTTAATGCATTTTTGTTCAGATTTTGATATCATTCTCCTTTAATACGATAGTTTATTGTTCATAAGTCGGCGATGATATGGTATGGACACTGAACTTCGTTCAATCTCTTTTGCTCCATCTAAACACAACTCCTGTGCGCGCGCGCGACAGACGCACATACCCAAATCGAAACCTGATTCAACGAAAATAAATCTTCTATGCCTTTATTTCATTGTGAATCAGTGTCATTAAACATAGAGCTGCAGTTGCACAAAACCATATCTCTTTCTGTGTGTCTCGCTGTCTACGTGAACAACAAAGTCCTTCGCCCATTTTTATTAGTATTTGCGTTGTCAAATATATAAATTTGGTTGTGTGTTTGGGTTTATTTTTTCGGGAAGGACGGAAAACAGAAATTCATTAGCCGGGTAGTATAATCGGTGCAATGTGTTTGATGTTTATATTGTAGTTGTAACACAATTGAATAAACTGTCTTGATTTATCGATATCGCTTTATCGTTGTGTCGTCGCTTTGTGCCCGTTACTGAGAAATCCGTTTTGTGCATCAGTTGGAAGCGATGCAACGAATACATGCATGATTGTGTCCATGTATTTGTGTGTGTGTGTGTGTGTATGTGTATGTAAGAATTCTCTTTCTGATGCGCACTCTTTGCAACCTTACGAGAATTTCCTGCTTGCCCGATTAAATAATCTGTGTCCTTTTTTTACCAAAACTGATGGTGATGTTCTTCCTAATCTACTATTTTGTACGCTTTTTTATTTATTATCATCAAAGAATTTATCATTTTGTGATCTTCCACTATTATTCCCTTTTATTCTTTTGGCCCGGTCATTCCGAGTGAAGAGATTTCTTGTCTTTTCATTCTATCTCTCTCTCTCTCTCGCTCTCTCTCGCTTTTGTGAGTGTGTGCGTTTTTCTTCGAGTATTGTTTGTGTCATATTCACTTCTTCTTTTTCTTTATTTTCAAGTGTATATCTGGGCTCTTCTTCTGAAGTGTCAATAAAATAAGCGACTCTTTTCAGAAGTTGTTCTATTTTTTCCTTCATGCGTTTTTCTTTTCTTCTGTTCTTTCGGTAATTCTCTTCGGTTTTGTTTTCACCTTTTACCTACCAAAAGAAAATAGAATTCTCGTTGCTTAATTGATTGAAGTAAATATCCGAGACCGAGAAGAATGAACGAAGAGATAGAAAAAAACGAGAAGCAATGGGCCCAAAGACTTAACAAGAAGTCGAAACAAACGACTATCTTTGTTCTTTCACCTCGTCGTTGGTGTGCATTGTTCAGTCGCAGTGGCTTTTGTTTAAATGTGTTGAATCAAAACTTAGAAATCTTGAAAAGTGTGAATTTTCAATGCACACACACCGTACACACACACACACTATGTTTGTGTCATTGTCATATCGACCGTTTCGTTTTTTCTCTTCTGTAACCTTCAGCTATCTCAACTTTTCTCTCGGCTCTCCTTTTGCTTTTTCTCTCCCGTGTCTTTCAATACGCATCTTATTATTATCAAACAAAGTGGTGATTAAACAACAATTTCATCTTTTTCGTTTTGTTTCACATCTCAAAGTGTCTTTTCAAAAAATTTCGGCAGCTCATTCCATGTGATCACGTATATAAAACTTTTGTTGACCGACCTTTTCAAGTGCGTTTTATCCGTTTGTCGTATGCAAAAGACTCGTCGTATTCAACGGAAAATACAGTAGATGAATTCATTTATTCAACCGTTGTAATCATATGCAATGTGTTTACATTTTGTCTCAACCGATGACAATGTATGCGCATGAACCCAGATCGTCGTACTCATCGGGTATAATTCACCGATTAATACAATAAATTGTTGAATTCATCAAAGGCATCGAAATTCATTGTATCCATTTGTACATTCGCCATGCATTGCAATTATGATGATGCGTGAAAAAAGGCGCATGAAGATGAAAAAAAAAACTGGACATCATAAAAGAGTAAGCAGAAAAAAAAATTATACAGAAGAAGAAGTAAAAAAAAACAGTTGGCCAGCAAGGAGACCCAAACGAGAGAACGATTGACAAAAAAAGCGACACACCAGAAATCATAATAAATTACTATATTATAAAATGTGGAATATAATACGACATCCTGTTTATTATGTGTGTGTATCGGTGGGCTTTTGATCGATATTGGCTTGTCAAGGTTCTCGTTCTCTCGACTTTTGGAAAAGTTGCAGCGCGCAACCAACTATACACCTCATATAATCAGACAACAGTATGCCGTTTTGTTCATTTCGCATATTTTTTTTCTTCTGCATTGTTGTTGGCATTTTTCTTGCGTCGATGTCGTTTTTTTTTCTCTTCGTCTTCATTTCAGGCGTTCTCTCTGTCTTGTGCATTGTGAAGCCAAACAACGACCACTTCAACTTCACTCTGTCATACACTTTTATTGTGTTCATTCTCGGTGTTTTGTGTCAGAACATTTGAAATTATATTCAAGTATGTGTGTTTGTGTTTTCTATCGGGGCTCTATGCTTGTTATGTTTTGATTTTTTTTCTTCTTCGTTACGTTCATCAACTATGTTGGCATGTTACAGTTCCTTCCACACAAAATTCCCTTTTATGACAACCTCTTGAAACACCTTTGTATCATCATCGCAAAAGGAATCGTGCATTATATTATTATTGGTGATGATGTGATGTGGTGGTCGATGATGTTTGATCTTCGCCATCTAACTGAATAGACAACCATCCGAAATGCTTGATTAAGCATTGTATTGCCGATTTCTTCTTCTTCATTTTTCAACTCGCACTCATCAACTGCATCAACAACAATGCAAAATGAGACGAAAAAGGAATGATCAAGATATGCATAATGGAAGGAAAAACACCTTTTTTCTTCAAAAATAGAATGAACTACAAAAAACCACATATCTCCTCCGTTGCATCATGCGAATTATTTTTATTTGTCTGTTTGTTGTGAGAACTCAACGCAGATGCCACGATTTTTTTTTCTCTCTCGTTGTTGTTGTTTCGAGTGAAGTGACAGCGTGTTTTTTTGTTCAACAAGGAAAATATTTTTCAATGGGGCTGAAAAAAGGACTCGATCATTGGCCGAGAGACAGATAATGGAACGGATCATCTTTTGACGCACGAAAAGTGAACAAACGAAAGATGCACGAAGAATTCGATCAAATGTCTGTATGGCATTGAATTTAGAGCATCGGTTATCATTTGTCAGCATCGGAGCCCTCTCGCTAGAATTTGCAAAATGAAATCGGATATGGTACGTCGCCATTCGTGCGTCGTTGATTCGAATATCAAACACGGAACAAGCCAATGGAGGCTGGCAACAGGCGATCCTCATTCTTTTGCTCTTTTTTGGCAAATACGCTTTATCTTTGCCAACTCATGCTGAGTCTTTCACGGCAAGCTATGCGATATTTGTTCTTCGACTAGACAGGCTTAATAACAAAAAAAATGGCTGGATAAAAGACGGTTTGATTAAGATTTATATTAATTACGACATCATCGATACTAAATTCAGTGGAAAAGGATCCAGGGAAACGACTCGCCTTTGTTTCGTGCATACACACACAAAGCTTGAAAGTGCCTTCAGCAAATATTTGAATGAAACTGAGTTCGTTGGATTTGAAAGAGTCTTGAGCAATTTGTATGTGTGTGTTTCTGTTCGTGCTACGAAACAATATGATGATTTGTGAAATGAAGAACCAAAAACTGAACGCAATCACGCGTACGCATATATTATGTGGCACGAGAGACAGTCAGTGAAAAGAAAAACATTGGAACCTAATTCAAAAAGCTTAAAGTAAACATGTCTCTTTGGAGGATTTTGTAAACGAGCCACATTTCGTTCGCACACACAAAAACATACAATCATTTTCTGTTTGCAACATGAAACAATACTCAATGTATGAAAGTTGTAGATCTCGTGCACTGTGCGCCACAAGCGGCAACATCAGCTCAAGATTTACCGAAAAATTAGATTGCATAAAAAGCATTTGGGAAAAACTTACATCAAATTTATTCAAATATGAGCGGCTCGTCTGAAATGAGAAGAAAAGACAGAAAACTGTTTAAAAATGTGTAAGCATATTTCACTAAAATGCGGTTTTCAAACGCACACACTTTATTACAGTGTATAGTTTGTTATTTTGTTTTGTTTAGTCGTCGAGAGATCTCGTTATGGATGGACGTTATGTTATTCTCTCTCTTGCTGTTTCATTTTTAGATGAGCACGCCAATATGCCGTTTCACATATTGGCTTTTGTTCACACGTGCGTATGTAATAATTACTTTTTACGATTATTATTTAACTCTCAAACGATTTGTGTGTATGTATGTTTGCTTACATGAAACGGAATTTTCACCGTACTTACGTGCTCTTTAAGCTCTTCACCGAAAAATATACATAATAATGAGAAAAAAAAATGCTCGCGCCATACAGCAGAAGAAAAAAAAAACACACTCAAAGAATGAAAAACATTGTTTCCTATGCTTGTTTCTTTTTTTTCGATTTTTTCCCTCTATTTTCTCCTAAACGTCTTGTCTATTATCTCAAATTGTCGATTCACAGTGCTTTTCTGCTATTTGTTGCTACCATGTTTTTTTTCTTTCTTTCTTCACATTAATAGTTTGAAGTATGCTGGGTCGTTTTTCAAATTCGAACATTTTTCGTTTTCTCTCTGTGTTTTTTTTTTCTTCACAAAGAGAGAATAAAATGTGATCAATTCGGTGATAGAAGTGATTCTATCACCAAGTGAAATGTGTATGTAATTTGTTTGCTTCACACTTGTGCTCGTAAGCAGTGCTTAGTGAGCACACGAAGCAAGGCCCGTGGTCATTTAAAGGTGTGCAATTTGAAAACAAAGTAGCATTTTGTGTCTAGCAAACACTTCGGTGACGTGAAGCCCATTTTTAATGGTCTGTACAATGTACATGTTCTAAGTACATCGAATTCGTGTACTCGGCCACACGTTGATGTTATGCATTTCAAATATGATTTGGCCTCTATTCTATTCGTAAAACGGTACTCCACTTCAGTCGATCGCCCCAACGAACGAAAGAACCAATTCAAATTTTATTTGTTTTCCAGTCAACGTTGCCTGTCAAATTACCTTGTTCTGACACTTATTGACTGATACAAAAAGCCAATCTTGAACTCAAGTTTAGTTTTCTTTATTCGGCTGACACACACACACACACACGGAACCAAAAACCAAAGAGTGACGCAGCCACAAAATGAGATGCAATGGAAAATAATATCGTTAACGTGAAACTATTTACAGTTGATGTTTCTTTCTTTTGTGCTGTCGATCGCATCACAGTGCCCGGGCTATTGTTGTTGTTGTTGTTATGATTGTTACGTTAATGGTATCGGACGGTCCATTTCGATTTTGTTGCCTGCATAATAAACGGATGGAAATGGTTTGAACGAAAATCTGTATATTTATGTGTTTTGTTTCCATTATATCAGGCCCGATATTAGAGACGATGATCAAAAATAATGAAGAAAACACACATTTACACCGGGCACACACCACATCATTTCCATAATGAGACGAGAGATTTGGATGCGAGAACAGTGATTTTAAACTATTTGTAGCACGATAGCTACAGAACGAGCACGATGAAGAGCCGGAGATTTGAGATCTGAAGAGAAAGACCTGTCGCTCTCTGTATGGAAGAGTGAGAGAAACTCTCGAATGGAGAATAGTTAAAGCGATAAAAAAAAACTAATTTTTTTGTTTCGAGTAGCAACGAGTTAAAAGCATTCATTATACACGCATTACGCATGAATAAATAAGGCATAGGGCAAGTAGCGGCAGAAACAGACTTGACTGGATTCTTAAACGATTTTCTTTTGTGCGATAATTTTCTGTATTTCCACGATTCCGAACGGTCGTCGTCGTCGTCTCGCGCGATTGTGTGGCAAAGTGTATGAAATTAGCTGGCAGTGGCCTGCAGCACCAAAGCGATTATCAAGATGAAAATGATGTCGGATGGAGAGCACAAAGAGCGAGACACACGGCTTCGAACCACAAAAATAATCATCGCCGATTGGATGCAGTGTACTGGATGTTAAACAGTGTCGTTTATTTTTTCCTTCTTCGTTCATTGGCAAACTCAACGTGGATAATTAGAACGATTCGTGATCGCATTGCATCCCCAATGGCCGGATAAAATGAAATCCATGGAATTTCGATTGGCTTCTAATTTCGACGTTTACCCTCTTCATTTCCATTTCTAGCACCTAGCGTGCCGGTGTTTTTGTTTCAATACCGGCTAGTTAGCTATTGTGTGCTCGATGCTTAAAGCCATCTTTTATTCAACATGCTGTGCGCTGGCGTCCGCCGTTTCAAGTGGCAATCATACCATTCTAAAGCAAACGATCGATCGATCGATCGACCGACCGATGAGTCACAACCTTGAAAAGTCACTAACCTCATCAACATCTCACCGAATTGATGCCATTGTTTAAGAATTAATTTCAGATTCAAATCGCGGGTTGCGTTAGCGCTTTCGTTTTGTCTAATGAACAAGAACGACTCGATTCGAGCTACTCGCATCTACTTGTTTTCCCTTTTTCGTAAACGCGAGCGCTCATCATCTAATCTCATCTCAAACATAAATTTAAAATAAAAGATATAAACGACACAGACACACAGCGCAGTAGTTAAATCAAACAAATAAAATTAGCCACCGGTAAAAGCAACAGTTCTCGACTGTCTATCTCTCTCCGTGTGTATTTGTGTTTATACGCCGCATCATATTCATCTTGATCAACACATTGACTTTGCATACAAATGCTTTTTTTTATCTCGTAAACAGTTTATAAAAGAGGTGTCTCAACACCATTTCGATTCGATTTCGTCTTCCGAATCCATCATTTTCTTCACTTTTCACCGATTTTCAAGAGACCCATTTCCATTTCACACATTTTATGTGATTGCTCATTATGTGGCTGATCACATACACTCTACCATACTCAATTCAAACAACGCATCGAACTTTTTCTCCAAATCAGTTTGTTGTAATGTCATTGAACCGCTTTTTCAAACAAATCTGAAAATGTGCTCAATCAATGCTGCCGTTGATATTTTAATTTAGTTTTGCTTTGCTTAAAAGAAGCGATTCTTCTGTTGTTTTCTTGACAGCATGGTCGCTTTTGTCGCTGAGATGACAAGAACATCTCTCACAAGCGCGAGCACACACAAAAAAAGCTCGATAAATATTTGAATTTCATTTAAATATTTTATTCTAGTATTTACATTTGAGGAAAGAGTGTTTTTTTTCGGCGTAGATTTTGGCGGAACAACTACGAAACAGAGTTTGATCGCAATCGGTATGAATGCATAACATACTTGTGCCAAAAATTGGCCAGATTTATTTATTTTTGCGCTTATTTGGCAAATCTGTGCGTAAAATCGCACAATGACCGCGCCGAATTCAGCCGTTTTTTTTCGGGTGTGTGTCTTCTTCTTTATAATTGTATTGGCAAATGGGCTGACGCACTTAATAAAAAGAATACCCGGTTTTGATATCTGTTTTTGATTACAGCGAATCAAGTTTAATGTTCGATGTGGAATGGGCGAAAAAAAATTTCCGTGTCTTTTCCGACGAAACAACACAGTTATTTTGTAAATACAGTCAACACTTGCTATTCACGACTGGACTTTGGTTATAACTTGCTGCCGTTGACTCTTTTGGGTGTGTGTGTGTGTGTGTATGTGTCTGTTCTCCACCGAACGATCGATTAACATTATTAAAATTATAATGAAAATCGAATTAGTTCGACGATGATGACCGGTTTCAATGAACCCGATTGCTTCGGTGTGTTGTTTTTTTTATCACCGAAAATATTTATAAAATGGTTCACTCGCATATCAAATTTAATGTTGATAGTGAAATATAATTATCATGATTTCTTTTTTGTGTGCAACTTTTGCCTGCTTTTAAATGAGTTTCTTTTTCGGTGTGTGTTTTCTTCTTCGGTTTTCATTTCTGGTTCAATTTGGTCGAAGTGTTTTTTTTCGTGTATGTTTTACTTAAGAATGTGTGGTTTTTCTCTCTCTCGTGTGTGTTGGTTCGTTTTGATTACGGTTATATTTTCCATGTGGTTTTCTGGAGAGCTCAGCAACGATGATAATGATCATGAACGCATCGCACATGCATATTATGCTTTCAAATAGATTTCGTCGAAAAAACGAAGCGACAAATGAATTGGTTAGACGATTGTATGGTCGAAATATCGTCTCAACATTCAGAAGTGATGAGTGTGTTTCTCTTTCTTTTTTAGTTTTTTTTCTTTCCTTCAAGTGAAGAGACGCAACCACAAAAGATGACGAAAGGAACACGAAAGACACTCGGAATCCAAATGAGGCGCTTTGTCGACACGCTCATTTTCTAACCCATTTGAAATTTCGTGGAATGAACTTACAGAGAGAAGAAGAAACACATAAAACACCACACACACAAATACACACACACACACAGAGAGAGAGAGAGAGAGAGAGAGAGAGAGAGAGAGAGCTAAAGAGAGAAAAAACCCAAATGAAATTCTTTTTTATAACGTGCTTATAATTATAGTCGATCTTAATGGTAGCTCTTCAATAGAGAATTTATTAAAAAGGATTAGACGCTAACATTCAACGCCTACAAAATGTTTTGAATTAACCCACAACGGAATTTTTCGGTTAAAAAGTTATGTGTGTGTGCGTTTATTCTCTTCTTTTGTCTCTATAGTAAATAAGAAAATAGAGATTCAATAAATTTGTCGACATTTTAGACACAAGCGATAAGGTCGTAATTATGATCAAAAAGGATTTTTTTTGTGAGTTTTTGTGGTTGGAAATATTTTCGACGAAAATTCCTGTGTCGGGGAAGACGAGTGAATTTTTGCGGAAAAACATCTGATACGATAAGCACTGGAGATGGCTCAGCATGATCAAATAGAATTGATACTGAAACCGGACCTGAAACCAAACACTTTATATGCGCTAAACGAAGTCATTAGTCATGCTCAGTCATTTTTAGCGAAAGAAAAGGACACAGACACATATATAAATTCTTTTTAGCTGGATTGCCTGTTCTCTCTCTTTCTCTCCATACAATCAGTATGCCTACTTCGCACACATGAATCTGATCTCTCTTTCAACCCGTACGCTACGCAAACTACCATTCTAATTATAATTTATTACAAATAAACTGAATTGATTTCGATTAGTCATTCCAAATCATTTTTGTTCTCGACATCATTTTTTTGCTACTACTCCAGCCATTGTCGTGTTGTTTTCGGTCTGTCTACGATCATTTTTCAAAGTTGAGTTGTCATAAGGAAGTTTTTTTTTTCTCTCTCTTTTTTTTTTCAAATTTTGTGACGTTCTTTTTCGACATCTCGTTAATGAATGAACTCGAGACGCGTCTCTTTTTTTTTATCTGCAAACATGATTCTCATTCCAAAACGCAGATTTCATGTGTCAAGTGGTGGTGAATATTGGAATGAAACTTGAATCAGAACATGATTTTATCACACAACGCATTTAGAATATGTTTTAGATGGAAAAACAAACCACTTGACGCAGCACAAAAAAAAAATTTAATGGCTTGGCCAACAGATATCACGCGTCGGTGTATACGGAACCGAAATGTTTTGCTTGTTTTAATGACAGGCAAGAAACGTGCACAGAATTACATGCTGCCCATAATTGTTCGAATGTTTCAGAAAGAAAAAAATGGTTTCAAGTGATGTGATAATTTATTTAAGGCCTAAAAGCCATCCATTCGTTTCAATAAGTTTCATATTTTGAAGAGGCCCGTTTTTATCTCATGGCAATTTCTACGGAAAATGACATTGCTGTGCGCGCGCTCGCCCCGTACACGCCAAGAAGGATAAATAAAAGAAATGTTGTAATCATTTTTTGTTGTGACTTTCGAACGAACCGTAGAGTGCAGAGAGCGAAAAAGAATATGAAAGCATAGCACTTGGCCATGAGTTGCATGCATGCATGCAAACACCACAAGAAAAATTTCCGAAGAGAGTGAGTAACAAGATCGAAGAAAGAACTCTTGACAATAACAAATTTACATATATTTATGTATACATTTTTAAAAGTAAATTTTGACGAATAACAACGGAGCGGAGCCAAAGTAACACACACATACGAAAAGCGAAAAACAAAAAATTAAGCAAACGAATAATGTGCGCGATGTACTTTAGGCACAAAGCGAAAGACAAGCAAGAAACACAAGAAAATAAGGCATTTCCCGGAAAACCAGTCATCAGAATCAAATTCTGTCAAGCAAACAAGAAAAATGAAAACGCGACTTTTTTTCTCCTCTGTCATTGTCTGTTTTGGCTTATTCGCATTTTTTTCGACGACGGTGCCAATGTGGATTTTTTTTTCTTCGTTCGGCCCGGTTTTGTTTTTGATAATAAAAATAATATGAAGCCAGTGGCTGAAAATTTATATCTTGTATTTGTTGTATGTGTGTTTTGAATATTATTTGATGAGCCACCAACAATGAGCGGTTGGTACACATGTGTTTATGATTTTTATAATTTTTTCGGTGAGTTGCAAGTCGCGCTGCCAAACGCACAGGGTCATGTCTTGTCAGCGTGTGTCGCGTGGTTAAACGTGGTAAAACACACGACTCAGCACATGCGGATGATGATATTGAAAATGAAACGAACAGTTTTTTTTTTCACTTCTACTTCGTTTTTTTTTTGTCTTTGCTTCGAGAGAGAGAGAGAGAGAGAGAACCGCACATATCCGAAAACAAACGCCAGCAATAACATTGCAACAGAGCGTGCGAGAGTGCGCGAACGCAGTAGCAAACCGAATGATATAAATAATTTTTACTTGTTTTTCCATTCATCTCAAGTTTAAATTTAAGCGTTGTTTGCATTACATTTTTTTTTCTTTTCTTCTTCTGAAAGTAAAAAATGTTTGCATGTGCTGACAATTGGGTTGCATGTGTTGCCCTTATGATCTAAATGCATCTCACACAGGGACCAACGAAGAATGGAATGGATTGTTGCCGATTGAAAAGCCGAAAAAGAGTAAATAAAACCGATACAACAACATTAAGTCACACAAACACCGATCGAGTGTTGTCTGATCGATTGCGAGTCTCTTTGCTCCGTACGCTAATAATGATTTCGGCCGATAATAAAATAAAACATTTTTCAGTTTTGCGTATGGAGCAATAATGATAATAATAACTGCTCGAAGAGCGATCGGCGACAGAAGAAATGTTGAAATGTTTAGTCGAATTTGTTTGTTCTTTTGTTAATATGCTTTTTTTTTCTCGGCTATATAAATGAAATGTTCGTTGTTTCATATTTTATTGGCCGTAGTGTTTTTGTTTCGCTTCTTTGTCGCCTCGTTTCTTACTTTGTTTCGGTTGTGATGTATGTCTTATATGGATTGCGTCACTCATTTTGTCATAAGCCATCATTTCAAATTGAACGTGAAGAATACGGCCAAATAAATACGAGGCAAAGAGGCCGGGTAACAGAGGAGAGAAAAAGAGCGGACAAAGAAGAGCCGAACTTTAATTAAAAACCCAATGAGCGTTTCAGTGTGTGCGTTAATTTCCCCCCAAAATAAATCCCAAATTCAAATCACACATTTGGAATTGAGCCATTTCATTGCATTTCGAAAGAAGAGCGATTAAACGATTTTGGCGACTCTGTCATCGGTGCGATTATTAAATAACCTTGAATCGATTTCGCGTTTGTGTGTGTGTGTCGTTATTTTGTTGCATCAAGAAGAAGCGGAAAATGAAAACGATCCAATTATCGTATATTGTGAGCGTCGTTTCTTTTTTTCGTTTCAATCAAATTTATCGCAAAAACCCCCGACTGACTCATAAAAAAGAATAAGAAAACGAGCCATTAGGATTTTGTGATTTAAATGAATTTAACGGAATTTAACAAAAGCACGAAACAAACCAACGCGAACAAGCAAAAATCACTTTGAAAAGATGAAAAAGAGAAGAGAACAAAAAAAAGTTGGCGTACGATGTTTTTTTTTTTCTGCTGTGGTTTTTCTCTCTCTTTTCACGTTTGCCAGAAACAGGAACAGAACATGCGGATGCGATGTAATAAAAATAAGCCAATTCTACGCGGAACCGACACACACGACAACAACAACAACAAAACATGCAATAAAAAGAATGCTGAACGAGGAAGCGAGAGAGAATGAGAAACGGCAAAAGAATCAAATATGTAATATTTCTTGTTGGCAAACGCGCGGCAACAAACGAACAGACAGACAGACATACACCGACACAAAGATAATACAAGAAACGCAGGCCCAGCACTAGAACGCGTCGTCATCGTTGCTGTTGTTGTTGTTGTTGTTGTTGTTAGTTGAGCGCTAAAAATTGTATGTGCACAACGCAAAATGGGAAAAGAAAAGAAAAGAAAAAAACACAAAGACAAACAACACAATATGAATCGCTGAAAATAGCTGCTTACAAAAGGCAAAAGCACAATCGATATACATAAAGTTACACTGTACGCGCAAGCGCCGATCACTTGAGCTCTCATGTACAAAACGTTCAGGAATCGAGAAACTGAATCTAGCCTCTAGTCTGGTTCGATTGTGTGCCGTCGTGCGATCACAATATTTTTCCACTTCAAGTAGCGAAACATGCGCGAAAAGTATTCGCGTAGTCGTTTCTCGTTCTTGCCAACCGGCCTGAGATCGTGCCCGCTCCGATGAAAGATACTGGGATATGACGTTGAACTGTTGTTTTTAGAGCAATGCGGAAGTAAATTACGTTATGTATTGGATTTATTTTGCTGTAGCCGACACACAATCGTACGGAGGCGAATACATTAATACGTTTGCTTTGTGTGTACTACCACACATAGTGAGAAAGAGAGAGAGAGAGAGAGAGAGAGAGAGAGAGAGAGAGAGAGAGAGAGA
>NW_022595245.1:5103009-5148922 GCF_009176505.1 Sitodiplosis mosellana
AGAGAGAGAGAGAGAGAGAGAGAGAGAGAGAGAGAGAGAGAGAGAGAAAGAGAGAGAGAGAGAGAGAGAGAGAGAGAGAGACACCGTGTGATCGCTTCAATTTGAATCAAGCAACGATCACTTTAACATTGCATAAAATTCGATTTGGCTGTGTCGACTACACCACTTAGATCTTATGCGATCTCGGCAACTCGCGCTCTTGTCACTACAATCAACCGGTAATTTTTCTTATAAATTATGATTTTTTTTTTATTCTGCCTTGCTGCGCAAAGATTGTTGCTAACCCATTTGTGCCTACTGAATCGCTTTCCGCTTACGCGCTAATCTCTCACTCGCGCGCATCACCTTTTTCATTGCGATTCGTTTTAGGTCAATAGAACGATATTCTTTGCGTTTGTCTTCGATTTTTCTAGTTCCTTTTCTGTGTTCGCCCAAACGGATCGAATATTCAATTAAAAGCCGAACGCTTTTAGTCGCATTTACTACTGTTATTAATGCCATTCGCACACCATATAGATGAATTGAAAATAAGTTCAGAGTACAAACGGAGAACAAATGAGACAAGCGAGCGAGAAGTGAAAAAAGAAACAACAGAATCGAGTCGAAAGAAAAATGAATGATTACGTCTATATGTATATATTTAAATTGCTGCTTTTAATTGCTTCCGTCTTGTGTATTTAATATTTCATGAAATGAATTGCGACAACTCTCGCATTTGCAATGCTGTGCTACGTAAGCACAACTCTTCGGCATTGGTGTGTAAGCGACAGAGTGAGAGACAAAGAGAATCAAGTGGAAAACCCTTCATCTCAGCGACCTTTCAATAAAACACAAAACACTCACATAACACATTAAAACGTTGTCGTATTTTAATAATAACAAACCCATTCGATTTGGAGTGCAGTTTTTGCAGTCAGCTGCAAGTTGTGCAGCAAAACAACGAAAAAATTGAGTCGATTCATCGATCGCTCTCTTTCTGTGAAATGAAGGGAAAAAAATGTCGAAACACAGAAATCGATCTACCGTATATTTTTTCCTCAATTCCATAAAGAAAAGGGCACATTCACAGCGCAATATTAGTCTGTTGTATTGTGTACAAATGCGAAATGTAATTCGTCGGTTTAGTAAAAAAATTTCGTTTTATTGCGTTGAACTGAGAGACGGCTCACGTCTGCATAATGTGCGTCTAGTAGTAATTTGTGCCTCTTATTCATCACTTGACATTTGCTCATAACGCAATGCACTTCGCCGACTGAATCATAAAATGCTCGCCTTTTCCCTGTTTTTCAAACAACAACAGTGCGAGTGCGCACGAGCGCACGGCAACATGTTGTTACATGCATTAAATCCAATGACGAATGTGACTTTCAACACGAAAAATGCTTAATCTTCAGCTGCGATTTATGGAAACACACTCACTTTGCGAATCATTTGGGATTTTACGCAAGCAAAAGAAAAAAAAACAACAATTTCTGAAATTAAAATTTTGTTTCGAAAAAATTGCAACATCGCCATTATTTTTTTTCTTTTCGAAAACACTTGGACGGAAGACGGCAGCAACTACGTAGTGATATACATTTTCTCAGGCTTGATCATCAAGGAAGTGGGATTTTTTTTGCTTTCGTCATTGTTTACAGCTTCCAAATGCAATGTATTGATGAATTGTGAGAATGCGTGTTATGACTTTGCATCGACAAGTTTTGGTCATATCAATTTGTTTATCAAATGCCTTCGCACATTCAACCTTTTTGATAAAACGTTTAGTCAAAACTCGAAGTCATCGGAGGGAGAAAAAAAACACGCAAATTTGTTTTGACTATTCAATTTAAGCAAATAGCATCGCTTCTTCTTCTTCTTCTCGATATTTTTTCAATTTTATTTTCATTTGCCTGAGCTAAAAACAGTTCAAAATCAGAATTGTAAATTAGATCTTTAATAGGAAAACGAAGAAATGTGTAAGTGACATTTTGGAGAGAGAAAAAATCACTTTTGTGAATTTACGTAATTGGGCGCTTATTTGGTCATGATGGTGGGATAACGCTTTGAATCATCAAACAAACCAATCGTCATGAAATTTTTTCTCTGCCGAAATGAATAACGATTTAGGCATTTCCGATGATTAAATGCGGCCAATCTGTTTATTGTGCGATTACTGACTTTTTTTTGAAGTCAGCAACAAGAAAAAAAAAATATGCAAGGCTGTTAAAATGAGAGACGTCAGCCATTATGGGATATAAATAAAAAAATAATAAAATTCCGAACTTTGACACATATTTCCTGATCGTTTATTTATTCTATCTCCTCGCATATTCCTATTCAAGCGATCGCGCCGATGTAAACAGATTTCCAACTGAAGACGAAAAAAACATTTGTCTAATAAATGCAAAGCTCATCGACCACACCGTACACACCTAGTCGGCAAGAGATCATATTTCCCCGAATCGATGATCGAAAATTGACAAAATGCTTCGAAGACGAAACATCGAGCGAAAGAGAAAAAACAATTAACCACAGAATGAGATGCGGCCGATTGTTTGTGTTTATCGTTCAAACTTTCCGAGCGATGTGTTGGTTCTGTCGCACCAAAACGAGAAGGATCATGAAGAATTGGTAAATAGACCTTTTTTTGACAAATACGCAAAAAAGAGCCGTACATTCATTGACATTTATTTCTCGATGGTACGCTATTGGCTTATGTCGTTGGTATTTTTTCCGCTTCATACTCGTCTCGTTGTCTGTTTGTCAATTGTGAAAATGGCTTATTGAAATGGAAACACCACCACTGGGACATAGTATGTTGAACAAACTGAAATGAACTTCAAATCACTGTTCGAATGTTTATGTCCGAGGTAAATGCGTTTATCCGGCCTATCGCAAACAACAGATGAAATGGCCGAAAAGAGCGTGTTAGTTATTTGGCAAACAATTGTTAAACATTCTTCGATACAAATGAAGAAGAAGAAGACGAGAATAGAAAGCACTTAAGTGCTTGTCCACAGATCGGAATATGATCCTCTGAGCATTTCAAATGTACGCAAACACAATGAGATACCGGAATGCATATTTGAATGGTGTGAAGTGCCTACATTGAATTCGTCAACTACCGAACAATGGCTGCAGCAGATTTTTTTGAAGCCATAGCCAGTGGTATTCTCTCTCTCTCTCTCTCTGTGTGTGTGTGTGTGTGTGAATTGTCAATAGATGTTAGAAGCGTTGCATTAATGGTCCGAGAAAAAAAAGGAGACTTTTGTATACACACATTCGGAAAATGAGATACACACAATGCACTCAAGAATGACAATGGAAAAGCATCGACACAGAGTGAGAGATAGGAGAGAGAGAGAAGAAAAAAACAAACAAGCAAACATACTTCACAATAGAAAATTTACGAAGAAAATCAACTTGATGTTCAATTTTACATGAAGCGCACCGGTCAAACTATTTAATGACCAGAGCCATTTCACTGGAAATTAAATATCAATGGGCAAATGTTTGCACAATCAGCCACTCGGTGTTTCGTTTGCCGAAAATACAATCACGTTCAGTAGTTGCATCATGATTTCGCAAAACTAAAAACAAACACACCGATTTTGTGGAAATATACTTATCGTGTCTATCAGGAAATTGATAAAACACGTGTTCCACTAGATAAGACAAATAATTGTGCAACAACTTGATTTTTTTTCCCATGTGCCATCAGATAAAGTGATTTCAGTACAGGCAATTTCATAGTTTGATTTATCACTGCCACACCATCATGTGAGATACCAAACAAAATTTGAACAGAACTGAAATTTTTTTCTGCTTCTTCGACAAGACAACACAAGCAAGCATTAGAACAATGAATTCAATTTTAGGTATTCTTTCCTTTATTTTTAAGTAGATTCTATTGAGTTTGATCCCCATTCATTCTGCTCGAATGCTTGCATCGTAGGGGGTCAAAACTCCATCTGTTTACAGGCATTCAGAAAATGACGTACACACACAGAGAGAGAAAAAAAAATCGCTTCATCTTCGTCTCATCGTGATCTCTCTTGACTCAACTGATGATGGAACAAATCAGCCTTGCGTGTGTGTGTATTTTTAAAACTGGCTCATGCAGTCTCTCTCTCTCTACTTGAATGGCTCTTGAAGCTGACAATTGAAAATTTATGATGAAAGATGGATGAGAAATAAGGAACCGTTTTCTCAATGCAGGATCTTTACAAAATGCAACTTAAATCCGAATAGACAAAGCAGCGGCGGCGGCGGCGGCGGAGAAGAAGACGACTGAGAAAGAAAGAGAGAAAAAAGTGAACAATTGCATAGTTTTGCAATTTCAAACGAGACAATTTGTCCTTTGGCCACATTTTTTGTATGATGCATTTTCTTCTCTTTTTTTTATGTTAAGCATCTTTTGAACTCGTTGCTTGATTTTTTCTACTTCTCTGAATAAAGAGAAGAAAATAAAATGAAACCATTGCAATTTAACCTAGATGCGAAATAATGATGTGCATTTCTCCTTGGAACAGGTAAAACAAGAAATGAAATGATATCACATATTTTCGGACTTTGGACATTTGTTTACGTCTTTCGCAAATGCTGGAATTTAATCTATTTAGTATTTATTTATTTAGTCGAATATTTATAGATTAAGTTTTATGACCGAACCCATATTGTTTTCGCACTATTCTAAAAATAGATTGGTTCAAAGTATCGGAAATTCACCGAGAGAGTGAACACGATACACAAATTCATTGACAACTGTTTTGCATATGTATGTGTGTGTGTGTGTGTGTTTTTTTGCATTCATCGATTGTCACAGCCATAAAACAACAAGTATGTGCCTAATTAATGCGTTGGTTTTTTGTCTGTGTAGGTAATGATCTCGAGTACATCCTCTCTTTGCTCATCCGATGGAACAAAGCTGGCTTTAAGTTTTTTTTTCTCTCTTTGGTTAGAAAAACAATCATTAGAATTGTATTGGTCTATTTATTGCTTTGTTCCTTTTGCACTGACTGAATGATGCATGAGTGTGGTCCATTCATTAAATCCATGCTTTCGTTTCTCATTCGTTTGTTTTTCACCAGAATTACTTATTGGTGCACATGTGTGTCTTGATCCGTTTTTGTTATTTTCTCGTGAAATGAAACGCACTCTTGAGCCCAAGTGCCTATTTGTTGATCGCCTTTCCATTCGGATTTTTGTTCGTTTCCTCTTATTCCGATTTGTTATGTTCCTTCTTTCTTTCGCTCTCTCACTCGCTTTAAATACCCGATTAAATGGTTCTTATGCCGGATTAAAGATGCACTGGACATCTCACAA
This sequence comes from Sitodiplosis mosellana, assembly GCF_009176505.1. Taxonomy (NCBI): domain Eukaryota; kingdom Metazoa; phylum Arthropoda; class Insecta; order Diptera; family Cecidomyiidae; genus Sitodiplosis; species Sitodiplosis mosellana. The sequence goes on from NW_022595245.1 coordinate 5,108,314, forward strand.
AAGACACACACACACACACAACAGATAATAATATTCTCGTTAAGGAATTACATTTTGGGCGGCCAACAACACTTGAACGCTTGTTGCCATGCCACTCGAAACTCGAAAAGAATTTTCAATATTTAGAACTATAACTGAATCACATACGATATGGAAATTAGAAATTCCCACGTGTGCCACATCCGAATAGGAGTAATTAAATTCGAGCAAATAGTTATCACATTTATGACATTCCTTTTTTTTCCGAATTTTTCCGCTTGTAATTACCGAGGTGTTTGGTGTGTAAAAACGAAATTTGCATATTTACCGTAATTACTATGCCAAAACGTGCGAGACAGGTAATAAAAAAGTTGAAAGAAAAAGGTTCGGTTCGATGAGTTCAAATTTGTAATACTTTTATGATGTTTGCAAAAAAAACAAACAAAGACAAATAAGCATACGGAACCAATATATTGCATTTTACCAAATTCATTAAGCAAACTGAACTGGAGCTGGCTCTCAACGGAAAATGCTCAATGAAGTTGAAAATGCACACAAAACTCATTGAAAATACGATGATACCCGTCCGTTCCATTTATGAATTGGATTCATAGTGAGTTTTTGTCATTCATTGTCTGTGCTAAAAAGTACGTGGAACCTCTTGGGATTAACGCGCAGTGCGTTAGCACATCTTTCACTCGGCTCTCAATTTAAATTATTAGATTGAAAAATATTGAAGCGAAGCATTTTAAAGCCTCGCCAAATGACGAGCTTCAATGTTTGAATAGGCGAAAAAAAGGGATCGAAAAGATACATAAATAAAGTGGAAGTATCACATCCTTGGACCGCACATACGAACACTTGTTCATCATCGTTGAATCGGAGACAAAAACATGCGTTCGATTATGTTTTTTGTTAGTCCCCAGATACAAAACGGCTGCACTTGTTGCCACGGCACACAAACACACACACACACACACGCTCTCTTCCGTGGTGCTTCCGTCGTAACAATAAACAATCATTGTAATCATGTGCACATCGTAAAAACATGTGATTTCTTTTTCCGAATCGGAACAACCCTCCGTCGGCTTGATTTTCGTGTCGATGTTGATCATCATGGCGTATTATTGTCTAACTAGACGAGCATTTTTCGGCGCGCACTCATTTCCAATGAGTTCACATGCACACACGCGTGTGTATGCATCATCGGGGCCGACCCTTCTTTATTATCATGCATTAAATGTTTGTAGTGTGTCTCTGTATTATGAACTCGCATTTCATACGTAATTTCATACCGCCGTCTATACTCTATACCATTTGACACATTTGCACCACGCTGCAATGCATTTTTTGTTCTTTTGTTCGGCAAAGAGACAGAGAATACGATGAATCTCAGGACAACATAAACGATAATCATTTTCAATTTGAGCAGTTCCATACATACACAAGCGGTCCCTTGCGCTGTGTGCACACATTTCAAAATTAGGGTGCGGATAAATGACACTGTGAGAGGGATCAAAGCCATTCAACTGCTCTCTCTCTCTCTCTCTCGCTCTCTCGCTCTGTCACTCGGTGTGTTTGTGTACGACGATGAGAAAATCTGTTTGCGTTAACCCCTTAATAAATGCACGTTTATTCGAGTCGGTGCAATCGCATCTGGCTGATTTTTTGCCTCATTCGTCAATCACCATGCACTCAGTTGTTTTCGATCACACAAGAAAAACAACAATTCATTGGGCCTAAGCTATTTGCTCCATTTATGAAGTTCTTTCAATTTGCTACCACGCCGATCATTTTCGGTTATGAAATGATGAAAGAATTGAGACAGACAATGTGCGACGCTTTATTTCCCATTTTTGTGAGCATCTGTACATATATTCGGCTCGGCATTCATTTGCCCGACCATTGTTTGCGTGTGACGCATTAAACCTGATTTTTCTATTTTTTTCTACGATGAAAATGAAATTATGACCACCGAGTTAACAGAAAAAAAACGAGATAACTCTCGCTCACACGCACAAACAAAACCGATTATGCGAGCAAAATGAGAATGATAATTGCTTTTTCCGCTGTTACTTAAATCGTTGGGTTTTGTAATCATATAAAAATAAATCGCCGATTTCTTCATGGCTCCCCATCCATTTACTCGAAATTTTCACATGCGATTGATATCGAATCGTTTATTGTTTTTTTTCTTCTGCGTGGCCTTCCATCGCATTGTTTGCAAATGCCATGAATTGAAACGCAACACAATTCATATCTATACGATTGATATGGAATCGGTCGATCTAAATTTCACGTTTTTTGGACATCATTCGCACTTCACACACAATACAATCTAATCATCATGTTTCAACCATTCCGAATAATTTCCTATTCGGTCTAGTGACAAACTGTTTCGTTTTTCTCGCGTTTCATTTTTAAGTTCATAAATAAAGAGTAGAATGTTTTCTTTCTCGCATGAATGATAAATAGGAAAGAGTAAGAACAAGACGAAAGAGAATCAAAAAAAAACTTGATGATACACTTGGATCGCAAGTGTTTAGTTTAGATTACTGTCTCTTTACGAAACCAGATAAAACGAATGAAATCGCTTATCAATAGAATTTATGATGGCAATTTTTGGAAACATTTGCCGAGAAACAAATGTCACCCGCACATGCTGATTAAAATACGTATATTGCGGAAAGGAGTAATTGACGTCATTAAATACCAAAAAAAGAGTTTGCCGTGTGCATTTCTGCCTGGTTTCAGCAAAGTCCATTTTGATAGAGCGGAATACACTTCACGTACCGAATTGTTAAGAAAAAAAAAAACTTTGAACAATTTGCCACTTTTTTTTCGGATCACACGAGAGACCGAGAGAAATACGGTGTACCTTTCATCGTCTTTTGTATTCGGAACGGAATGAAAATCCAGTTTGTATGTCGATTTCGCCATCGTAAATGCTTTGTGGAATGACTTACGAAATATTGCCACACAATGCTTTGAGATTTTGAATTTTATTTCTTTCTGTCTGTCTCTTGTGTATTGAGTGTACGACTGATGCGTGTATGCAATCGGGTTTTGCCTTTTTCCGCTAAATACACATTGGCCATAGTTTACAGGCTGACGGAAGAAATGTTATGCGTATGTGAAGCCAGCGAGCGAGCGAGCGAGCGATTGATTGAAAGACGAAGAGAGAAGCGAAGACAACAACAGCAGCAGCAACAACAACAACAACAAAATTAACAAAACACACATTCGCTAATGTGCACCATCGAATTTAACTGCTTCTCTCATCAGCCTCTTTCCGTGATTTTATCAGCCGACACATTATTTCTGCTCGTTTCGTCTGCGGTTTTGATCTGTGTACGCGCGATCACACATTTCCTTCGTAATCTCTATTTCAACAAAAATGCAAGCTAATTTGGTTGCCAAAATATGCGTTTCGTAAGCGAAATTATATTATTTTTTGTTTCTGTTTCGTTTGTCTTGTTACTCTCTTGCGTCGCTGCTCGCCGTCGTCGTCGCTATTGCAGCCGCGATTCGTATTGTTTATATACAGATTTGCATTTAAAACACTGGATTCATGAGATGTATTCAAATCACACATTTCACGTAACCAGCGAGTGATTTATCACATTCAAATCATGATCAGAACGATAAACAACAACAACAACAACAACCATGAAAGCTAAATACGTTAAATTAAATAGAAGTTTTAATGGAGAATGTTTTTTACCTCGTCAATATTGTTCGTTAAAATGGCTGTAAATCCAATGGGGAACACAGTAGCACGATCCTGATGCGGCTTTTATAAAATGTTCTTCTTTTTCTTGGTTCAAAACAACAAAATGTTTTTGACGTTTCTACTCAGTTCTATCTCTTCAGTTAAATCAGTTTTTAATACAATGCGGTTGATGTCTTTACACTAGTCATTTCCACGGAAATAACGTTGATTCTATTCATCAATTTTTTTTTTGCACTAATTGATTCCACGAAAGTTCTTTTTTTCTTCTTCTTCTTTGTTTTGATTTGCTTAATTCATTTGTTGTTTTCGTTATTTTGTGTTCTTCTTCCGATTTCCAAAAATAAACCTTTGGACGAGTATACAATCATGAGAGAGCGAGAACTACAAAGTGTGATATTTCTATATGATTCGGTTCACGCGGCTTTTTCTCAAATCACAAATGTTTTGATGATTAAAATTCTTTTTTTCTTCCTTCCTTAATTTTTCCAACTCGGTTCCTGACTGACGGCGTCTGATATATATAGTTTAATTCGTTCTGACACTTTATCAACGGAAACAAGAAAAAAAAAGTGTTTTGCTTGTTTTGTTTTCAGAGTTTTCGCTTATTTTTTCATCAACTTCATGAATCACTTCGAGAAGAATAAAAATTGTAATAAATTTCGGCGTCCGTGTGAACAAACGAATTATTCTTCGTTTTTTTCCTGGTGTATTTAGTATAGAGTCATGTATTACATGTGAATTTGATGGATTATGCCCGATGGTTTAATCTTTTTTTTTTTTAATTTATTGACAACTGTATCAATATACACTTTGATCGAACATTCGTCCCAATGACAAAATTGATAAGAATATTTCAACGGTTTTTTAGCACTGAACAAGAACGGTGATATAAAAATCAGGAAAAAACTTCTTCACGATTTCTGTTGATAGCAAAAAAATTATGCGTTGAAATTGTATTTCTTGAATTTGGGATGTTTATTCCGTCTCTGATGTGGCAGCAACAGTTTTAGCCGGATAAATAATATCGTATCTTTTACACACTTGTCGCTTTTGAAATTCCAAAACAAAATTGATTTGGTTTTCTCTCTTCTTTTTCGTTCGAAAATGATTTCCTTGTCATACAGCAAAAAGGCGAGAAACAAAAACGAAAATAAAAAACAAAAAGAAACACAAATAAATAATAATCTTTTCGTCGAGCGCACGACGACGACAGACTATCGCAACTGCTCAAAACAAACTAAATGTGAACAGCAGTGGCTAGCAATTGATGTGCTTTTCTATTCTCGATACACGAACGAACGAACGACAGCAAAAAAAAAATATGCTCAGTTAAACGCTACGGCGCATCCCGTACCGCAATACGTCGCTCTGTACGCTTCACACTTCGTACGATATGGAATAAGCGGACTAAAGCGCATCCGATCACCGAGACTATGTAATACGATAAGGCAAGCGCACACTCGAAGAAAGGAAGCAACAAGAGAAGTACACTCACTCACTCACTCACACAACGGAGTGTGGGTACGGAACGGAGAGCGCGCAATACAACACAACAAAAGCCATACACTAACCCGATGATACACCGTCGACAAGTGTGTGCTAATGTACTATTACAGTAAATTGTTCACAGATTTGCGGTCGTTCGTATTCACTCAAATGCACAGGCAACAGCACCGACATCGGCTCTCTCGGGGTTGAGTGCAAGCGAAATGGAGAAAAAATACAACACACCAATCTACACATAAACGATGGTAAGAATTCTGTTTGCCGTCTCGTTCGCGTTGCGAGACCGATTACCGACCGATATAACTTATATAGTATGTTGTTGTTGGTGTTTTTTTTTCTTCTTCGTTCGTTTTGGTATTTCCGTCCTACACGGAATCAGATCCAAGAGTCGATCATCACTTACGAGTCGCAAAATCATATGCTTTTAAGTGTATTGGAATGTGAGTGCGATGCGATGGCGTCGATATATCGTACAATTTTTTCTCTCTCTCTCTCTCTCTCTCTTTCTTTTGTTTCTTCTTCGGTTCGCTCGGTGTGTATTTCAGTTTGAGATGCTTAAAATGCGATGCTGCTCTTCGCTCTCCGCTCTCTCCCTCTCCCGGGTGTTTATGTGTACTTTGCTTACGTTTCATCTCCGTACAAATCCAGTTGTACTCATCAACTTTGTGTATGGGTTCAACGCCGAACGTTTTGCCGATCGGAATTTCTTGGTGTCGTCATACGTTTCAACACAAACAAACATCATTTTGCATATCGCAGTAGAAATGAAAGAAGAAAAAAAAAAAGAAACACATGAAACGTACACATTACAATGCATATATATCTAAAGCTGAATCACTTCCTATACTCTTCTATGCGCCTTTGCTACCGCCACTGTTGTCACCGTCGCTCGTTCACAGTACAAGAACCTTCCTTATCTTTCTCATTTGTCCAACCAACAACAACAATAATAACGTAGCGAACGAGAAAAAAAATGATTAAAACGCATAAATTGATGAATAATAAAATTCGCAGATCGACAACTTGATCGCGGCCGCATTTCAACTCGCTTCACCAAATGATTCATATGGACAATCGCTTCTAAAGAATTCTAATGTATATTACAATTGCTGCATGTCGCTAGTCATGCTCCGTAAATGCCAATTCAGTTTTACAATATAAACAAAAATGACATAAATTTCAGTTTGATTTTTTCCGCTTTCCTTATATGCGCACCCATATCGAATCAGATGGAACTGTCGAGGCGGACGCGCACACGCCTGCCTGCCCGCTCGCAAGCGGCTCGCTCAAACTAATCGCCTCGTTGCATCACTAATGGCATAGTGGTTGAATGCTAAAGAGTGAAATAAGCCGCCTTCAATTAATTATTGTAATAAATTCACTTTAAAAGCCTCGTAATTAAAATCATATCGTCGCATATATAGCAATTGCTATTGCCGTTTTTTTTTCTTTCTTCCACTGTCTTTCTTTCTTGCTTTTTCTATCTGCTCTGTCCACTGTTTTCTGATCATGATAGAAGGCAAAGTGGGCCCCGTTGCTTTTTTTCTTCTTCTTCTTTGCTACAATTACACTATCGACCTAGCAAATTATAACTGGAACTGAATTTATGGTTAGACATTCATCTGGTTTGACGATTTATTTGTCAAACAGCGCAACGCGCATAATCGATTGCGCTTTGTTTGAGGAGAAAAAAACCTGACCTGTTATATATCGACGCGGGCATGGCCACATACAATTCTCTGGCAATTACATGTCAAATAATCATTATTATCGAGACACTCGAAAATAATGTTCTTGGCACGATATCCTTTTTTGTACGTCGGTCCAAAAATGGCTTTGCCGATGAAATTATGATCACTGTGTTAATTCACATTCTCGAGCTCCGTTTGCATATTTGTTGAGGGCATTGATTCTTTTTTTGCGGAGAAATCAGATGAAGATGGGCTATTTTCGTTTGATTTGTGCTGTTTTCTGATTTTGGCAATAGATTCGGTGTAATTTTTTGTGTAAGACGAACACAATTGACGCAATAGCTCGAAGTGAATGTTAATTTTCAAGTCGATCTATTTGTTTTTCTCATTATTCCTGCCTGAAAACAAATCGGATGTAAACAAAGTGAGTTCTCACTTCAAAATGATCAAACCCAGATTGGACGGTATAAAACATTGGTATCTGTTATATTCGATCGCAAATAAAGCGATTGCAGTTCATCGCTGTTTCAAAATTGATTGACTTTTAATCATCTCGGATCATTGAAATGATATAAACCGGTTTATTTTTTTTCGTGCCAAGTGCCATTAAAATTCGGAACCATTTCGTATCGTTTTAGATCAAATTTCGAGTCATCACGTGTGCGTGAGCGCGCGCCGTGCGCTATGAGTCTTTTGTCTTTTTTGTCATTAAAAATTAAGAGCGCGATAACAAGAACAAATTGAATAAGTTTGTTGATTCGGTCATTGATATTAGCCGTAATAGAGCGGTTTGGGACAGAACGGGTGAGCAAAATGCCAGAAATTTTTAATTAACAAGACACAATGTCGATAGTGTAGCTAAGTAGCAGTGTGGTGTTTTAGCAGTTTATATCAATTTCCATGCTCCATTGAAGCCAAAGCCCGTTCATTTATGTCATTACTATTATATCATCGTTTCGACTCTTGGATCATTTCTTCTTTTTCATTCACTTTGGTCGTCGTCGCCGTCTATTTTCCATTTATCGTCTCCAAACGATACGCCAATTACTTTAAAAGACACCATTGCCCAATGTGTTCTCTCTCTCTCTCTCGCTTCGCTCTGCGTCATCGTGTGAAATGCTGGGTTCGGCGGGAAAATTATGAGATTACCACTTAAATTGAGACTTTTTGTTTGATTTTTTCTTCTTCTTCTAAATTCAGTAGTATGCGGCGGCTGTCATGCGATAATGCGGTTTCTTTGGCGCACATTACACCATCCACCAATATTATGCTCGTTTCGTTATCATTTTGGAATGCGCGCACCACGTACACATTTTTTTTTCGTCTTTCTTTCTATACTTTGTTTTTTTTTATGAATGAAAAAAAAACCTGTAATTTTCCTTTCGTTTACACAATTCGTCTATCAAATCATTCTATAAAGAAGCGAATAGGCGAATGGAAACAGTGCAAATATGCAACTGACACGAATCAAACGGACGCGCGCGCGCGCGCATATTTTCTATGTGTTTTTTTTCTTCTATCTCTCTTATTCAATTTTCTGGCAAATAGAAAATAGAAGTTATGAAATCTTAGCTCGTAATACTTGCTGAATTGGTTATTACCGCAGATTGCATTTCGGTTATATCAATTCATGAATTGACTCTGGCCGATTACACCGTTCCTTGTGCTTCGTGTCGCTCTTGCGCTCGCGCTCGCTCGCTCAATCATTTCAAAATTGAAACTTTTCACATGCACTTGTATACTCGATGGTAATAATAATATGCGGTATGTACCCGTTGTGGCACGATTGAGAGTCCCAGTTGTGAATTGTGTATTTAATTCAATTTGACGAACAAAAGTGCAAAAGATTAAACACCTAAACTAGTTGCGGTTCGATCTCATATGGGTTGGCTGCCTGCTTGACTATGGAGCCCGCTTCGCGAGCGATAGTTCGAACAAAATTATTTGCGTGGTTTTCTAAATCCATCTCTCTTTCGCTGGTCGCTTTGCATATTTACATAATCGGTTAAGTCATCGAAAGAAAAGCGAAAAAAAAGGTTCGTGTTGTGCCGTTGTGTGTTGCCGCACTGTCATTTCCATATCAAATGGAAATAAGTCGAGAGTATGGCAGTGTACCGTCGCCGCCGCTGCCGCTGTCGTTGAGAAGACGATCAAAATACTGAATTCATAATAATCGCATATGGATGGTTTTTTTTTCGTATATTATATTAATTTTGTTTTACTTCATAAACCGTTCAATAGAAAAAAGTGAGAGAATTCAGCAAATTGCGTTGACGTAATGAGAATAGACTATGTTTGAAACGACGAATAGACACATTTGGCATGTGTGTGTGTGTGTTTGTGTTTGTGTTACGGTAACAAAATAGTCATTATAACCATTATTATTACTGCATAGATACAATGTGGTAAGAAAAACTTGCTCGCCATAACTCTCGATCCATTATTTCATATTCCGAATTTGTTGTTGTTTGTTCGCTGGTCAAAAATTCGCTTAGAAAATTAACGGTCATAATGAAATGAAATTTTATTTGAGAATTATCACAATTATCATGTCGAATCGTTAGCCGGATCGTGTGGCTGCGGCTCACTCTATTGAAATCGAAACCAAAGACTTGGAACATTGTATGTTCCCATTGATTGTCGCCTCGCCTCCATCAAATCAGTTTCACTTTTCACGGCGTGCGTCTCTCGAATGCGATTTTTGGAAAGGTTGCGAGTTTTGTGCGGTGCCCCATGTACACATATCGTTACTTTACAGAGAGAAAGACGAAGAAATAGAAAGAAAGAGTACAAGATGTGATCGTGCCGTGCGGCCCACTTAAACTCTAACACAATATTCACATCCTAGCCTAAGTTGTTTTCCGTGTCGCTGTTAGTTTTTTGTTTTGATTTTTTGCCTTTACGATGACCCACTTTCCGATTCTATTTCGATTGGCAGTGCATTCGATTTAACATTCAATTAATTAATATTCCTAAATTACCGTTCGCAAAAGAAAAATATATTGGGAAATCTTTTACCTTCTTTGCACACACACACAATCTCTCTCTCGGTCGAGTGGATATCGAGCAAGCGCATGGTTGGTGGTGCTCTTTTTCTTTCAAAAAACGATACAGCGCATTTCGTGTGAATTCATTTGTTGTAAAACATACCAATCATCCATATTAAATTACCATAGGCACAATACCGCATTTAGTATTCCATGTGAAATTCAACAATGTTTACCGCCGCCGATGAGAGCGTGCGCCGAAGCTCTCGTTCGTTTGCTCGCGATCACATTTTACGTCAGCTGAGAGCAAGCGAACGAGTGAGCAAGAGTGGCCAAGTGAGAGAGAGAGAGAGACACAGAGCCAACACAAGACAAGAGAGCAAGACACAATGAATGACTGCCGATAAACAGAACGTATAACAAATTATTGCGGTTTTTCGGTTTGCCTAATAATAACCCAAGTCGTTTTGTAGTACTTTGATTTTCTCAACATATATTTCGATTATGTACTTCCGTGAAAGCAAATATTGCACAGACAGAGAGAGAGAAATAGACACCGGAGCACACACACTCGAAATGATATGTTTTGTATGTACAATATATGAGCCAGCATATAAACTGAAATATCATTTGTCATTAGGTTGAGTTATGGCAAAAGAATTTGAACAAACACACACACACACACACGCTCTCGCTCAAAACACCGTCGAACCATTCACAACATCGAAATATAGCAACAAACCATTTCCGTCTGCTCGGCTCCGAAACCATTTGCCGTTTACTCTCTGTGATTTATTTAAAATGGATTAGCAATTCACATTCGATGTATGTATGTACGGCAGTGTTTAGCTCATTTTGGATTGGCCATGTTGCGACTTCATATCCGTGTTAAGACGTTGATAATAGTCGTACTCGTTCATCATCAATATTCAGCCATATTTCGGTATGAACTAGTTTCGAAAATACACAATTAACTGGAATACTGGAAGAAAAAAGCTCCAGGTATTAAACATTGTCCAATTATGACCGCAAAGAGTTTATAGGCTCGGGTCAAAAACAATCAATCACAGCCATCACACACAAACAATGCCCATTAGATAATGTTCTACATTGTGTCATTAGGGCGCAAAATACTAGACAATTAGTAATCGTCTCGGCTCAATTGCACAAAAATAAAATAGCGATTTTGTTACGGTTGATCTTAACGCAAAATCCCCATTTTAATCATGACTTTTTGCTGACTTGTTTTCGTTTAGGAAGAACAAATCATTCGTTTTAATCTGTAATAAGTCAGTTTGGTGTTTGTTCCGCGTCTAGCATTTCCAAGCGCCCGTTAACTTCCGTGAAACAAAGTTATTTTTAAGATGGATCCCATTTTATGACTCTCCCGTTCGGCAACAAACACACAGAGAGCGAACAAGAGAGAGAGAGAGAGAGAGAGAGAGAGAGAGAGAGAGAGAGAGAGCCGTTAATAATATTTCTCGACTCTTTTTCGGGCTGCACATGCGATTATATCACAGAGGCCAAACGCATTTAAATCCAAAAACCTAAACAAATGGCAAAGTTTATTAATTTCATGTTACATGTGAAAACACTCGTTGTGTGTGTATATGTGTACTGTAACTACGTGTGTGCTATTTTTAAGTATGCTGACGCGCTGGTGCACGTACATACAAAAACGAAATTAAATATCCATAAATATCATTACTGAAATCGGCATTGCTCAAGCAAGCCGCCTTTGTCGTCAAAGTCGTTGTCGTCGTCGTCGTCGTCGTTGTTGTGGATGATGACGATGGCGACGACAACGACGTCGACGCTGGTGCTTATGGTGGGCATATAACATTTTCCAAATGGTCACCACCGGTAAAAGTACGCTATAAGCGATAGGGCATAGCCAAATGCACAATCTAATGAAAGGCATGCGAATAAAATGTATACGATCAACGAGAAAAAAAAAACAAAACACAAAAAATTGCGCCTGCGACAGACGAACAGGCATTTTGTCTTCCTATATGTTGTTATTGTTCTCGGTCTCTATCTGCTCAATCGATTGAGCAGACCTAATCATTCGGTTTTGATTCGGTCGATTCCGTGGCCCGTTATTAAATTGCAATGATGTGACTCTTGACTTTCGCCGCCTGTATTATAATAAATTTATCCATCGCCGCCGTTCGCTTGGGTTCTTTTCGATTACATAAACACACACCGGTTCGATATGTGCATGTGTCTCTTCCACATCGGTGAATTGGTGATTGTAAAACATTGCCACCATAAAGTCAAGATAATAAACGGCTCGCGACACCACGTTGCTCATTCGGAAATTTCGAATCAATCAAAATAATTTGATAATCATGCTGTAGGGACACATATGCATTGCGCAAGTAAAACAAAATGTAATTCAAATGAACTGTCGACTTTTTCCTGGATTTTTTCCCCATTCTCCCGTTTTCTAAACCAAATCTTTTTATTTTGTTTACTTCGTTGTATATTTTCATCGTGCGCGCGCTAATCGTTTATGGCAGTCACAAAATATGCATAGTCAAATGCATACCGTTTTTTTTCGGTGTGAAAGAGAGATTAAAAACAAAATGCACTTTCCATATTGTGTGCAATTAAAAGCGTAACAATTTTCTTTTTTCGTTGTTGTTGTTGTTATGCAACATACTGTGAGGTCTACGATAACCATTTCGAATATAGTGTTTACAATTTTACAAACAGACGATCATCATCACATTGCGCATCCTTTTCCATCGTCAAAACATCAATCGGTAGCGCTCGGGTTCCAAAAATAGGTAGAGATTTTCAGTTCATGTGCCTCTTTCACTTGTACTGCACTTTTTGTCAGCCAGAACCTATTTTCATCTCTTGAAATGCATACAAATTGGGTGTTGTTGGCGCTGCAGTCAAATTCGAGCATATCACTTTCACTGTTGTACCGATATACATTATTATTATTATCAAAGGCCAACAGCTATTTTCGAATATGTGCCCCAGCTCTCTGGCATACAACAAAATACAATTAAAATGAAATTAAAATCGTATTAACAGTTCGTTTTAGTTTTATCGGAAAAGGGCAAAGAAAAAACATTCCGTTTTGGTCGGAGCCACTGGAGAAAATGAGAAGAGATGTTAGGGCGTGTTACATCGGGCGAACTGAGAATGAGGAGAGATTCCGACACATAATTGCTTGATTTATGGTTGTGCGGCAGAAAATATAAATTAAATTTGATGAAGATTCACACTAGCCGAAAATTCTCCGAATTCCCATAGGTGTTTTCAGATGGATCTTCGAGCGAAATTATTTCCAGTAAAAATTTTGTACATGGAAATTAGCTGCATTTACAAATATGTTTTCGTAGAAGTAAACATCTTTAATTCTAATTCAAAATAATTAGCAAGTAATTGACAGAGAGAGAGAGAGAGAGAGAGAGAGAGAGAGAGGGAGAGAGAGAACGAAAAAAAGTCCATGTAGTTACATTAATCAAATGAATTATAATAAGCACTAATTTGCACCCTTTGCCAAGATGTAGAGCGGTCAAGTATGGAAAAGATTCATTGACACTATTATGTTTGTGTTCGTGTTCGAGTGTGTGTGTGTGTGTGTGTACGATGCACATTTTGATTACAATGATTGCAATTGTTTTTTTCAAGTCATCTTCACTTCCAACATCATCAATTTAACCAATAAAACGATTAAAGTAAACAATGAGGCATCGCGAGCACCAATTTTAATATTAAAATGCAGCGACAAAAAGAGAAGCGAATAAAATGTGTTAGCTACAAAACACAAAAAATGGGAACAAAGTATTACGTTGCATTACACTTTGTTTTTCTTCTCTTTAAATTCGATGCGCGCGCTCGCTGGGACATTGAACGATTGCAATTCAAAAGTGGTATTTGAAAATATAAAGTGCTTTCAACATAAACCGATCGAAACGATTACTGGGCCCTGTTCTTTTTCTCTTTGTGTGTGTGTGTGTATGTGTGTGGAAACGGGGCCTTTGAGTGTTGGAAAAAAAAGTAAGACGTGGTTATGACTTGATTGGCTCAATTGATGTTATTTGAACTATGACCGCCACTAGCTCTAATTAGAATAGACAGACAAGCCAAGAGTAAACACACTGTCGCAATTATTTTTTGTTGTTGTTCGGCCATTAGAAGACAATACACACAAGTCACAAACGCAACGAAAACGTCGCGTGGTGATAAGTAGGCGAGACGATGTGTTATAAACCGAGTGAGTTTGGTGGCATCTGCAATCTTAAGTCAAACTATTTTATGTACCACAGTTGGAATGACTGTGGTGTACTACAACCAATATCGCAGAAAAAATTATGGCCAACGGCGATTTCAATGCGGTTATATAATTCAAGTAGAATCTACGACATGCGATCACATTTTATCTTTCTCATAAATGCGCTAGGGAAATGCCATTTTAAACAACGTTCGTGCTGTTGTTACCCACAGTCAGATTACGTCGAGCATATTTGTTTTGCCTCTCAGTGCTATTGCCTCATAGTTTGCCTAACATCGGCATAAACCATCACACCCATCCAAACGAACCGTTTACGCGGCTCCTTGATTCACAAATGACTTTCATCAACGGAAAACCACATGCGATCCTCCTGACCAATGTTTTTTTCACTTAAATAGCCCTCTTAATTCTTGATTAACATTCTTTTTATTCGTTTAAATTTCCGTCAATTTTCAATTGAAGTGAAAATAAACAGAGAGAATGCATTTTTAAAAACTTTCTTTCGATTTTTAAATGGGGACTAGAACAAGGACAATATGGGCATAGCGTAGAGTAGAGTAATTGCCCGGTTCTGCATTGAAATAACATGATTAGGAAACGACTGTATATGGTGAGGAATTAACCAAACCAGCGAAATCAATCAAAGTCAATAGAATGCATTAGCAATACTGGAGTTGAGCTCATATAGGTCTTGATTGAATTCGAAATCAGTTGATCACATTGAATGGCATTTATTTATGAATCAATTGGGCGATTTGATAACTTTTTGACTCATTTGGAGGGTTCAATGTTTTGGGAAATAATTTGATTGCTTTTGTGGTGATGTAAATATTTCCCGGAATTGGACATCATCAACAAATGAATTATAGTAAACTAAAATATGATTATAGCGAACTAAAAATCTTCGAAAATGATTCATCCTAAATTCAAAGCCATGGCATTTCCGAATAATTTGAAACATTTCTTAATCATTTTTAAAAATTGGATAAAATTTTCTGATTACTATAGAAAAATAGTCCATTTTAATCGGGATTCAAATTAAGTATTAAGAAAAGAATTTAAAAAAAAATGTTGTGGCTTATTTAATATTCAGTGAAAATGTTTCTTATCCCCATTTCGTAGAACGATAGGTAAAATATTCCAGCAATTTCCGCTCATTCGCCGATAGAGTTATTACCAACGAAAAGTTGTGCCATTGTTTTTGTGTGTGTAATGATTGGTACTAAGTTATCCGCGATATCAAAGCTACAAAAGAAAAACAGGCGACTCAAGCGTTTTAGGATATAATAATTGCGTCATTACTTTATTTTATTCGTGGATACCACGTCATAATAAAAAATTATGTGCGCTTGGGGATATTTTTTTTTTGCTCAAATGATTCAAAATTTTAGCATAATTAGGGATATACGCAAACTCATATGAGACCAAGAAAAAACCAGCTTACATCGTAGTTTTCGATAAGATTGTTGTCGCAGATGTCAAGTGGCTTTTTTGGATAGGGACTTTGATTAAATTACATAATTCACATGCTGACAAAAATAGATGCCTTGTATATTTTCCCCGTAATCACTTTCTACGCTGATTTGATATGGGCTGACGCGTGAGCTTTATGGCTTGGCAATTGATGTAAGAATGTAAATCGGGTCAGCAATTGATGCAAAGCCATGTGGTAGATTGATTGTCATCAACAATTATTATTTTATTCAAATTAATTGCATGTACATGAAATGAGATTGTACATTTCCCATATGGAAATGTACACGATTCGCCCCGCAGCCAAATAGATAAATGATTCAGCGGAAGAAATCGAAAATATAATATAAATTCACTACGACTACACACATCATCATCATTGCATACAATGAATGGCAGAGTATTTTAAATAGTTCGTGCTCATTTCAGTTGAGGCGCGCAGAGGCATTCTTCAATTTAAACTTGTTTATGAAAATTGAACTCGAAGACCTTTCCGAACAAACGCAACCCATAACAATAATCATCATCATCATCATAATAACACCAAAAGTGAATACTAACAAACGAAACGATCTAATAAAATGACATGTTTTATCATTTTACAGTTTTGTAGCTCCGGTCGATTTCGTAAGTTTATTTCCCGATGATGTCGGTCCATTTTGGTTTCGGGTCGCGATCACATTTTGTCACACAAAGTAAAAGTTTATCATCGTCTTCATTGCTTCCAGAAAACAAATGAGTCGCAATCTATCAATCATTGTTTTAAAAATTTCATCATCACGCGAACCGGCAACTAAAGTTTTGAAAGAAATGAAAAAGAAAACACGTACGGATAAAAATGCCATAAAAGGCAGTACGCGCCGTGATTTGGATTTCACTTGGATTACCATTAGTCATACATAGCGAGCGTAAACAACCGAAACAAATTGCTGATGCATCGTGAGCAATACGGAATTTCGGATGAAAACAAAACGTCAACAGAACACAGAAATGAAATGGTCAACGTTTTTGCATAAATATCTACTCCAGACGTGCATGGCTTTTATTTCTTTTTCTTTCAGTTGTAAATCCTTAAAAGCGCTACATTTTGTCGTGTTTTCATAATAGTTGTTTATAAATAAAGTACCACGTAATAATTAGCGTCATTTGGAAAGACGAATCACTTGCTGCTTGAAATCATAAAGTCATTGTGCTATTTTTACATTGACATCATCACCATTACGAAAATTCTCTTCCGTTTCGGCGGTGTGCATGTGCTTTCGTTTGCAATTGCAACGATTGATTGCGAGCGCGCGCTCACGAGCGTATGCATCCAGACACGCAAATCCGCAGGAAAAAAAAACGCAAAAAAATTATTATTAAATACAACACACGATGCCAGTCAGCAGACGATGTTTACGATTTATCTTGGTCGAAATCAGCTAATTTTAGTCCGATTCACAACCGAATTATGTTAATATTCGGTATTCATTTTTTATCCACTCTCTCTCTCGCATCACATCAGTTGCTCTTGCTCTCACTGTCTCTCCGCACATTGGAGAAGATTGGTTACTATTGCCCATGAGAACTGTTCGCGTCGTTACGACCGATGTGAAATGGAATGTGCAAAAATTTTGCCATACGCAATTTAATTATATAGATATTTGAATGCGAGGAATTTTCGGTGTTTTTCAGCTCCCATGCAAAGTGTCACAAGTGCGAATGTTGTTGCATGTGGCTCAAGGAGATGAAAAACCGTTTTGTGTGTGTGATGTGGCTTGGCCTGGTCTGGTCTGGCTCAATTCGGATCGGCTTGTAAAATCGGTTACAGCAATTTGCATGTTCATTAAGCCAAATGCCCGAATGCATAATGCGGCAGCCCGTCAAAATAGACGCAAAACATATTGAAACACAACATCATTATGAGCACATCTCGAGTGTGTGTTTGTGTGTGCGTTTTTTCCTCCTTCATCGTCGTCTTCATTTTTTCCCTTCTTACTGCATCTAATATATTTTGCGACCAAATATTTTCGCAATCAAGTGACTCACGCGACAACGGCTCGCAGACAAACGGATCGGTTGTGTGTGGCGCGCGTAAAACTCCAAACATCATCGCGGTCAATAATCCCCCGTTTTTTTTTCTACACACTCATCATCGCATCGCTTATTATAGATG
The DNA here is from genome assembly GCF_009176505.1 of Sitodiplosis mosellana. Classification (NCBI taxonomy): domain Eukaryota; kingdom Metazoa; phylum Arthropoda; class Insecta; order Diptera; family Cecidomyiidae; genus Sitodiplosis; species Sitodiplosis mosellana. The sequence continues at coordinate 5,126,093 of NW_022595245.1, forward strand.
CGTTTGAGAACAAACGCTCATTTATGTGCAGCTGATTAGATCAATAAACTTTTCGCAAGCGTGTGTGTTGTGCGCTTCCTTTTCTACATCTTCTATTCCATTGTATCACTTTCTTGCTAATTTTAGTTTAGCTTTGTATTTTATCGAATACTATTCACGAATCGTTTGGTCCATACTGTGAAGTCCATACCATTCAACGCCAAAAAAAACACGTCAGGTAACAAAGGAAATCAAAAAAAAAGTTGCCAAAAAAACTGAGAGATAATCCAAATAAGATGCGAGAGTCAAAATAGCCAAAGGGTAGGTGTAGCCGTACAAACGAGCAAATAACCACGAATTCGTGTATTTGGTGCATGGGAACGAAGCGAATGAAGAATCGCGGGCGAACCAAACTGAACCAATCCACACAAAAAACAAACGTAACATTATAATTATTATTGATATAATCCAGCGGCCAGAGGAAAGCAAAAAAAACACAAGTCAACGAACCCCAACGCATTCGCCAGATATGCATCTCTCACGGTATCATTTCCGATAATAATAAAACCAAATATATGCTGGCATTGGAATTGCCCCGGGAAAGTTCTTGCTCACAACAACAAAAACCGAAAAAATATTATTTTAAATGCTCACCAAAAACAAAAATGTTGATTACAAATTTTCTTTCTTCAAAAACGAAAAAAAAAAAATCAGTTGAACGCATGCATTAAGACGAAAAAAAATCGCTTAGAATTTTTTGTTATAAAATTCATTATTTGCACAAAATGAAATGGTTGTTAACACACTCATTTGATGGGCTATGCTTTAATAATGAACATAATAAATTGAATTGGAAATTTTTAATCGATTTGTTTGATTTTTCGCTTGATAATGTGCATGCCCATGCTGAGCAAGAGAGAGAGAGAGCCCTTCTGCCAAAAGAAAATTGTTTCAAATGAAGAAAATTCCATCAAATTTTATGCGGCCGATTGAAAAGCCATGATATTCGGTAATAAATTAGCTATTGTCATTACATCATAACGGCATAACCGATGAAAATAAGTAATGCCAAAGCGAGCAGCAAACGAACTCGATTTCATTAAAAATTAACTACATAATACACGTTTAATATCCAATTGATGGTTGTGTGCCGTTTCGTTGAAGTATGGGGAGATGACGCTGAGTATTGCCATGTGTACGCTCGCGCGCGAGCGCTAACCAGCGATCGGCTATATCATTTTGGTTATGTGTGTTACTATGTCTGGTAATGTTGTGTGGTTTGTCGTGTTGTGCTGAGAATCTATGTCGATCGATTCGATATGAGGCGAACATACGAAAATGAAGAGAAAAAAAAAACGGCACAACAAAACACCGACAAATCCATGCCAAGCAGACACGGTGCTCATTGCACGAATTAAATTCCGAGTCATCGATACATTGATCCAATGGTGCGGCTGCTGCTGCTGCTGCTGTGTGTAGTTGAACAGTACTGGTCTAAGACACAAAATCATCTGCAGACGGTTTTAGCATTTATACACAGTGTAACTTTTTTGTTTTGTAAAATCGGCTTCTTTGCTATTTTTGAGCATCGCTCTATCTCTATCGTACCGCAGACTGGGTAGGTGCATCGTCAACCGAATAAGACATGTGCAAGAAAGAGCACGAGAATACAAACTGGCGCGCACCAACTTTCTCCGTTCACGTAATCTTTCCGCATTTAACTACACACCGCGAAATGAGCAGCATGAACAAAACACACGAAAAAAAATGAATACTCACGCGTTGCTGTTCGTGTAATCGACTATTACGTTTGTGATTTGGTGTTTATTTGGCTTTGGTATACATAGATTTTGTGTGGTATGTGCCGTTGTGGATACAACGCTAAGCGGCAGCGATGCATACGAGACATTTTGCCTTGCAAGCATGCTTCGTTTGACACTTTCTTTGAGCCAATGAAACTGAAAAAGAACCTCAATGCATCCATATTGCCATACCGAATATTTCCAATATATATCGCGCCCGGAATCTAGCCCAAGCAACGACTTGCAATTTTTTTCAAACTTGGCAAAAACAAAACACAATTCCATGACTCGCGAATCGTAGTTTATACACGGTGAAATGGAAAAGAAGAATGATGAAGGGGAAATCCAAACAAATTAAACAGCGCCAGCCAAACTATAACTCTCGTCATTTCGAAAGATCAGGCCGAATCGCTGTATTCATTTGTTTTGCTGCCTTTTTTGTGCCATGTTTCTCGTGCAGCATCGCCCGTAATTACGAGTGGAAGTATCAAATTCCATGTGATATAATTTATTTGATTCGATCCTATACAAATTTTTCGCGTTATGTTTGCACAGATTTCCACACCAAACCAACGCATTCGCAAATGCATAATAATGCTGAAGGGGCCGTTTTTTCTCTCTCTCCACAAACGAGCTGCGCTCGCACACACTCTTCTCATATCTAAAACGCATATTTTTATTTTGATAAAATGTCTAGCAAATGCATTTCGTAATTAAGAAATATGTCTTATGCGCCGTTGAAACAGGACTGAGTGGATTCTATGGACGCTTAAGCGCGCACGCTCTCTCTCTCTCTCTCTCTTTCTCTTGGAATGTATCTTTGCCCCGGTTGTTCAATTTTATGTGAATTGCATTAAATAATTACATTTAAAACATTGATTTGGTTACGGATTATCTAATATTGCGTGCCATACACAGTGTAGCTTTTTCTCTCTTCTTTCTTTCAAAGCGACGTAACATTTATGGCAAAACGCACATAATTCACTACTCTTGTTGCATTTGTCTAAATCTAGGCGAGCAAAAGAAAGAGAGTTTCAAGCCAACGAAATTGTTCACAGATCGTTATTCAATGGAAACTTTATTGCATCGGATTCGTTATGTTTTTTTTTCTTCTTCGGTTCATTCGCGATTTTGTTGTTTGTTAATCAGAAATGCGATACGTTTTTTTTTATCGTTTTGAAGTGTTTGGCTGCATCGCGAAAAGCTTGAGCCCAGTTCACATGGCTGAAATTGAAAAGAATGTGGACATTTCTTTCTTGCCACACAAATTATCAGTAGTGTGTTCGTGTGATATAATCAGTGTGTGAATGTCAGTTCACGTTGAACATTGATCCAAAATGCCCCAGCCATATCTCATGAGAGTGCAGAACATTTTTCTGTATCAGATTTGATATCTGTTCAAAAAGACAAACGAGCAAAAAAAAGCACACGCACAAGAAGGGAATGACATTTATACCATGATGGCTATGCGTTTTTTTGTGTGGTGTCACAATCGACTTAATCCATAATTCATACGATAAGAAGAAGAAGAAGAAGAAAAAAAACTATAAGCAGCGTAATCATTCCAATCAGTTTGAGTGTATAGTTGCGAATTTCCGCTCGTTATGCTCTACTGTTTGATCGTTTTGGTTGAGTTTTTTTTTCGTGTGTGTCTCTGCTGCTATCTTCTGTGTGTTCGAGTGTTTGTGTTGTGGATGTGTGGCGCGCGTTTCTTCTTTCGTTTCCATTTCGAACTATGTTGTGCACGACGCGTCGTGTGTTCCTCTTGCTCTTAAAGAGGTTTTATTGCAAACATCCTCCTTATATAATAATCCACTGGCATTACAAAAATAACCACAGCCAAAGAGAGACACTCTCGAACAATTCACTTAATCAAAACAGGCTATAACATATTTTATATTTGTGATTCGTGTTTTGATGAAGGTTTTGGCTTTTATGCGCTGTAATTGTGCGAGCGCGAGAGTGAGCGCGAGAATGAGCGCGCGCAAAATGTGTACTGTCGTTTGGCGTTGACGTTCGTGTCGCATAAAATTTATTGAATTTAGCCTCTCGCTGCCGACTCGATCTCTCGAAAGACTTGTGCAATTTTCAAATTTGCATTGAGATTTGCTGGCTCCCGCGCATCCAATTCGATTACATTCGACCCGCTTTCCATTGTAAGTGCAAACAATTCTCTCGCTGTCTGTCGCGAGCGGTGCATTTGCTGCGGTCTTGGCAAACAACAAAATCAGTTTCGCTACACAAATATCGGTGCGAGACAAAACTATGACCAGCAAATAAGTGCTTGGATACGCGCACGCGCACTCTCGCAGCCGCATAATTTGCACGCATGCTCATTGCTCAAGGCTTAATTTGTATATATTGAAAATTCAGCGTTTGGTGTATGTTTTTCAGAGGATGTTTATATTATGGTTTGAATATATAGTTTTTTTTTCGTGAATTGAGAACAAAAAACATAAGCGTTCGTTTCCTTTTTGGCATTAAATTTTTTATTATGAATTTTTTTTTCTTCCATTTTTTCATCGTTGTTCGTTTAATAAGAACATCAACAAGTAGCTGGCAGCAGTAGCCGCACTGACTAAGAATTGCATGCATAAACATTAATCGCGTTACGCTAAAATAAATTCGAAAATCATGACATTATTTCTTGACGAAAAAAACAACGAGAAGTTCCCTGGTTCGTGTTGCCGTGTGTGCTGTGCGAACAAGCAAAATATAATAAACAAAAATTGATTTTCTTTCATTCTTTTATGTTTTACATTTTCCGTTTCCACCTTATTTTTTTTCTATTTTATCTTTTTTCTTTCAATGCGAATCGGATCTTCGTTTAAAGGGCCTTCCCGGCTTGTGTTTGTGTGTGCGTCACTGCTTCGTACTCATTATAAATAATAGAAATTCCATGACCAATTTTTGTCTTCCGCACCGCGATCTGCTTCACCGTTTCGCATGCACTGGATTGTGGCTAATATAACCATTAATAGTGATCATTTACGATATGTTAATGTGTCGTCGTCGTCGTCTTCTATTTGAAAGAGCATTGATTGTTTTCGCTACTTTAAAGTAAATATGCATGAGTTTCGCGGTTCAGGAAGCAATCTAATGACTCGGTTTCGCTCGACGGACGATCATAGAAAAATTCTCACACATTCAACCGGACGGTCGTCTCTTTTCATATTAAATGCACTCGAATCAGTTGTGTCTATAGCCAACGATGATGACAGATTTTTTCTTATTGGATTCGCCCTCTTTTTTTGTCGTTCATATGATTTTCCATTTGGTTCACATCGGCACAGACGAAACAATGCAATCAAATTGACAGAAACTGTCCGAAGATCCGAAAGAGAGTTCCGAGAGCCCACTATTTACGCAAAATACAGTGTGTGTGTGTGCTATGCGTATCCAAATCAAGTGAATGCCACCATCGAAAGTTTCACATGCACAAATTAACACAGTGCAACACATGATTGAGGGACTCACTTTAACCAATCGCTTCTGAAAGTACTCATCAAAACTAGAAATTCTGCATCATTCGTTTTGCCAAGTTGGTTGACAGGTGAATTTATATGAATTTTTGCATTTTTGGCTCAAACTGGATTTTGAGCACTTTTGCGATATTTTCCGAGTCAATTTCTCGGTAAACCGTAAGGAATATTGTTTTTGTGTCTTCAGCAAAGTTGTAGGTAATGAATGGGAAAAAAATGCAGAACAAACCTACCCCAAAAAATGCACCCAGGGCCTCAAAATCGCAAAAATGCCAATTTTTTACCATTTTTCAACCATAACTTGCAGCTTATTCAATTTTTATGGCCACTATTTTCAGCAATTTTGTAGTCAACGTATAACTGGACAACTTTGCTCAACGTACTAACCCAGGGAAATCATGTTCTATCTACCTTTTTGGCTCAAAATCACTCATTGGTACCAAAAATGGTCATTTTGTTGTGAATTTTGGCCTATTACATGCAAATATCTATATATCTTTCCACATTTTTTGCTTGAATTTTTGTTAAAGTGTCTCCATGGATAATGTGAACTTGTTTTCTAGCTATTTTAGTGGAAAAGTTCACTCATTTGTAGGTATATTTCTAGTTTTGGACCAATTTTTGAGCGTTTGGTGGACATTTGGCCAAATGAAGTCATGACAACAGCCATATTTCAGTTTCTAATGTATGCTACACAAAAGCGTATGTTCACAGCTAAAAAATAGGGCCAATACGATTCACCTATGATGTCCAATTTTGAAGTTATGGCTTCCCAAGTGATGACATGCTCATTTTTTACACTATTTTGGCACTAATTATCACTTGAGCAGCCATAAGTGCCCTACCAAATGTCATTGGCAGGTCGCATTAGCCTTATTTTTCAGCTAAGAACATGATCTTCAAAATGTCATACCGCTTAAACTGAAATATATCATCTGTCATGACTCAATGTTCGACAAACCACCAAAAATTGGTCCAAAAACCAAATTTTTTCCATAAAAATGAATTTATTTCCTCTCAAATATTGAAAAAATAGTACATTTAAGCTTATATAATCTGTACCAATGTTTCAGTAATTTTTAAAGATGTTTTTCAATGTATATGAGTGAAAAATATGATTTTTGGGACCATTTTTGGAGGTTGTGGTGTACATTGAGGCAGATTAGACCATGACAGATGATATATTTCAGTTTAAGCGGTATGGCATTTTAAAGCTGATGTTCATAGCTAAAAAATAAGGCTAATGCGACTTGCCTATGACATTTGGTAGGGCACTTATGGCTGCTCAAGTGATAATTAGTGCCAAAATAGTGTAAAAAATGAGCATGTCATCACTTGGGAAGCCATAACTTCAAAACTGGACATCATAGGTGAATCGTATTGGCCCTATTTTTTAGCTGTGAACATACGCTTTTGTGTAGCATACATTAGAAACTGAAATATGGCTGTTGTCATGACTTCATTTGGCCAAATGTCCACCAAACGCTCAAAAATTGGTCCAAAACTAGAAATATACCTACAAATGAGTGAACTTTTCCACTAAAATAGCTAGAAAACAAGTTCACATTATCCATGGAGACACTTTAACAAAAATTCAAGCAAAAAATGTGGAAAGATATATAGATATTTGCATGTAATAGGCCAAAATTCACAACAAAATGACCATTTTTGGTACCAATGAGTGATTTTGAGCCAAAAAGGTAGATAGAACATGATTTCCCTGGGTTAGTACGTTAAGCAAAGTTGTCCAGTTATACGTTGACTACAAAATTGCTGAAAATAGTGGCCATAAAAATTGAATAAGCTGCAAGTTATGGTTGAAAAATGGTAAAAAATTGGCATTTTTGCGATTTTGAGGCCCTAGGTGCATTTTTTGGGGTAGGTTTGTTCTGCATTTTTTTTCCCATTCATTACCTACAACTTTGCTGAAGACACAAAAACAATATTCCATACGGTTTACCGAGAAATTGACTTGTGAAAATATCGCAAAAGTGCTCAAAATCCAGTTTGAGCCAAAAATGCAAAAATTCATATAAATTCACCTGTCAACCAACTTGGCAAAACGAATGATGCAGAATTTCTAGTTTTGATGAGTACTTTCAGAAGCGATTGGTTAAAGTGAGTCCCTCAATCATGTGTTGCAATGTGTAAGAATACAAAAAACGTAATCATAATAATGAAGAACACAACTAAATACTAGAAGTAGTAGTAGTAGTAGGAAAAAAAATAATAAAAGAAGCGCAGAAGATTACAAATCTTCAGTTTATTTCCGCTTAGCGGTCAAAGTATCCGGTCGGATTCATCGTTGCGTATCATCGAAAACATACAAAACGAGTACACACATACACATGTATATATGCACACGGTAGACTGTGTGCCGTGTGTATCTTCTTGTTTTATTTTCACTGTTGTCTTGCTACTTGGACTGCTCCTCTATTGTTTCGATTTGTGCTGAACAGTGTGTTTCGTTTAATAAATGATATATTCTGTCATTGCGTTTAAACGTAGTCTATGCCTATCTGTCTCATATTTCCGACGACACACAGTGTATTCGCCTCTGTTGAGAATTTTTCGATTGAAATGGCTTTTGCGCCACTTGGCCGCACCGTGAATCAGTGTGAGCTCATGTGCGTGTGTGTGCGTTCTCTCTTCCTTCACGGCACACATTGTTTTCGAATCACTGGTCTTAAATGGTGCACAAACTATTTGACTATTGTGTTTTTTTCTTCATTCGTTTCGTGTACAATTTCTGCCTTTATTTTATTCTCGCAAAGGCGGATCTGCGCATCTTTTGTCATCCATGCGACTTCAACAGTGTGCGACTTCCTCTAATTGCCGGCAATTTTCGAAGATTGGAAAAAATCAAATCGCACCCGTTGTCGCTACGTTTTTTTTTGTTTCAACACCGAATTTATTCGCGCAAAATTTATTAATATGTCATTGAAGTTCATTTTGGATTTCGTCACATCGTACGTTGAACAGGGTTTGGTAGACAACTTTCGAGCGAAGTTTTTTTTCTCTTTGGATCAAGACGGAGAAGTGTCAATGATTATGATGATCATTTTCGTGCCACGGTCTTAAACTCTTTCCGAAATTGAACCAAGAAACCGACCGGACGATGGTCATATGCACGTTCCAGCCAACCAATTGCACTTTTTTCACGGTGCGGCCCGAAACAATGCGAAGACATAGGATGAAAACAATACCAGCAATTTTGCAGCCAAGTCGAAGTGTTGTTATTGTTTCTGTTATGGATACGTGAATGTGAAAAAATCACTGAATCATTACATTTCAACATCGTTTTCCGGAATTTTTACGGCTCAGTTTTTTTCTTCTACTTCTTCGTCTTCGTATTCATCGCGCCGCGCGAACTACTTCCAAAACCGAACACAACTATACAATTTGCCTACAATTTATCGCATTTTGCTGTGGTTCTATTTCTGGTCGAAGCGATCGAATATTTAAGTCATTGGTTTAGTTGTGTTTTTTTTTCTATTTCGACCCGATGTTTTGTTATTGTTATGTTCATTTCAATCACAAAATCACGGAATCAAACCGAAATGTGTTTATTTGTTGTGTATCAATGATTTTTCGCTTGTAAAATGCCAAAACGAAGACTGATTTCACGATGGATGGATGCATCGGAATTGCTCAAGTGAATCACTCGTTCTTCCTCTTTCACATGACTTGAAATTCAATTCCCCCTTGATGTAGTGTGCTTCTCGTTCTAGATGAACATTCTCTCTCCTTCTGCCTCTGCCTCTGTGTGCTATTCTCCACAGTTGAGCTGATATCGCGTCAATTTGCGTACGTCATTGCGATCATCATATTTTTCTCTGTGTGTTTCGTTTCGTTTCGTTTCTTATTGCTTATTTTCTTATTTCAATTGAGAGTTGTAAAAGGAAAATCTCATTTCAAAAACCGGAGAGACAGAGAGAATGAGATTTGATTGTAATCAAGCCGGAAATCTAATTATTTGATTATTTACAAATCTAATGGAATATTCTGTGTACTGATTCGCTGTGTACTGATCGTTGAGGCCGCAAATACTTTTGATTGACTAACTGGCAAAAGCGCGGTTTTGTGTGTATCGCTCGTGTGTACGTTGTGTTCTACAAAGCCAATGATAACGAAATCTATTGAAGCGATCACCCTGGCTGATTCACTGATTGCGTAAACAAAAACGAAAATAAATCATAATAGCCCCGCGCTCTTTCTTTTCGACAATGTTGTTGCTTCCGTTTTTCTCTGTTTCTTCATTTGCCGTCGCTCTGAATTGCTGCTCTATTTTTAGTGAGTAGTTTTTGACCACAAAATGCAAACACCCGTATCGCATGTAAATTACATCGACTATTTTAGAGACTAGTTTATTATTCAATCAATGCGGCGGCGGCGGCGATGAAGATAATAATAAAAGGCGGTCAACTGAACCAATATTTGATCAATAAAAATATTAACACGGACATCAAACACACCATTGGAATTCGATTGAGGAAGCAGAATGAATACGTATAGTCCAAAGTCTCGTGTTTTAAACGCATTTATCTATTGTTGAGCTACGATTTGCTGAAGGTCAAGAAATTTGAATAGATGCTTATGGGTATGTTTTTTGTTCATTCCTCAATTGAATTGGTGGTGGGTGCTGGGTTCTGTTATTGATGTAGTGTGCTAAACGTGCGTTCCGTGCACGCTACATTATTTATAAATATGTCATTCTCAAATCATTTCGATTACATTGATAATAGAGCAGAAAAAATGCCACAAATACACGCTGTTGAGTTTGTTAGTTTTGAAGTTTCAATATATAATTATTATTATGCATGAATTTCAATCTCTCAAAATGTTTGCTTATTTAACATAGCCCATACCTATGCCAAAATACATACGATTTGTGTATAGTTTTTTCATGTATTAAATCAAAATCGGCGTCATAACTTCTTTTTTTTACGATCGAATGGCATAATTTCATTGATCGTTACTATGGCTATCTATCATCGGAGGCATATTACGGTGCGAATGTGCCCACTCGTCGATTTAAGCTTGATAAACGAATTTAAAGAGACCGAAAAAAAACACATCTCATTTGCATGAGTTGTGAATCGATGACGTTGATTATTATCTCTTCCACCAAGTGATGATTATTGAATAATATTCGAATTGATTGCGTTTTTATGCCGTTTCATGTTTGACCCTTTTTTCCCCCTTCTGGTTTTGGTTGGCCATTCATTTTTTTCACGTCGGAACTTGAACACTTTTTTATAGCTCGATTTTTTGGCTTCCTCATTCAATGCGATTGACACACACACATGGTGTATAAATATCATCGATTAAATATATCGCAATCTCAGTGAAGACTTCACCACAGGTTCCACTTTCGATGATATATATTCACCTATCATTTTGCTGGCCATTTTTTTTTCTCATACATATTCGCATATTGATTGCAACATGAATTTTATGAGTTAATCTTCCTTTTTGTTTTCTGCGGCCAAATGGAGAGAGAGAGAGAGAGAAATGGAGAATTCTATCGTAGCCATGGTCTCTCGGTTTATATGTTAAAGATCGAATTACGTAATAACCTGCTACCGCCAAATGAGTCACATAAAATTGTTTAACGTTGTATCGCATTATTTTTTTAACATAATATTCTGTGTGTAGAATCTCATTTTTTTATGCAATGATCTCAATCTGCAAAATACCTCTCCATACTCCATATTCAATTACACACTCTTTTTTTTTCTTTCGACATACATAAAAAGCAGATATTTTCCATGATGTATCGATTAAATTACTTTCGATGGATTTACCGAGCCATAATGGTTGAGAGACGATATATGAACGAGACGAAAATCTCTCAAACATAATCGCATTTCATTAAAACCAAAACCGACAAAAACTGTCACTTACTCAAGGAAAACATTTCACTTTGTAATAAAAGAGAAGGAAAATAACACGTGAACGAGTAGGAGACCACCTTTTATGAACTTTGAAGGTTTCGTATCAAGCCTTTTTTCCCTTTTGAAACAAAATGCAATCATTTTTACTTTCCGAGTTATATCCATTTTACTCGGTCATATCTATGTAAGACATAGTATCTCTATTCGCCCCCAGCGAGTTATTACTCAGGGATTCTTTGACGATGAGATGAGATAGATTTTTTTCTGAAAATGAGCACAAGGAAAGATTATACGAGAAAAAAAGGGAAAAAAATGTCGACAAAAAGTGAAATGAGCACATGTGCAACGATCATCATTCGAGACATCGACCGATACACATGCAATGCTTGTACATCGAAAAAAATGCCATAATTTTGTTTTCTTCTCTTTCTCTCTCTTTCTCATGGTGTGTGCATATGCGTGCAAAGATCAGAATATATCTTTTTCAATGCGTTTATTACGTGATATTTTCGTATGCAATATGAATATCAAGCGTTGGGTTTTGTTTGCGCGCCGCTCCTTCGACGACCTTTCGATGCATTTTAAGCCGTTCTCTCTTTACCAACGCTATTTCTTTATTACATACTTTATCTTTTCCGTTTCAAGATGAGTTCAAATTTCTTTCTTGTGCATCGTCATAATACCAGTCTGTTTATTTAGAGCGGATTTAATAAAAATTGTCCTCTTTTTTTGTTATGCGTATGAACAATGAACAGAAAAACATGTGTGTTGTTGTGTATAGAATCAAAAGGAGAATTCCAAAACAAACACACGCACCGCGTGTAATGACGAGATAAAGAGAAAAAATGGCGCAATTTTCTCTTCATTTCTACCTGCTTAGATTTAGATTGAGTTTGCATTACGAATTCACTTCTTCGGTGCCGATCACAAAATTGAAATTTCACAATCGGTTTCTTTTTCGTGAAAGGGGATTAAACATTGGATTAAGATTCAGGTCGTTACGTTTGATTTTTTGCTTCGCAACAATTTTCATTATTAATTTTTTTCTCTTCTTCGGTTGGTGTTCGGAACGAAAGATGAAAGTCATTAACGGTATCAGATCGGTATCAAAGGGATTAGAAGCCAAGCATTCCCGTTGAAACACATTAACTAAGTATTGATTTTCATTGATAGCAAATTCGATTGAGTGTCGGCAGATCGGTTTACTCTGTAGTCGAGCAATGTGCAAATGGTTCAATCTTAATCTTTGCGTTAGTCTTATTCCAGTACACCGATTCATTAAACAAGAATTTGTCACCAATCATACGTTTGCCGCGCGACCAACGGACAAAATGAAACATTTCCATCCCAAAATAAATGGGAAGAAAAGAGAGGAAATGTCTTAACGGCTATGAAAAATTATGAGATGGTTCCCAAAGCCAAAGCGCTCATGATGGCTTTACGAGGCAAAAGTGCATAGCGACATAAAATTAAAATTGATTATTTTTTTTAAAGAAATAACGGTCACATTTTTTCCTTCCATCTCTATCTATACATATAATTTGGTGTACATCGACACTTGAAACGAATGAAAGACCGAAGAAAAAAATGGAATGCATAAAACCAACGAACATATCCTTTTTCAAACGAAACATCGAACAAAAAGCGCTCCAATTTTCTTTTTTTTTACGCTTTGTGTTCATCGATTCGACAATCCTCCACACATAAACCCAAAAATGCATCGATTGTACCGAGAGAGAGAGAGAGAGAGGGAGAGAGAGCGAAGAAAAAAACGCACAACAAAACGCAATAGAAAGAAAAAAACGTAGAATCATTAATCGTATTCAGTGCGTTCGGCTTATTCAAAAATCAAAACACACCCCAAAAATGAAAACAAAGTTGCCTACACACACCGAGCGAGAGAGAGAAGAAAAAAACAACAAACCATCTTCAGTCCTTTGCTGAGCATAGTCTGAAGAGTATACGCATAGAATGGAAGAACATGAAAAAGTGCAGTGTTTCTGATGGCAGCCGAACGAGAGTCGAGAGGGAAAAACAAATTCGGTTCCCACGCTCGCAAAAAGGTATTGATTGCATTCTGACAGACACTGCACCACACCACCGAAATGAAAACAACGACAACCGTAACATATCACATTTGTTGCATCGACAGTGTAGTACGTACGTAGCCGAAGAAGTATAGATGAATACACATAAAAACACATAGGTTAACATCCAGGCAATTCAACTCGATCGACCAAAACCAAAAAATGCAACGAGACAGACGAACTAGATTTTAAACGGCCGAAAAACCCGAAAAACATATCCACCGAAGAGAGAGAGAGAGAGAGAGAGAGAGAGAGAGAGAGAGAGAGGGAGCGAGAGAAAGAGACGCGAAGGAGAAAATCAAAACGAAAACGGAAAAAAATTATTGACGAAAAAACAACACAACATTCATCGATCCAAACATACACACGTTCTACCTAGCGGCGTAGGTTGCTCTAATATTTTCCTTAATGCACCATGTAATACAAGCTCTCCTACCGAATGCGCGCCATACCAACACACATGCACAATGTACACACACGCAGTGCCGGCAATCACACCAACCAAATCACATGCATCATCTAGGTCGAATCGAAAGGACCAAATACTCTTACACAAACAAAGTACGTTGCGTATCAACAGAAAAAAGGATCTTTGCTCGGATTTGTCCGTTTCCATTTGGCCCGTGATTTTCTCACTCTCTTTCTCTTTCTCTCGAATCGCATAAACCCATATCGGTCGGATCTATCACTTTTGCATCATCCACACATCGATGCAATAAAGATAAATAATGTTTAACTTGATTAGTTTTGTTTTGATAATCTGTTTTTTTTGGGCTGGCTGACTGGTAGAGCTTCCCGAAAAGTTGCACACCAAATTTCAAATGTTTAAATATGCGGTTTATGACCGATACACACACGGAGATTAGATCTTTCGTATCTCGTGTGTGTTTGTGAGCCGATGAGTAGAACTCGTGTTTGTACTCATTTAAATTAAAACCAGACGTAATATTGACCGTTATCTTGGACCGATTTATTTTGTTGTGAAACAACATTTTTAATTTGTGGTGTAACAGAAGCCATATCGTTATCACATCCACATTTATATGAAACAGCATAAAATCTGAGATAAAAATAATATAAAATTTAAGCTCAATATAAAATGAAAATAAAAACTAAAAATAAATCTGACGGAACACTGACGAAAGGTTGAGAATATTTTCTCGAACCATCATTGTTGGATAAGAATTGCGAGAAAAGGGTTTGTTGTTGGCATTGCGATGTTTTGATTGCGGATTTGAGTAGAGATTTTTTTTTTGATTCGACAGTACGTGGGAAAAATGCGTTATTTTTTTTGGCAAACAATAGCTATAATAATCAATATAATAAATCCGTACAAAATCCAATACCTTCCTCCCCGAGACGAAAGTCGACATTAAGCAGTCCAAAAGCGCTTCCCAATAAAAATTCTCGTTTTGATTTGATTTGTAATATAAGTGGAGAAAAATCATAAATAATATGACAAATAAATGAACCGAGAATTTTGGATAGGATGGTCGACGAACGTGGGATTCCATCACGTAAAATTTATATGTTTTTGTTGTTAGAAGATGCAAGAAATGCCAGGTATTATAATTAATTGACAATTTTATTGTTCAGAGCAATAAAACAAAAGGCTAAACAGACAGCTCGAGTGAAATTACCATATTCTGAATAAATAAAAACGGCCACGGTATAAACGGAATGGAGTGAAGACGGGTAAGGCACACTGCGATCATCGTTAGATGAGGATTTTTTTTTGTTATTTTTTTTTTTAACTGGAAATGCGCTCAAATGTACGTGAGGTGAAATTATGGAAATATCATCGAAACTTGTGCGCGACCAACACTTGTTCTTTCTCTCTATCTCTCCTGCATTTAACACTCGTCAACCAATAAAATATCCGAACAAGAACTGAAGAATAACCAAAACAACAACGCACCAACTACAATTTATTATTCTGTTGTTGATGGTGGGTCTTCTCGTCTTTCACTTTGCTCCAATGGTTTGTTTACATGATGAAAAGAAAAAAAAAACCATCAAAAAATAAAGAACAACCAGCAAATGGAAAGGTTCTTTGTTTTCAACCCATCATGCACAATTGATCTATCAAAGTTAATATTTTATGCTGGTGGCTTCGAGTCAAAATTCCTCAAACGATGAAATTCTTGGTATGGAAATTAGTGAGCGACGTGGAGTGCACAGATAAAAAAAAACACTCATAAACAAAAATGAAAACAAATACAAATCAGTGTTGAATTGTTTCCGGATATGTGATTCGTATGTGTTGGCATTTCGTCGGCGAATTTATTCAACTCGCCTTTTGACACATGTTCAAAACGCCGTTTGATCACAAATACCCAATTCAAGGAATCCCGCTCATCAAAAATGCGATTTATCTATGTTTATTTCATTCACTTGTTTCAACCGATTGAATCAGTTCAATTGCACACCTTGCACAAACACACGCACAAACGGTATGCATTCGAATGTACGAGGGAAAAACTAATCTTACCAATTATGCATTCGTGCGACAACAAGACGACAAGACAGTTTATCTTTCGTCTAACAGTAATAATTGACATTTTACGATGCAACTGCAAATGGAATGCACAAATGGGAATTCCACTTAAATTTGTCGCATTGAATAACGTTTTCCATCTAATTAAAGGCGAAGAAGAAGAAGAAGAAGCAACATTTTACAACCAGTGGCATTTTTATGATCGAGCCGGGAAATATGATTTTCATTTTCGTCAATGATTTTCTTTCAATCGTATTCATTGAACACGTAACACGATAAATGGATCGTAAAAAAAGTCACTCCGAGTTGCTTGAGAATTTCGGTTTTTTTCCTCTGGCTGATTTTAACAGAAACACACCAGACGCAGGCACTTGACATCACATCAGCGTATTTCAAAGCGGTTTAAGCCAGCGATTATCGTATTATCGTTGGCAGAGTGTGTGCGTGGTTCACATGACAAATTAATCGAGAGCGACGCAACCAATCGACTCACTTTGAATTGTGCATTCAATTGTGCTCTCTCGACTCAAATGCTCGTATGTGACATTTGACTCTCCTATTTCCTGCAACAAACACAGTTTTAACATGGAAACGAAACGACACTCACAAATCAAGAGCGGCGCATTTCACCACATTCGAATACGTGTAATTCGATCGCTTCAACGAAGGAACAAAAAAGTGAATGCCAGGAGAAATTACTACCCACACGCTCACACTATGTTGATCAAGCCAACTTGATGTTGATTCTGATTGAACAAGGAAACTATGGTGTTTAAAAATGTATTTTTAAAATAATTTAAACACATTGAAAACGTAATTTTCATCAAATCATATCAAATATACGTAATTTTTATTAATCAATAATAAACTTACTATGAAAATGGCACTCGAATGAAATAAATAGTAGAAAATTAATTGCTGAACAATTTAAAAAACTATCAACAACGAGAACAGAATTCAAACCTAAGTTTAAAGAGTTTTGATGTGATCATCTAACCAAGTAAGAATTCTTAGGAATTTAACAATAAGTACGTACTGATTAAGATTGTCTTAACAAAAAAATGGGAACTATGAAAATGCAATCACTAATTGAAATCTTAACAAAATATTAATGAAATTGACAATAACAAAAATTCACAAATAATTTTGTTGATAGTTGACTAGATTTTTGGCGATTGTTTGCATGCCGACGAGTTTATCGAAAAGTTTCATCGAAGCAATAATGGGTTCATACAAAACGGATCTAGCACCAATGCCCCATACGAAATCCATGTGTTCGAATTTCTCATCTGGAATGTGATTCATTTCGGCGTTCGGTAGATTTTTGTGAAGTCTTCGGACATCAATTGGTGAGCTGAGCCAATCGTTATCCGAGTAGTGCAAAATAACACGTGACCTGACATTTGCTAAATTGTACTCTGGCGGTGTAGGATTGCCGTATTTTTGCATATTATCCTGTGGTGTGCCCATATCGAATTGACAGAAGCGTCCCGATTGAGCTTCTTGGACAAAGTGAACAAGTTGATAAGTGCTCGCTCCAGCTGGAGTGTGTGACAAATACACTGGGAATAATGTCTGTTGTGAAAAGAAAAACAAAAACAAATGATTAATTCCTATTTTTAATGATGATTGAAATATTATCCACAATGAACCGGGTATTTTTTGTTCCACAATTCATAATAACATGATCATAAAAAGAGCGGATAATGACTTAAGAAAAGATTCCATAATGACCAATCAAAGTACTTACGGCATTTAAATTTCTCTCGTTGAAGCCGGTGATCAAGAATAGCACACTTTCACAGATTGCAATGATTGGTGACGTGTCCCGGCACAATTGCTGTCCGAGCAATTTGAATAAGTCCATCGAGGGTAGAATTTCATATGCACCCAACATTTCGGCCACTCTCTGTGGAACAAAAAATTCGATCATATCTCGAATTGTTCTCAAAATCTATGAAAAGCATAACGCATTGTTATTTCAACAATTTTATTCCATGAACTTACCTGTAGAGCGGTTGGAACCAATTCAGCCAATCGCACCACAGGTGATACTGCGTGATTCATATAAGCAACCGGTGCAAGGGCGTGCATCATCTGGAAAGTAAAAACGGTAAGAATAGTGAACTATCTCAAAATAATGTGTTATTGAGGTATTGTTTTTTCATCATAGATCGAAAGAGCACAAAAGTACAGATAAATCCCGTGTATCAACTCCACTTGTATTGTTTTTTACATTGAAGGGCATTGCACGCACCTTAACATTCACAATACAAACTCAATGCGAGTGGAGACGCCTTATGAAAAATGGCACAGATTGCTAGTGCTAAGGTTTATCTGTACTTTTAGGACGATATGCCAATTTAGAAACCAACCTTGATTTTTGCATTGTATTCAGGGCGTTCGGAGCACATAACGAAATAGGCAGTTGTCCCCTGCGAATGTCCTGTCAATTCTTCAATTTATCAATTCAATTTATGAATTCAAATCTATAATAATATATACCTATGTAAAACATGTTTGGTTGTGCGGTTGCGTTTAGCACGTAATCGATCATCGATGGCAGATCAACCATGCCAATTTCGTGCCAAGAAAAGCTCCAGAATTTCTCACGATCTGACCGACTGCCATCGGGATCGTACAATATGTGCTTGCGTGAATAAACATTGCCACGTCCATTACCCATCCTTTAATTAAAACCATTATATATAAACGAGTCTTCTTCATATACAAAATTGACGGTACATCAAACATTAGTAATCGTTATTTACCAAACGTCGTAGCCTTCATCGGCCAAAGCATAACCTAATCCGTGTTCTTGTCCAGACATGACCCAAGTGGCCGACGAATCAAGGAATCCATGTTGTAGAAAAGCCACTGGTTTCAGCGCCTTGGACGATCTTCGAAGTGGAGACGAAACAATTCTATGCACCTCTAAGATATAACCATCGGGTGTTACAACACGATGTATTTCGGTTACGTATCCATGTTTGAATGGCAACAAAGGCTGTTGATGAACATGAATAAGGACGAATTTATTAATATAACACGTATAACATGATTTTATTGTCACGATTTTTTTTCTTTTTTTGAACAAATGATCACTTTTGAATTTTCCAATCGATCAAGTTTTTGATTGAACAAAAATGAAAGTGGAATTCAATTGATTGAAATCGAAATTAACTTTTTTGGTTAAAAAAAAATGAAAATGCAAAAAACAAAAATCGCAAAAAACCCTTACCGTTGGAAGGAGTGAGTCTTGATAAATGTCCAATGGAATTGGTGGCAAACTGGCTTGTTGTTCATTTGTCAAGGTAAACGATGGCGAATTAGGACTTCCCGCGGCTTGCACGGGTGAACCGTAGGTAGCTTGTCTTTTGGTCGCAGCATGCAATGGCTGCAGCCATACACATAATATCAGTGCGCAAGTCAATATATTGTTATACATGTTGAATGTAATTAGCAATTGACTCTATTTACTATTACCAAATCAATTGATACTGGTACAAATTATATGAATGAAATTAAAATTGTTTTAAACTTTTATTTCGTCGATCGGCTTTTCTTCCGGGTGAGAAGCAAATGATTCAATAATTATTCAGTGTAGTCTATCACCTTTCGATGAACTTACCGTTCTGATGCTGTTGAAAAGGTTGCCCATCGTATTTATACAAAAGCACACTCACAGTGTTGTACTTGATGTGGTTTGGCCAAGGTCTACAAATATCAAACACGATATGAGATAGTAGAGCCGGGAATCATTAGAGTAGTAACGTGACGTTTGATAAGCGATTTCGAAAATCACGTGGAAAATTAATAGTAGATACGCACTGCATGTGATGGCAAATTGCACAAGATTACCATTCATTCAGTCCAGCGTTGTTTAATTGAAGACGAAAACATTAAAAACAAACATATTCATACGGTGTCTGCAACAAGATAATATTTCGTTGGAATTAAAACCATTTTTATATGATAATGACATTCAATTAGACGCCTGTGAACTACTACTAGTACACTATCAGCATAATATTTATACATTAAAATGGTGCGGTTTTTCCGTATTTTTTCTTTATCGCCTCGAAAGTTCGAACATGTTATTATTGTTTTGATTCATGTATTCGTAATCATGACGTTAGCATAGCCTATTTTAGGCTAGGGGGATTTCTCAAACTTTTTGTTTGAGCAAATGTGCAAAATTTTCTATTATTTCTTCTTTTTTATTGAAATTGTATGAAAATGTACTGAAATGACGATTTTGCTTGAATAAAAGTGTTCTGGAAGTGGGTTTTGGTGGATCCTCAGGATGGACCAGATCCAGTTTGACATTGCCCTGGCCCATCCTGAAGATCCACTTCCAGAACCGGGAGCAGTTCTGAACGATCCTTGAGATCCACCAAAACCCACTTCCAGAACAATTTCATTGAAGCATAATTCAAAAGTTCAGTGTAAATGTACATTTATTTACACGAATTGACAAAAATTGATTGAATCGGACCGAATTGAAGAAATTTTTCAAAATTTATAAGAATTCATTCATTTTTTTCGTGAGAAATCCCCCTAGATTTTAGGCGAATCGACGATAGATAACGATTACTAATGAAAGAAGACTCGTTTGAGGTGTTGGCCTCAATCAGAAGCATTTTCTGGACCAGTATTTAGTATAAATGTGTAATTCCCCAACAATATCAAAAACTTTCCGCCAATATGGTGTGTGTTCACGGTGAATTTCCGAAATTAGCTTTTCAACATTACGATTCACTATCAAACACATAGATTAGGTTTTGTGGCTACGTATAGACCCCACGGCTGTTCCTCATTCCATTGCACCTAAACGGCTTATATCTTAAGTTTATGGTGTTGTTGTTTTTTTTTTCATTATAAACGGAAAAATTGAATTGTACCCAACTGGCTTTATCAGTTGAGTGTGTGTACAATTGCAAATTTTTCGGGGGGATAATTTACAATGGCTGCAATATGAAACTATTTCTCAATGACGTGTTTTGTGTTTTGTTTTCAAGTTGATTTTCGAAGCTTATGAAAGCTTTTTTTTGTTTATGTTTACAGTATGTCTCCAACAGCTGATACAACTCATTCAGGTGTGCACAAGATACATGAGACATATGTATGATTGCAGACATGTTGTGATTGAGACTTTTCCGTATGTGATTTCTTCATCTCGATAAAATATTGTTCGATATGGGGGACTTTTTTCCATTGTGGAATTGTTTTGTTTGATAATGATTACAACTGGACTCGAAACATAGTTGATTACGTCAACTTTCAATGCAGTGTAATGATCAACTTGTGAATCATATAGCCGTCGGCCAAAAATTGATAGTCTGAACATAGTAATTTTCGTAGAAATATTCATATCGCATTTGTTTTTGATGTCAGTATTTTTTTTTTCTTCCATAGAATGCCGATAAACCAACCGATTATTCAATACTCAAGGTTGTTCAAGTCCGTTGCGAATCAGAATTCAAGAAAGGACTTGAAAAGTTCCAAGCACAGCTGATTGCACTTTCTATTATGGTAGTGTTGGTTATTGGTTAATTCAAATGATGATAGTGATTATTGGCATTTTGTTAGTCATCTAAGCGACGTTCCAGACGTCGCGGAGTCTCTAATACCGCCAGCTGCTTTTACGCTAGTGTATGACAAATTCATGCATTTTCGAAAAATAAACGTATCGCTTTTATGTCGAAAAATTATTTCATTTACCAGGCGATAAACTATCGGTCTGCCCATATCGAACCAACCCCAGTTGCTTCACTGCGGTCCCACTGCGCAGCCTGAAAATCAAATTTTTTGGAAAAGATAAAGACCATGGTGTGAATGTTTTTTTTTTCATTACATAAATTTTTATTCAATTTTTTTCTTTTATCACATTGGAATAACAGTCTCACTTCTTATTAAATTGTTTAGTCATTATCCAGCTACTACAATGCAGATTTAGTACATTTTACATGATGAAAACTCTCGAAAAATTCTTTTGATTCAAACATTTTAATTTCATTTTGCCAAATGTTCAGATTGTTGTTGTTGGCCGCCTGATAGGAAATGAGTGTGTAATTTATAGTTTTCTAGAGAAATGAGCGAACGTTCTTGTTCAATGGCGAATCAGAGGTTTGTTATTTGTACGGATTCATAGAATTAAAAACAATTCTGTTGGTTCTCCTTTTTTTTGTCAAAATCATTGTATCACTTTTATCACTTAACGACATGCTAAGGCACAGCAAATTTTATTTATTTATTTTTTTGACTCTTTGAATTTTGTCCCATTTTGTACTGATGCGAATGGAGTGATTTTTGGTGTTGAATATGAAACATAAAACGTGTTCCCCTCTTGATTCGCTCATCGAAAAATTACGTCAACGAAAACTAACATCGAATTTTCAATTTGGGTTTCTTGTTTTGGAAGGAGAAATTGTTGATTTTTTGGAATTTAACTCATTTTGAAGTGTCTTCGAATACATCCTATCAGGTGCGATTGTGAACCAACATGAGCCTGTTCAAACGTATTTCGATCTTGATTTCTTCTTTGTTTTGTAAAAAATATTTTTCTTCTTTTGTAATTTGAATTTTGCATAAAAACGACATAAATAGACATATTTGTTCATTAATAAAAATGTTAGCACTTGAAAAGTAAAACCACAATGATTGAATTATTGTTTAAATATGTTGCTGTTGGCTACGAATATTTAAAAGAAATTTACTTAACCGTGAGTAGATTTGGATTTGTAAAAAAAATTGAAAAAATTGGAAAGGTACTCAAGTTGTGTCTGCCAAAAAAAAAAATTAATTGAAGAACAAAAGAATTGAAAATAAAAATTCGATCGAACAAAAATTGACAAAATGAAATGGAAAAACGAAGAATCGTTAATGAAAATGTACCAAAATACAAGTAGAAATAATGCGAACAAAAAAATGGAGAGAAAAAAACGGAAAAACACCATAACCACTTAGACGTAACGAAGAGTCATTGTTAAAAATTCGGTTTCTTATGCATCTAATAATTATTCTCATGTTTGTTGTTTGTTGTGTGTGTGTGTTTATGTGTGAAGTTTTCTTCTTCATTTTGCC
>NW_022595245.1:5149322-5169885 GCF_009176505.1 Sitodiplosis mosellana
GCTTCGTTACAATTTTTGTTTTTAAATTAGAGAATAAGAAAAAAAACCGATTGTTTCTTTTTATTGTGTTCTTGTCTGCCTTATTAATACTCAATATATTCATGTAGTGAAAATACGATTTGAAACACTTACATCTAATATTATTAATATTCATATTGTTGATGCAAAAGAAAAATGGTGAAGGATTCAACTCTCTAACTTGGTTGTTTGTTGTTTGCTTCTGAGGAGAATGAAAATGATATTTTTTTTATATTTGTAAATGACATAGAATTGGAAAACTGAGAAAATTGTTTTTTTTATCCTTTCACATCGCGGTGAAACTGTGAATTAAACAACAACAACAAAAACTAAAAGGTCACAAGTGTCTCTAATTGAACGAGAAAAAAAAATAGAATTGGTATGCTATGACACAAACTGATTCTATCAATTGTCATGTTTTAATTGATGCTACTGTTTACCTCTTGATTTGTTTATGTTAAACTATTTTTTTTCTTCTAATTTTTTCTTTGTTTACTTTGTTTCCCAGTGTTACTTGAAATCACATTGATCATTTTTGTTAAGTTAAGAGTGAAATGTTTAAAATTAAAAAAAAACCAACTCACTTAGGTCATAAGGCTAGTCAAAAAAACGTGTTTCATTTGTT
This sequence comes from Sitodiplosis mosellana, assembly GCF_009176505.1. NCBI lineage: Eukaryota > Metazoa > Arthropoda > Insecta > Diptera > Cecidomyiidae > Sitodiplosis > Sitodiplosis mosellana. The sequence continues at coordinate 5,149,966 of NW_022595245.1, forward strand.
TAAATTGTAGTCGAGCAAAGAGGTACTTGGATCTAATAACTATTACAATAATTCCATTGCAGAGCACTCCCATAAATGTGTTCACTCAATCGCCCCCATTCGATTTATTCATTTTGTTGATGTCGGTCACTCATTTCCTATTTTGTTGCACTGATCTTGGAATCGATTACTCAAATTGATTTGTTTAAAAATTAATGTGAATAATTTAATGTAATTAAATAAATAAATAAATTCTCTACACATCACCAACAAAGGCATAAATAAATCAACGAATCAATTGAGCGATCACACCTTAAACAAAGCACTCCCCTTGATTTTTTTTATAAATATATTTGTTTTTTTTTAGTTGTTAAAAAACGAAGAAAAAAACACGAAATAATTATATTTTGTATTGGACCGCTTTGAGTGAAACGTGTATGAAAACCTAATCGAAAAGATCATTTTCACATCTATTTGGATGAAATGTCTGTGGGCAATTGTGATTAGATACGGTTAGAGAAGTGTAGAAACTATTTAAATATTTGGCATTTTTTTCATCTCTCTGAAATTTTTCCACCTTATTCCATTAAATAGAAAACAAAAATTATTACGTACAAAAGCTACTGAGCTTTTTCTATATGTGTCTGTCTCTGTGTGATTTTTCTTTTGTTAAAGAATTTGGCTAAATTCTGGATAGATTTTCTTATTTTTTTTTTGGATATAATTTGATTAAAATCCAGTAGTTGATTTGAAATCTCTTTGATTTTTTTTTTCTAATACACATTTTTAACTAGTTCAGGTATCAAAACTACAAATTGATGTCAAGTTGGATTATTCAGCATATTGGATCCTCGTCTGAATTTTGTTTGCTTCTTTAGTTTTATGATTAAGTAAAACAGGCGGTTTGTGGTATAAGACGATCGGGTGATTATCATTAGGTTGGATCCGATCACTGATCATACGATTATATCTTCGAAGCTACTTCATCCGGGATCTCAAAAACTGTGCATACACCAAAATCGATCATCATGAAAACAATCTCACAACACCATTTTATGATATCAAATGTTCATATACACCTAACATAAATTATTATTGTTTGCATTTCATTAAATTTTTTTTTCTTCTTTTGTAAGAATTAATTCAAGCAAATCATCTACATGCATAATCCTATTAGCTACTGTTTGAATTAATAATTAAATTACGTTATATATTTGTTGTTTGTCCACAAATACTCAGTATCATTTTTCATTTCTGGCGCATAAAAAAACGCAAATGTTTGAGTGTATGTGTGAACGGTTCCTTTTTGTGTTGTATAAAGGAATTTGTGTTGATTCGTTCTTGCATTTGTTGCACATAAGAATTTGATTTTCTGCTGGCGATTAATTGTGGTTCGGTTAATTGCCTACTTCTTCTTCTTCTTCTTATCTTTTTGGACATATATTCGTTTGAACCCAGGCATTTACTTTTTTTTTCGAGAACAAAAATTATTAGCTATTATTCATTTTTTTTTTCTTAAGAATCTCACTTAAAATGCGTTTAAATGTATCACAACAAAAAGGAAAACTCGAATTAATTAAGCGAAAAAACAAAACACTGGCGACAATTGAACAGAAGACTCGAATGTGTTGGTTGGGGAGGAACGAACAAAAAATTATTCCATCAATAAAAACGAACAAAAACAAAAAAAAAAAAAAATCTAATTACTTGAAATAACGGCGAATAGTTAAATAATTTCATTAGGCTTAAAACATCACAATTTTAATACGCGTTATTCAATTGTCCCGAAAATCAAAAAGGCAAAATTCTATTTTTCCATTAATAAAATTCTATTTCATCAGATCAGTGTATATCTGGTGGAAATCGAAGCTAATGTCGCCTAAAAAAAATCATGCAACACGGAATTACAGTCAGCGAATCAATGAACTAAATATGAGATAATTGAAATTCCTTTGATTTTGATTGCGCTGCATTTTTCAATATTGTATCCGAATTGTTGTACGTTTTTGTTGTGTTTTTTTTCCAACGAAATTGGTTCATCGTTACCGAATTTTGGTCGATTTCAAATTTGCCTATACATAAATAACTATTTTCACTTTTCACTATTCCATTCTCCTAAAAATCCGTAGAAATTTTTGTGTTTTTTTTTTATTTTAAAGTGCACAGCGAAAAAACAGATAAAATTTAATTTGTTAAGATCGCATTCCCAGTATGTGGACGAAGTAGGAAAACAAAATCGTGTCGAAGAAGAAATTATTGGTTTTTTTTTTTTCGTTAAAAAATTTTCATCGAGGAAGAGAATCGACAGGTGCCGAGAAAAATGTGTGTGATACAATTTCAATAAATTGAATGCCAAAAGACCTAATTGAGGTCGAATTAATTGAAAGCCAATGAATTTCTTCTTAATTTTTTCCCCTCAATAATTTGGTAAATGTGCTCATCATGGAATATTTTTCTGTGTGTGATTGAACTCTAAACGAAAATTTGCCTGTCATTTTAACTGTTTCTGCTGTTGATTTGGCTCTTAAAATTAACGAAATCCATTTTAACGCATAAATAATAATAAATTTTGGTAATAATGATGAATCTTGCGATTTTTCATCTAAATCTAAACACACACAAAAATTAGCTAATTAATGCATATATATATCTTATGTGTGTGTGTGTATGTGGCTTTGGCCTATATGTATGCCATTGTATTTGTGATTTTGTGACCAGCAACAATCGAAGAAGATAGGCATTGATTGTTCCTGATCATGATGACAATGCAATGAAAAACAATAGAAATTCAATTCAAAATTGTTATCGTTTTTTCACCTCATTTTACTTTCATCATCTTCTTCTTTTTCGTCTTTCAAATCAAAAGCAAGCGGACTCGTCAATTTTGCCCATGTATATCTTAGAAAAATCTTTTGTATTGCATGTATCGTATTTTCTACGCAATTTTAATCGAAAAAAATGAATATTGAGAAAGAATTATTCAATTTTTGGAATTGTCACAATTGTCATATGCCACCCATATATCTATATTCAGAAAGTGTCGTTATTTTTCGTATCTGTGTCTTTCCTATTTACATTTAATGTATAAGTATCGTGCAAAAGAGAAACCATAAGTCGTTGAACGAATTGCTATTGTTGGCATTGTTGAGTGGGCATTTGGTGGCCAAATTTAAATATGGTTTTATTTTATGTTGTTTTTTCTTTCTGTTTCATTTGATGTCATTTCTTAATATTTGTGTTTTTTTCTTCTTCATCAATTGCAAATAAATATATTGTTTTAACACTATTTTTTACACATTCTCTAAAACTAGATTGTTCATATCTCTCTCGCTGCTCATGTGTTGGTCTCTGTATTTTGTCGAGAGATTGACAGAGAGGGGTGATCGAGCGAGAAAGACACACAGAGAGAAAGAGAGAGAGATGGGTGAGAGAGAGAGAGAGAGAGAGAGAGAGAGTAAGAGATAGGATTGAATGACACACTCGATACAGGTGACGGATCATCAGGCTCTGTATATACACATGTTCCATCTTCAGTTTTTGCTTTTTTCTTCTTTTTAAAAAATATATTATATATAAGTTACATTGAATAATAATAGAATTTGTTGTTATTTTGTAAATAGTTGATTAATAAGAGTAAATCTTGGATCTTTGTTGGTTTTTTTTTCTTTCGTTTTCTCGTATGTGTTGAATATTCTCTGTTTTTTTTTTAGAGACAATTACAAATAAATGTCTTTGTCACGGTATTTCTACTTTTCGTTCATGATTTGCGTACAGTTTTTGTTTTGTTTTCTTTTGATTGTTGTTGTTAATTTCTATGGCTTATTATGTCTTTTTTCAGCCTCAATTCATGTCTGGGAGCATTAGGTAACCTTGTACAAACGAACAAAGTATTAACATCGAAGAGAGAAACAAAAAAAAATGGATAATGAAAAATATGTAGTGAAAAAAGGCAGAAAAAATAGAACGAATTGTACAGACAGAGAAAGAGAGAAGAATGGCTTTGGCATGTATGAAACTGACCATCTCATACACACAATACTTTGGCTCCCTAATGAAAACGAAATGTAAAAACTACAAAATACATGCGATCGTATGAAACAAAATGCGTTCGATGGTTTTTTCTTTGTCTTTCTATTCAACTTGTATTTTGTTTCCTTGATTAGAGTCATCAATTGGAGCTGAGATTGGGTCGTGATGAACGCGCAAATTGTACACTCAATATGAGAGAAAATGTGTTCGATGCAAATCATGTACAGAAGAAAAAAAACCGCAGAAAAAAATTCCCTTTCAAACTTAACTCTGCCCTTTCGTTTGAGTGACACCAACAATTATTTAAAGAAATTGGGTTTTTAAAAAAAAACGCGTACTAAAAACAAAATAAATGTTCAACAATAAAATTAAAAAAAAAATAGAACAAAATGAACTTGAATTAGCTCTTCATTTTGGTTTTGTGAATGAAATCAATGATGAAAATGAACTTAAATGAATGCCGTTTGTCTTTCCTCTCTCAGTTTTGGTTTTTGTTTGTATTTTTGAGTTTCGGCGCCATATCCGTATCGTTCTCTCGTTCTAATTCATAAATGTTCTCCGAGTCAATGTTTCTTAGGGGGTGGTTCTGTGTGTGTGTGTCATTTTAAATTTAATTTTTCTTTTCTTTTCTTCTAAATCTTGAGTTCGCTTGGCTTCTTTTCTTCATTTTTTGCTTTTTTTTTCTTTTGAGATATATTATTTTATGTATAAATCTTGAGGGATGTGTATGTGAATGTTTTGAGGTTTGTATGCATTGCAATTTTTCTAATTTAGAAATGTGAGTACGTGGGCATTTGTTTATGACTATTTGCGTTAAAATTAATTCCTGATTTGTTAATATTCTGACGGCACATTCCGTAGAGTTGTTGTCGTTGATTTTGATTCATCAGATTGGCCAGTGCTGCGTTGCTCAGTTGATTCAGTTGATTCAGTTGATTGGCGATGGTGTTGTTGGTGTTGTTTGTGCCATTGATCGCGTTAATGAAGTTTGAGTTGAAAGCCGATGAGTTGTTTATGTTGTTACCAATTTGATTGACCAATGCGTTGAGCACCATGTTGTTTCCGTAAAATGCGTTGTTGTTGCTGTTGTTGTTGTTGTTTGGCTTGAAGGAGCTGTGATTGTTGGCGGCGGCGGCAGCCGCAGCAGCTGCGATAGCATTGGCGTTGTTTGCAAATTGATTGCGATTTTGATATGCGTATGATTGGGCCGATGATTGGGTGGCATTGTTGTTCAACATGAAATTGTTCAAGTTGTTCATTGATTGGCCAGTTGGTGTGTGCATCGATGGCTGTGCCATCGGTTGAGCGGCCGGCAATTTCTGTGCCAATGCACTAACGATCGATGCAACTGTTTGTGTCAATAAATCGTTGACACTTGATTTGCATGCATTGGTTGCGGTTTGGTCAGCTTCATCTGGAATATCAACCATAACTGGGAAATTGAAAGCACATCTGCCACATGCATTCAATGCATAGTGTTCGGGACTCTCGTAGCCCGGAGCCAAACGATTGTATTGAGATCGATTTTGAATGTACATTTGATAGTTTTGCTCCGGCAAGTGTGCATATTTAACATTCCATGATTTGTTTGCCACATTCGCGGTGAAATCCAGAATGTCACGTCCTTCGTAGAAAATCTTGAGATTTTTGTATCGAATCTCATCCAAATCAATCTGTTGTGATGCTTTGTCATCGTCATCTTGAGCAACTGCATTTGAGACTAGTTCGTTGTCATGATCGTCACTTTCTGCCGCATTTTCGTCGCTATGTTCTTTGCACACGCTCACATCGTCTTTGTCTTCATCGTCCGATGTGTTTGACTGTTGCTCACTTTCATCGGTTGATTGTACGCTTTCGCTTGAACTTTGTTCGATTGGCTTGTCATCATCACCATCGCTGCCGCCATCGCTCGATTCACTCTCCGTTTGTACTGCTGAACTTGGCTCAGATGCCATTGTCGGACTGCTGCTTGTCGGTAGCTGCTCATTAGCCAATTTCTATATCAAATAGCAAAATTTTTTATTTAGTTAATTGAATCATCAAATTGAAAGCAAACAAAAAAAAATTGTCAACGAATTTCCATTTTTTTCTCGTCGTTATATTCAATTTTTTTTTCTTCTTCGCCTTCTTCGATTCAGTGGCTGTTATCGGAAAGGGAGCATGAGCGCGAGACTTGATTTAGAGGTTAAATATATACACTTTTGCATGCAAAATTCGTCAATACATTGGCTTGCATAAGGTTTTTTTTTCATCATTTGCTTTATCTTAAAACGTGTGACATATAAACTGGAAGAAAAAAAAACAAGCGACATTTCAAAAAATCGGTTGTCGTTGTTTTTTTTTCTTCTGTAGTTGCGCTCGAATACATTTTACAGACATGACCCATGAGCAGCGCGCAAAAAAAAGGCGGCTGGTAATAAAATTACCGCACAAAGAATAACATCGATTACAAAGTTAATGTGAATGCTGCTGTTTTTCGTGTATTACGATTAAAAATGAGTAATTAAACGTACACATTGCGAGTGTCAATGAACTGTTGCTCCTTTCCAATAACGCGCAACCATGTTTAATATCAATATTTGGTTTGTATTCGTAGATAGACGGAAAATTTAATGAAAATTTATCGAATTTCCTATTTACAATACAATTAGTGGCAATAGACAATTTAAGTGGACGTTGACTATCTAATCGATAAATAATTTATATCGTAATCGATGTGTATATATTACCTTTGCCTCTTCGGCGTCCAGCGAACTAACACCACTCGATTCACTGCCTGGTGATGCAAGAATTTTGAGATTTTCTCGACCCATTAGGATTGGAAAGACCATGTCGTTGTCGTCAAACAGCTCGTTGGCTGGTGGAACAGCAACGTTTAGATCCATATTTCGTACGATTCCCCTCCTCTCCCGTCGGTCGTCGTTCGTTCAGTATCCGTTCGCAAAATTTTTTTTAACTGCTGCAAATCGGAAGGAAAAAAATTTCGTTTTAATAAAAAGAAAAAAAATCTCGCTTTTTGTAATCTACTTAGTTGACAACGCAAAAAAAAACATTTAGATTTGAAAGAAAACCAATCACAAAAGCAGCTGATAAGGAGGAACAATATTCAGGAGAAAGAGAGAGAAAAAAAGCAACACAATTTGCTGTTATCATTTTGAAGTTGATCAGAAAGAGACGATAACGGTTCATTTTATTTATACGCAAGCAGTCAATGACAGATAGCTGAGGATATATGCTGAGCATAGAAACTCAGTAAGCTGAGATTGGGACATTTTGACTTAATGACGTGTACAAATTTATGATGGCATGCATACAATTTCATACATTTCATCATGCATTTATATGAACTACACGTCATAAATTCAAAATGTCCCAATCTCAGCTTACTGAGTTTCTATGCTCAGCATATATCCTCAGCTATCTGTCATTGACTGTACGCAAGAGAGGAAATAAAAATCGAGTCGAGAGCTCAACGATGCTAAAACTATTATTTATGAGCATATATCCAAATATATAATTTGTGTTTGCAATAAATCAAACGAAAAAAGAAATTGCAACACAATGAACAATCCCGAGTGGTTCGAATACGTTCGAAATAAAAATAGTTCACCGTATAACGCGCATATATATCAATATGTATGGATTACGTCAGCACATCGCGCATATGCTTCTCGCGCTTTGTATATATAAAACGTGTAAATAACAGTAAAAGATAACGTTCAGTGATTAATTTGTCAGCTGATTGGGCGCCATAGCTGGGTAAATTTCCAAAGGAATAACAAAGTGTATGAAATTCCGTCCGAGAAAATCGAATGTGATTACTTTCCGTAGAAAATCCAATCAAAAGTGCCGAAGTAAGGTACTCTATCAAATCAGAATATTAAAAACTGAATGTTTCACTCGAAATTTCAATCGTTTTTTGAAGAGCGAGCGCCAGAGGGAATGAAACAAAAACTGTATCACATCAAATACGTAAACAATGAAATGAGTCAATGTCAGATTTGCATATGTTTTCCATTTGTTATGATTACAACATTGTCGATCGATTGATACACACACAGAACATCTGCAATTCTGGGGCACGCAAACAAAAACATACAAACACAGTGAGCACATGAACCGAACTAAACCAAAATCAATGGTGGCAATAACAATAACAACAAAAGCCAATGAGCAAATAAGAATCAGAGGCGCGCGCGCGAGTGAGGTAAATGGATACAGAGACGGTTGGTGAAAACAATGCGGACTCGAATTGCAACAATGAACAAATGCCACTTACATACAAACACAGAAACGAATTCACCGTGAAATGTTGTAAATCAGCGAATCTGGTTGAAAAAAAGAGTCGATTGCTGTGTGTGTTGGGGGAGGGTAGAGTGAAGCAAAAAAAGAGCACCAAAATGAACAACAGCGGCTCATTAGCAATTAAATAGCATGGAGTACACCCAGTGAAAATGCCATAAACAATGTACAAAGTATTTTGTGGCGTTTTGTTTCGTTTCATCCACACCGTTGCTGCAAGAGCATTACCACTAGCGACACCTTGTGGCACCGATAGTAAAATCCTGGTTGTTACAATGTATTTTTTAACACATTACAATCGGTGCCACCAGGATCGCCTGTGGTATATTGCTGTTGCAGCAACGGTGTGGTTTCATCGATCGATATCGAGCTGAAAACGGCCCAACATGTGTTGAACGAGTAGAAATTCAGTAGGTTTTCATGCTATTAGAGTCTATGGCTATTTTTTGCGCTGCCCATACATTTTCACATTGTTTATTTTCTCTCACACGGAAAAGAAATCAACGGAACCAACGTCGGGGGAGGAATGATTGAATGGTCAAAACATTCTAATAAATAATTGAATCGATTCGTTATGTAAGCAATAATATCGAAACATATGTGTGAGGACGACAATTTGAAAACGCGAACAATAATAAACAATTGAAGAAAACACAGTGAATGCGTTGCGCAGCCGAATGCACGAACATCAATCAATACTCGTTTGTCGCGTATCGGGTGATAATCGGTGGCAAGCGCTCGACACTGCCGAAGGGAAAAGAATTGTGAATCGAAAATCTGCTTATTTATTTATATATGTGTCCGTCGTTGTTGTCGTCGTCGATACAGTGCCAGTATGTGTACACTGTTGTGCAATATATACGCAGGTTGACCGTGTATGCATTTCAACAGCTCGATGTGGTTGTTTTTTCTGCTTCTTTCTTTTTCTTCGAAAAAATAATAACAACGTGCAGCATGTCAATTTCCCAGTGATGTCAGTTGTTATGTCAAGGTCAGTTCGATGCATATGTTTAATTAAGTTGCAAACAGCGGAGTATTTTTGTTGATGTCGGTGACATCACAATTATCGGGCGCAAATGTGAACGCGCGCACACGGACAATCTTATGAAATGACCTTCTTGAATGCAAAAGGTCACCATCATAGAATGGAACAATGCCATTCTTAATCTCCATCAGCGCAGCACTCGAAGTAAATAAGCTGAATTTCGCTGAAACACAGATTTCCGAACAATTTGGAAGCCGTCTGATCCATTTTGTTACGGTTGAATTCATTCGAACAAATTCCAAATAGATTACAAATAAAAAGCACCATTTGCAGCCAAGTTTCTAAAGCGTGATTTGTGTGTGTGTGTGTATGCGAAAAAAAAGTTGGTTTTCTTCGGGTATTTTTTTGTTGTTCGAAGTTTCGTTTTTTTCCCTGAAAATGTGAGATTTCACTGCTTGGGCTCCGGATGTAGTTGCTCATTTGGGTCACAATGTTCACATTTACCGAATTTCCAGCCATCGAAAAATTAATCGAGAGGAAAAAAAGCCGAATGAGTGCGAAAAGAGATTCAAAAGGACTGACGTTTTACACTCGCAAGAGAAATCTTTCGCTCGTTCGCTCACTCACTCGCCCAACTTGTTGCAAGATCAATTAAAAATTGTATCGGATATAATTTAGTGCTCTCTCTCTATCCCTCTCTCTCTCTCTCTCTCTCTCTCTCTCTCTCTCTCTCTCTGTGTGTGTGTGTGTGTGTGTGTGTGTTGAAGTTACTCAAGCGAATGGAGATTCGAAGAATGTGTCGTCGGTTGCACACTGCTGCCGTCGCCGTCGTTGTCATCGTCGTCGCTACGCAATTTTTGATGCACAATTATAAAGCCATTGGGGCGAAATCGGTGGGGCTAATGTGCGGCAAGATGAGCTCTGAATTAGCCAAAATCAGTCTAAAAACCACTTTGAACACAGTAAATTCGATGGAAAGACAACGGGAAACATCGCCATCGAAATAAGAACATAAACACAACGTCGTGCGCTCTGCCATATAGACACACACAGCTGTTAAATCAAAACAACGCATCGCTCATCATGGTTCATGTAACCGTTTTTCCCCAAATTAGATAATAAGCGAGACGATCTAAATAAGTCATTGTTTTGTGTACCGTACGTGTATACCGTATATAAACGGCTTTGAATATTTCGGTCGGTTTGTTTTGTCTTGCCATTTTATGCCGTGTGAACATTCAATTTCGAGCCAACTAATGAGTCGAGAACAGTCAACGAAAATAAAAAATCAAATGATTGTTACTAGATTTGTGATCAAAGCCAAAAACAGACATATTCACTGTATTTCGTCCATTGTGCCAGCAATCGTACTGTTTTCATACGATTTCATCGTTTTCATTCCAGCATTTTGTTTTTCGCTTATTGTGTTTTGCATATTGTGTCTACAGAGGGCAAAAAAATGACAGACAAAAACCATCGACCAATCAGAAAGAAAATCGTTCAAGTATTTTTGTGAAAGAAGGATTATGAAATTGATCCGAGTTACAATCGAAAATGTATGGCTTAAAATAGAAACGAGGCTTGCCATTTGTATTGGAGTGCGAGAGAGCGACGAGTTGTGTGTATGCGTGTGCTTGTTGTTTATTATTTTCAGTTGTTTCGTTTTTTTCGTCGTCGTCGTCGTTGTTGTTCTTGGTTTCTGTTTCTAGTACACAAATGTTTCAGCTGTTTGGGGCCGTTTTCTTTTTCGATTCAGTTGTTGTCTTCCACGTACGTATTTTCTTTAAATGACGTTCATTTTGGAAAACGAGTGCATTAGCAAATTTCATGAATTGGCCGCTGCCATCAAACAATGTACCCCAATTGAATGGAACATTGACTTGAATCGATCAGATTCTCAACATTGTTCGTTGTTGCTGCTGTTGCTGCCGTTGTTTTTGTTGTTGTCTTCATTCGTAGACCCCAAAAAGAAACCGAAAAAAACTGCTCCGTTTCTTCTCTATAAGTCAACATTGATTGTTTTTGACTTCGATACAGCGTGCGATTTGGAAACGACTCAATAAACAGCTTGTTATTCGTGTCAATGAATTTCTGTTCTGGTTTTTTTTCCTCTTCAATTATTTTCTCTCGCTCGCGAGCGGTTGCTGAAATTCAGCGAGAATCAACGTAATTTATTGAAGGATTGGTAGAATAATGTGTGAATACGAAATCAACAACAGCGACTACAAATTCTCTATCGCGCGCTGCTCATTTGAATCGAGAATCGGAAGAATGTGATGGCGACACAACGATTATGACACCACCAGAGAGATGAAAATGGAAAACAAAAACAAGCGAAGAATGTTTCATCAAAAACGAATTCAAATGATATATTTTTATCGGTTGGTGTATGTGCGTACGTGCGCGCGAGTCTATGGGCTTGTGTGTCATCTGAATCAGTGCAAATTTCCACGATTCAATGGAAAAATGTATAGACAATTTGTATCGAGACTTGCGATTCGATGTGGCTGTAAATGATTCTCAGGCTTTCGAACCTTCATACAGCTTGTCGATATATTTTGATTTGACTCGCATTTACTCGCACATAGTCCCCTCGGCACGAGGTTCATTAAAAAGTTTTGACATTGGCGAGATGTGATGTGTGCACGATGGAAGCAACGGATTAGCACTCGCAAAAATATAAACACTTGAATGACATCGATGAACATCGAAAACGGGGAGGCCTGAGATCATCGGGTACAGTCAACAAAAAACTCAACGAAAATATATACCGAAAGCGAAACCGTTTTAATGGGGACGACGATTTGCAATAGATTCAAGCCAAGATTGTCAACGCAACTCGTTAATAGCGAATTCGTTTTTAATTCAATCAAATTGAAATGCAAAAGTCATTGCACAGCAGCAGAAATGCTTCTTGCCACAAAATCCGTACTGGATCCAATGTATATGTCATGTAAAGCAGTATATCTATCAGACTGAAGATCGCCTTTGTAGAAGACAAAAAACATGAAAAATTAATTCGACACGCACGATGATTCGATCATGTTTTGCTCTGGTTTCTCAAATAAATGTCTTGAAAACGAGCAAATTGCTATGATTTCATAACAATATTTTTTTTTCTTTTCGTTGTTTGAATCGATCCAATCGAAATGCCGTTATTCTTTATATTTTGCATCGAAAAATTTTGGCCTTAGCTTCACAACGTGCACACAGCGTTCGAGATATTGACAGATGTGTGTAATTAAAACGAAAAAGGTCTTGGATTACAATACGTGCGCATTGCAAAGGCGCTATTTTCTTGTTTCGTATTGACACAATGGGGATGCCAGAAAGCGAGAATAATGAAAATTGCATATGTTTGCATTGAAAAGGTGACTTCTTTTAGCACTATGACCACACATCTGCCCAGTCATTCAGGCGATCGGCGTGTGTGTGTGTGTGTGTATGTCGATTCGATCAACTTTTCGTACCAAAACCAAACCGTTCAATTACAAAATGTATTACAGACACAGGGCTAGAGAGCGTCGTCAGTTGAAAAGAAAAAAAGAGTAACGAGTGAGAAACATTTGTTCGTTCGATGTTTGGCAATTGCTCTACAAATCGACATGCATGAGCTAAGAAGCCACACATTGGCTTCGAATGAAATGAGCAAAAGAAAATGCAAAGAAATCAACAACATCAAGAAATGACATGGTAATTTTATTTGTTGTGCGTGAGCCAGTGAAACGCACGTAATGGGCTCAACGGTGCATGCGAAACAGAGATGGTAAATCACACGCGTTCACCGGTTCGTTTGGTTCTGTGTGATTGTGCGAGTGAGAGAGAGCGAAATAGAGAGAGAGAAAATGAGAGCGAGTGAGACAGAGAAAAAGCGAGATAGAGACCGACAACCAGTAGCAATAAACTCACAGTAGAAACAGAACACTTCACATTTTGTGCATGTAAAATTGTGACAAAAAAGCCGAATGTGGTGAAACAATGGCGACAAACTTGAAATAATGTGAAACAAAACGGTGTTAGGTATAGGCATTAATCAGCATGTCACGTCGTCCAAGTGAGACACAAGCGCCCATATCAGCATATATCCATGATATCAATGCCCAATTCGTCTAAATTTAGAGTGTCATTTTTCGTCAAGTGTTGTTTTTTATGGGACACAAAAATAGCCAACCACCGAATTAAAATCGGCTGACTGTTTTTTTTTTCTTTCCTTTTCATCTTCATTATTGTTATTGTTATTACTGTCGCTTCGGCTTAATCGTGTTTCGTCGAAGGAAAATTGTGAACGAATAAACAACAGGCAAGCAACAGCCGTGCGTTGTTCGAAAGAAACGAGAGGCACACACAAAAGCAAATTTTAATACAAAAGAGAATAAAAAGGCACCACGCTGAATGAACAACAGAGTAGCAACACACGAAAGAAATAAAAAAAAAGTCGTCAACAGCAACAACAACAGCGAAGAAAAATATTGAACGCCATTATTGAACTGGCTGATTCGCACACAAACATTCTCTCGCATGAAATTCGAATACAAACGAGCGGCCTGCTCTTACAGCTTGCACTCACACTCATACCCATCCAATCGACAACCTTTTTCGGGTTTCGTTGCTTGATGTGCGTTTTTTTCCGTTCGTACACGTTTTCACACTCGTCTCTTTTCCTCACCGCAAACGCCAAAAACATTCGCAATCATTTTATTTATTTTTTTTTCTTTCGTTCATCGTCATAATATACTTTTTTCAGCTAGATATATATTTTCTTTTCATAATATGCGTAAATAAAATACATTTTTATATTTTCGTTCCGCCGCGCTTATTGTGTTACTGATTTTTTCTTCTTCATTCTTTCTTCGTGCATTTCCATTTTCATGTGAAAAGTAATTCGAAAATCAAACTGTAACTTTATAAATTAAATGGTAAATCGATTCGAAATAGAGAAGCTAAAGTAACGAAGTGCCGATATCGAAATATCATAACAGTAATAATAACAATAACAATGGCAACAGCAACTACACACAAACAGGCTGTCGATGTTTGAACGAACGACCGAACGAACGAACGAAGAAGGGAAAAAAAATTGAGAGTATCGGCGCGCAACAGTTTGTATGCGAAAAGAAAGAAGTCGATAGATATATATGTAAAGGCAATATAAATTCGGCCGTTTGTGGCGTTGTGTGTGTGTGTGTGTGTGTATGTTGTTCACGAAATCGATGTATGAAATAAAGCCGAGCAGCATCGAGAATTATCGACGCATATATTGAACGACAATCGAATATGAAAACGACGAAAAGTGAGCATATTATTATTGCGATGCAACCGCAACCAAAACCAAACAGACACAACTCAAGACAAGATAGCACAATTCTCGATTTCTGTCGATTTAGATCTGGCTAAAGTGCGGTAACGGTATTACCGAGATTAGAAATGAACGTTTTTTTTTTTCTTTCAAAGCGCCGAAGAAAAAAAAACCTCGAGCGAATCAGCACAACCACAAACCGTTTGATAGGCGAATCAAGTGAATTTATTTCATGGTAGTTAAGCATACGAAGAATTAGATACCGATATGATGATGACGATAATAATAATAATATAAAAAAAGTAGCATGCATTCAATTAGATTTTTTCCATACATACCTTTTGATTTCTAAGCGTTATTCGTCCGGTGTATGTGTGTGTGTGTGTGTCTGCTTGTGAGTGTGGCAAAACTCGAAAATCAGCAATCAACTTCTTTCCAAATGAAATGGTTAACGATGAAGAAGAAGAAGTGGAAGAAAAAGTCTAGAAAAAAGTATGTGGTGTTTGTGTGTCTGTGTGTTTGTTGTTGTTTTTTCACGCTCTCTGTTCGTTTTGCTTGGTTTTTGTAGGTCGTCGTTGTAAGTCGTTTTCAGCCGCGTTCACCTCTGATGTCGTACACCGTTCACACAAGATTTGTCTATGTTTTGGTGTTCGCTTGTTGCTGTGTACGCTGTTTGTATGACGGTGTGTGTATGTGTTTGTGTGTGTGTATGCGTGTGCAGTTCGGGAATAAAAAATATTTTATATTGCTTTATCGTCGTCGTTTCGATTAAAAACTACTCTTAATTTGCCCAAAACCATAAAAAAATCTTTTCATTGATTTTAATTTACACATACACGCCAAATACTCGATTCAATGTCTCTGATAACACATGAGTCGTTGTGATTCCTTCAGAAGAGAGAAAAAAAGAGCAGAAAAAGAAAAAAAGAAGATTTTAAAGAAATGCGTTTTATAAAAAAAATGCTTGATCGATCAAGAAAAACAACCGTATTTTGTTTCTTTTTACATTCCATCACTTTTTTTATGCTTACATATGCTATTTAGCTGTCTGATTCTCGATGTGAATATTCAAATGTTGCAACAACAATTCCGGTCCGAATAAAAAGCGAAACAAAAATTATTCAATTTATGCAGCTTTCTTTCCTTTCTATATCTTTTAGTCCGAATTCTCTTTTCGTTTAAAAAAAAAATGCACTAGATTTTAACTTCTCTCCTTTTTTTCGTATTTCGATACTGTACTATTTTCTATTTTTCATTTATCACAGTTAGTTTACGTTTGATTTATTTGCATTTAATTTTCTTTTTTTTTGTTAAAAAGAAAAGACGAGATTTTGTGTTGCTATTTCGAATTGGGTTGCCATTTAAAATGTCACCGAATCCAGATCAGAAAGTCTTTGTGAAAGGACACCAAAAATGCATAGAGCTCATTTACAGTTTAAGTGCAAAAACGCGCGACTCACACAAATCAAGGAAAAGTTTCACGGTATTTCGTCGCTCTTTTTTTTAGTCTTGAAAAAATATTCAAAATGTACAGAAATGAAAAATAAAATCGTTCTTTTATGTTATTTCCTTCCGTCTACCACAAAAACTATTGGTATTCGTATATTCTTCTTTCGGTTTACACACAAAAAGAAACAAATTGTCGAATTTTCGAATTTCTTTTTTGGTTGCAATTCTTTATTCGTTCACCGAATAATAATTTTCTGACTTTTCTATGCCACCATTTCAAACATACTGTCGATCTGCTTGTTGTTGTTTGATTATCGCAACTATATTCTTTTGTGGATTGCTTCGTGTATTGGCCACTAGCCGACTGAATTGACGCCACTTGCATCTACGCGGCTGACAATACTGAACTTATTGCTGAGTTCGAATGAATAAGAATGATTGTTGATGGGCGCCATCTTTTGAGAATATTTCGTGTAATTTTCGATTGATTTCAGTATATTTGCTGTAACATTCAACCATTGTTTACTATTTTAGTTTGTTCAATGAATGAACCATTGTATTTATTTGCATTTAATGCTATTGATGTCACGTTTTTTGCGTGTGTGAATGAAAGTACATTTTTTTGCGTCATATAGACAGAATATATAAATAACAGTATGTTAATATTTAGAGGTAGTTTGTGAATACGAAAAAAAAGAAAACATTGTTTACGATGAAGATATCTCATTCATTGGCGCATTTGATGCGTTTTTTCTGTTTGAATTCCTTTTGGCATTATACTCCTGCCATCTGATTATGAAACAAAGAAAAGAATAAACAAAATGATTAAAAGTCGAACAAAATTATAAGAAATCGAACAATTTCACTTTGTTATCAAACAGTTCAGATTGTTCAATGGTTTCATACCTTTCTTTGATTGAACTCCGCACACGACAATTCAGCACAAACAGAATGAAAACAATAATACCCTGAACAGCGATGCAAATTAACAAAATTTCAAAGCTATCAGCGATGAGTAAATATGCAAATATTTCTATCATCAAAATAATGCCCGTGACCAAAGAAAGCCCGGCCAATAATTCTCTATTAATATTTTCGTCTGCCAGTTTCAGATCTTGTTCATGTCTCACTTTATACTGACGATTTGAAATATAAATCGATACAAACAGTATGAGGTTGAAGATCAATGTGATTGCACATGGAAAATGGAAGTATAAAAACATATCTGAAATAAGATTCGTTGAGAATTTATAATTAAAAAAAATATTGATTAAAAATTGATTGAAGTTTTAAATCAAATTTCAAAAGAAATCTGACCAAAAATTTTCCGACCGTGGCTACTTACTGTTCAAAAAACAGCTCTTCTCTCCACTCCCTGGTCGGAAAATCAATGGTAATTTGGACCCGAAACCATCAAGTATGTAAACAATTAAGGTCCAAATATATGGAGCACCAAAACCGTACACGGCGTATAATTGTAGTTTAGCCGTGTTTGTCCAATGCTTAAAACGCTCTGTGGGACTGTGGTAAAATGTATGAATATTTTCTCGATATTTTGTCAATGCCATTGATTTAATTCAATATAACTTACTATACACTCAGCCACATGTTGAAATTCAACACATTTAACCAGAGAAATGACGACAACAAGGAGATTAGAAGGATGAATCCGATGAGACGACACATATTCGGTGTGACATAATCCCCATAACGGCGGTCATTTATAGCTAGGTGAGCAGTCAGGATGCAACCGATTGCCAAGACAATCAAATAGAAAATTATACATTTTCCTTGCAAAGTATGCAGCTTTGGTATGCATGCATAAATCAGTAGCGTGACGATGACAAGAACAGCTGATGTTATCGGTAGTATATCTAAATTTACACCAAAGGAGAAAATAACATTGAAAACAATGTTGAAAAAAGAACAATTTCTAGAAAACTTCGATTGATGTATTACCGTAAGCCAACGGATCTATTGTGTATTGAGGAGGCGATGCTGCTGGTTGGCAAATCAATACTCTGGGTCCGAGACCCATATTCGACCCCAAATCCATTATATCAATATAATCAATATAGAAGCAGTAATTTTGATGCGTTAAATAACGATTCTCATGGAAAATTTCCCCTTTCTGAAAGAAAGAATGAGAAAAAATGTTATCAAATTTCAAATCTCTGGTCGAACTCTGTGTAACTTGTACAATTTCTTTTTCCTGTGGAACGTGAACAACAAATTTTTACGTGGAATTTGGAAAAACTTGAGAAAAACTTTGGAAAAACTTGAGAAAAACTTTCATTGCTTTCCAAAAACTTCATGGAATTTCGTAGAAATGGATGTTTTATGAAATGTTTTCACTCACTTCTTAGTTGACGAAATAAAATGAAAATCCGAAGCAAATTTTATCTTGTATGCATGCAACGCAATAAAAAGACACAGCTTTTTTAGCAACCCCTAACAAACATCTGTCAAACTAAGTAGCTGTCAAAAGTAATGCTGAATATGTTGATTTCATTCAGCGTTAGCTGAACATGGGGTCGGTATGAGCTATCAAATATGAATTCTCAATCCACATATAGATATTCATATTTCAACAGCTTTCATTTTCACAAATGGGTTCCAGCAATTATTTTTGTTTTCAAACTCCATAAAAATGCCTTTCATTGCATGGGCAATGCTTTCATATTGTGAAAAAAAAACTGTTTAAGTTACACCGAATTCGAGAACAAATCAAATGAAAATGTTCAAATATAAATAAAAATCATTACGCGTGACACATGGTAGTTGTCTACCGGATACATGGATTCGACAGAACAAGGATATCCATCGACATATGCAAAATATGGCTGATGTCTTAAATTCAATGTTTCATTACGAAAATCGTTCCATATTTCGAGTTTTATTCTTTCTCGATATATCATTGACATGCAACTAGTTCCATTTGCTCTCGTTATTGGTGTTTCGAATGGGCAGCAAAACCGAAGACATGGTTTGATATGGCAGGGACATCCACGAATATGCGTGAAATCATCGAATTTCTTGACGCCTTTTTTCACGATATAATCCACCGTCGCGTATTGATCTATTGTATACATGACGCCGCCGTACAAGATACTTCCGTCTGGCTGTCGAATTCCATTGGTTATATCTACAGAGTCAAGTATATTGCATGGCAACTCCTGAGATGCAGTGCTTAAACTCGCCGATAGACATCCGATTAAAACGACTAAAAATATGCGCATCATCTTCAACCAAATGCCTTTTCACCAGCTATTTATCTCTATATGAATAAAAATGTATAATATTCAGTTGGGTAAATTTTTTTATTTTTAGCCTGTCGTGTGTTTGTGCACATAGCAGAAATGTTGTTTATACGATTATAAGTAACTTGAAGCCAGCTACAGCTGTAGCTGTATGTAATTGTAGGATTTCACACAGATATATCATTAGCACAGTTGGGATTTCCCTTTGATAAAACCTAAACTTTGTTCGATTTTTTGAATGAATTCTATGATACCATTAAGATATTTCCACAACGCAAGGCAATCAAATCACCAGCACAAATTGATTATCCTATTTATATGTTACGATAGCGTACATTTTATTTAAGAGAAAATCTTCGAATTCTTATTTTTAACATAATCATTTAGTCTCACAAAATCAGTATCTTTTTGAGATAATATTTTACCGCTTTCTCGCCGATTGAGCTTAATTCAAACGATTGAATGGTCAACAAATTTTGTTTAATAGGCTTTTCCGCTCTTTGTGTGTTCATTCAAATCCAAACGGCAACTGACCTACGAACCGCTTCTGCTTGCTTGATACAAAAGCTAGCATCTTCATGTTTACTAGTAATAGATGAAAGCACAAGGTGACTGATCGT
>NW_022595245.1:5199885-5232744 GCF_009176505.1 Sitodiplosis mosellana
AATGCTGTGTGCAATATCTCGCCTGTGCAACGCGGCGGGCTTCGTTCCACCGCACAGAAAACATATGGGTACAATTATTATTTCTAATTATCAAAAATAAACACTTTTATAAATTAAACAACTGAATTTGTCGTTGGTTTTTTGCAGGTAAAACTAATTTTACACGTATAAATAAATAACACTAGAACGAAATGATGTCACGACACATCGTGACATGACGTCGAATCAGCGATTAACATATTGGAGCGATGAGATTGCACTTTTGAATATTCATGTTATTTGCAGCGCTTATTGGAATATGATTTAAATATTCAAATTAAACGTATTTGAAAACAGATCTCTATCTCGTTAATCTCTAGAGAGATTAATCGAAAAGGTGTCTCTTTTCGTTCTATCGATCGTATCACACTAAAAAGATCTCATAAATCTTCATAGATCTCTATAAACAATATCTTGATAAATTCTAATCCCATGTTCATTCACTACTTTACTGATGTCATTTGATTAAGTCGCACATAACTGGCTGAGGCACTATTCGATGCGTTCTCTTCATTCGGAACAGATTGGTTACGCAAGCTCAACCATCTGAAAAAGATCAATAGAAATGATGATAATTCAATTTCAATCAAATCAGAAGTGGATACGGTCGTAACAATCATGATTGCATTCGTGCACGAACCTTTCCTTGATAAATCTAAGCACTCGACGGTTACAAACGAACAGAATGAAAATGAATACTCCTTGCAGAGTGTTGCAAATGTCGGTGAGCAGGAAATACGGACTGTTGGAATCGATCAAATACGATACGACTTCCATGCACCAACTAATACCCATGACAAAAAAGAGTCGCAAGAAAAGAGTGAACCTGAAAATCGAAAGATAAAAAATATTTACTCAAGTTGAAATGATCAAACGTTATCTTCATTCACTTACTTTTCTCTCTTGTTTTGTAATGATCTCTGCCTTTGTGGTGTACCTTCTTGTGATCTTCTTATGGCCAGTTCTCGTTGTAG
Organism: Sitodiplosis mosellana; assembly: GCF_009176505.1. Taxonomy (NCBI): domain Eukaryota; kingdom Metazoa; phylum Arthropoda; class Insecta; order Diptera; family Cecidomyiidae; genus Sitodiplosis; species Sitodiplosis mosellana. The sequence continues at coordinate 5,200,899 of NW_022595245.1, forward strand.
CTGCCGAATTTGTAATGCGATCAACACGAAGAATACAATATTAATGATGAAAAAGATACCGATCGGTACGTAGAAATACCAAAATATATCTGAAATGATTTAATTAAAGTAAATTGCTCAATCTTGCGAAGTTTAAATGATTTCTTTCGTTCTTACTTGTTAGGAAACAGTTTCGATCTCCGATTCCTGGTCGCAGTATCAAAGGCAATGTTTTGATATTGTCAAGAACAAACACTAAAAAGGTTAGAAGAAACGGAATCCCAAATCCATATAAGGCATATATCCCGAATTGTTTTCTCTCATTAAATTGTTTGAATCGAATATTAGATCTGTGGGTGAAGTTATTGTTTTCATGAATCAAAAACATTGTTTTTAAATATTTTTCATTTGTAAAATAACAATTAAATCAAAATTTCTCTTAATTTGTAATTTACTCACTGGAAATTTAGCCAAAAGTCAAAATTCAACACATTCAACCAGCAGAAAGCTGAAAGGAATCCAAATAGCATTGTGAATCCAATCGGATGACAAATATGTGGTTGAACATAATTGAAACCATTGAGCTGTATGTAAGCCATTAATGTGTAGCCAATTGCCAGACAAATTAAGTAGCAAATCAGACATTTTCCTTGTAAATTTTGCAATTTCGGCACAAATGCGTAGACCAATAATGTGGCGATGATAAATAGCACCGATATCAACATACCTGATTGAAAATTAATTTAAATGATTTAAATGGAATGATTGGTGAATCGATTGGGTATATACATACAGGTAGCTAAAATAGCATATCGAGGATGCGATTCGGGCACTTCCAAACAAATGAGTAATTTCAAATCAACTTTATCTGTTGCCTTATTGTACTTGCCGTGAAAACAATATTTTTGACTTGATAAAGTATCATTGTTAATCAAAATGTCTCCGTTCTGGAACGAGTATGTGCAATTATGTCAAAAAGTGGCTTAAAAAAAGAATTCAATTTTCCTTTTCCTTACGTGTACTATTTGATAGTCGTCTTCCATATACATTTTTTTGCACGGATGACCATGGACATACGCAAAGTGATCGTCCAAAGTTACAACATCGGTTTCGTTATTTGCATGCAGGACTTCGCCTTCAAAATTCTTGGCCGCTTCATGTTCACGACACACCATGGTTCCATTCTCCATATTATGTATCGATCCAAGTGGACAGCAAAGTCGAAGACATGATTGAATGTTACAAATACACCCACGAATATGTGGTTTAGCATCGGTGCTTCGACCTTTGTTCAATACGTAATCTACGGTTGCATATTGATCTTCGGGATAGATGACGCCATCAAAAAAGATACTATCATCCGACTGTCGTATGCCGCTGGTGATATTGTTTGAATCGAAAAAATCACATGGCAACGTTTTGAGCGCAGTACTCCAATTAATACAAGTCAACACAATCAAAACAATTATCCACACACTTATTGTGTTTCGTATCAGCTGAACGCCACCTTTCATCCCACTAAATAGCTGAACAAAAAGAGGCAGAGAAGTTCTCTTTAGGTTAATATCCATGATACGTCACATCGATTTGGTTACGACCATTAAACATTGGGCCATTTGGTATAAAATACGTAATAATACAACAAATTATCATGTATTCCTGGAATTCATACGAAAATCAGATGAACTTATACAAAATTCCTTCGAATATACAACAAGAGTTTAAACCAGACATTTCATTTTATTTTTATAGCTTTGTCTGTGATTTCAGTTTCCATTAAAACATCGGGCGCCGGTTTTGAAAGCAATTAAGATCTTGAAATGGTCATGAAAGTATCAAAGAAATCAACACAGTTTTTTTCAAATTAAAACACAACCAGGTTCTTGTTTCGCAACAACTTGAATTTGATTCTGTTTTAATTAATTTTAATATGCCAACTTTCGCGTTTCATTCTTATTTTCGGTGAGCATTCAATATGACTAACGACTATACTACACTACAAATGTGTATAATGTGCTTTGGATTTGTGCTGAGCATAGACATTGAGTGTGTCAGTTCAGTGCACCGTCCGGTGTATAAACATAATCAACACGTATTTGAAGTGTATTGTTTATTCTAAGAAGATCTTAGTTTGTGTATCACAGTGGGTTTCACATTTTATTTGTCAAGTTGAAAAGATATGACACCCATAGAATGAAAGAACAACTCTCAACTATGAGCTCTTTATCTATAACTGAGACGGAAAAAAAACTTAGAGAAAAAAAGGGACAAAAGAAGTTGCGAGCAAAAATGACACAACTCAGCATTGCACGGAAAAGAAGTTTTTTTGCATTTTTCTCGCTACTGGAAAGAGACAGCGACTAGGTGTCTTCTGCTTATTTGTAGTTCTTTTCATTTTCTACAATAATGTCGAAGATACCAAATCGTTATCTATTTCCAGTAGCGAGAAAAATGCAAAATAAACTTCTTTTCCGATCAATGCTGAGTTGTGTCACTTTTGCTCGCAACTTTATTTGTCTCTTTTTTCTCTAAATTTTTTCTGTCCCAGTTATGGATAAAGAGTTTATAAGTTGTTCTTTCTTTCTATGGGTTCATATGTATACGAAAAGAAATGTTAATGTAAAATGTTTTTCTTTTCTTTTTGTCTTTTGAAAATGAAATTTCGTTTATTTGAATGTTGACTCGCACGTTATCGTAATATATGATAGAGACTTGATGGAGTCATATGTTTACTTTAACCCTAGAATCATGGTTGGTCATTTCAACTTAATCCCATGGTTTGGGGCATTCTGTGCCCCACGTGTATTTTATATGAAAAGTTCATTTTTTCTCAAAAAAACATCACATTTTTTCAATTATTTCAAAATCTACCGTTCTGATTTTGTCAGCACGGGTATATTTGTGTTCAGTGAGGCTGTATTCATATTTCCTGTGCCTTGCTGACAAAATTTGAGGATATTCGTTGAATAAAAAAAAAATGCCAAAATGATGGATTTCTGTTTGGGGCATTATGTGCCCCATACAAAAAATTGTATGTAAATAAACATATTTACAGCCAAATAAAATTGAATAAAGGAAAAAACGATTGAAATTGTGGAAAGTTAGACTCACGTAGTAACCATATTTATTTTAACTCAGCAACAATGTATGAAATTTAATCTAAGCATGTATATCTCTATCTCTCTATATGTTGACTTCGATGAAAATGCTTATTTTTATGTTCGAAAGTAATATTCATTGAGTTCAATTGAACGGTTTTGTTTTGTCGATTCAAGAAAATATAAATGTGTGTCATAACCATGAAATTTCATGCAAAGCAAATCCAATCAATAAAAAATACTAAAGATTTATAACTGAATCAACTTTTCTTCTTCACTCAAATCACGAAAAAAATCAACATTACAAGTATAACGAGACATATTTTTCGAAGAAAGTTTTCTACAAAAAATGATCAAAAACTGAATGAAAAATAAAATCCAAATCGCACAAATACGTTCAATTTATGAATCTAAAGCCAACTGAATACAAAGTCTCAAAAGAGACCGGCTGTGTAACGGAGATGTCAAATTTGCAAAATGTGTTTTTATGTATGTGTATATCACAACGATACACAATAAAATCCGCTACACAAAAAGCAACCGACTAAGCGTGCTCTTTATAACTACTAGCTCATTTGATCGGAGTCGACACACATACGTATGTGTGTATGCATGCATACATCACTATAAAGCAGCAATACGGCAGGGCTTCATCGTGCCATGTAGCGGATTCCATTGTGCACCAATCAGTTTTTTTCCCTGTCATTTCTGTCCATTCGAAAGAGAACGCAATACAAATTCAGAAACACCGAAATCGATGATATGTACGTAAATGTGCGAATACGGTGAACAGTGAACCGTGCATACCCAATAAACAGAAAATCTCCATTTTTTCATTCTCTTGCATTTTTTTCATTAATTGTGTTTACATGTAAAATATTAGAAACGTTGGCAAATTGCGTTTTCATAGAAAATGTATGAAAAATGTGTGGGGCACAGAATGCCCCAAACACGTATAGTGGTTTTGGTCTTTCATGCTCAATATCTCGAAAACTACACCATGAAATAATGTGTGCATAGTTTTTTTTAGCTAGATTCAATGGCCTTACAAACGAAAGAAATCAATTTTGGTGATGTTTCATGTGAAGAAATTTTTTAATTCAAGATTGAAATTTGTTTGGGGCGCAGAATGCCCCAACCATGGTTCTAGGGTTAATTTTCCGAAAATGCACGTTTCGGCATCTTATCACCATATATGGTAAAACTAGTTTATCCCACTTTTTTGTTGGCACGCAACTTTGTTCACATTGATAACACCTTGATTAACAAGAAATATCGCTCTTGAATTTTGATTTATATGTTGACAATATAACGAAAGGAAAGATTGGATAAACACGTTTCTTTTTCTTAGAAAGACATGATAACATATATATATAGACAGGCTGTCTAAGACAGCTATGGTAACATATTCCAGAAGATATCACATTTTTATACAAATGAACTGAAATGTTTATCTCTTTGTTTACGCGTCAAATCTTTTGAACTTATGCGTGGACTCTGGACATGGCTATTTTTGGCCTTCTTATTCAAAGAAAGTTTCTTTCTTTCTTCAAGAGCAAATTCTTTTTTCTTTTTCAAACTGTTCCTCACGACCGTTTTTGTTGTTGTTGATGAAAACCAATTTGTAGCGCTCAACTCAAATTACTCAAAATATTATAAAAGCAATAAGCGGCTGAGGCAACTGTATTGAAGTAACCGTGATGGAATTGAATTTAGAGAGAAGAAGAGATAAGTAAATCACTCGAAGTAAATTATTATTATTATTTAAAATTGTCATTATTGAATTTACTCAAATTCAAATCACAATAGCACTGTCTCATGTCAGAGACCTTTTGTTTTTTTTAAATAAAACACAACCAAGTTACAACTCACAATTTTGTCACACTTAACGATAGTTTATTTTCAACGTAATCCGATCTATCTTCCGTTCGCGCTCTTTTCTTCTATTATGCATCGAACCAAATTCCAGATACGACTAAAACAATTATCATGAAACTCAACTCTATATAGGTGATATAATTCAAACCTGAAATTTTATTTCAAAACGAACTGACACTGGAGCGACTCCATCTAACGATGAGTTGAATAAGTGAATCACGCACTAAGTGCTCGAGCTTTTTCCAAAAAGTACAAACGATTCCAATTTGATTTTCCAAACGAAAAAAAGCATAACAACTCAAAATTTGGACATTCCTAGACAATTAATATGTTTTCACTTTCGAAATGTTTAGAATTCGAATCTTCAAAACATTTACATTAATAGATCGTTATTGGATTTTGTTATTTTCAATGTTATTCATACATGCAGCTTCAATATGAAGTCACTCCGACTGTGTCTACTCAGAGTATCGATAACGATACCAGATACGAGAAGCACAATATCAACTTTTGTTGAGCTTCAAATAGAATCGACGAGATGGCGTTCAGGAGATGCAATAGTGGTTTCATACAAAGAAAGGTCTGAAATGTGGAATCAAGATTTTCGATGTCGTTTTTTCTGGAAATCATACAAAAATCATTATCAAATCGGCCATCAATATGTGGTTGACACGCTACGTATACTTTTTGTTATACCCAACACATTTGTAGACAACACCAGTCGGGCGAAATGGTTCAATATCGTGATAAAAACGATTAATACGAAAGCATTATTGAAAATTGGGAAGGATTCAATGCATTGAATGTGGTGTGTTTCAGTGCCTGAAGCTTGCTCATTACCGCTGCAATAATCATCAAATTTGTTTTACACACACACACACCGACAAAATGCTCTCCGTTAAGTTGTGATCAAATGTAATATTTTATGATATTGTTAGCTCCTTTACTGCTGTTAATTTGATTAAAGCAAACGATTCCGTGAAGAAATGGTCGAGTTCACCGATTGGCCGAGCTAGGCATTGGTTCCCCTCGCATATATTTGTAATCACATTTAATGGGAGAGCAAATGCATATAAACATAAATAATGGGAACTAATTTGAATCGAAATCAAGTCGTACATCATTCTACATTGTCCCGTTGCATGCGTGCAGTGCTGACGCAGTGCTTTGTTATCAAAGCAACCGTATCGAATCGCATCAAATTATTGAGTTAATAAGCAAATTGTGAGGAGATAGCAATCGCTTGACCTCGAATGCACACTGTTTTGTACTTCAGTTCCGAACGTTGGATGCGAAAACAAAGGAGTGTATTTCTGAAATTAAACTTTCAAATTCGCCAAAAATATGCGAATTAAATGCTGCCAATCATGTTAATCATTCGATTTTTCTCGGCTAAAAATGTCGTTGGATCCATTTTGTATGAAATCAGCATGGGACATACCAACGTATTTTATACATTGAAAGCGGCTACTGTCACACATCTCGTGGAGCTGTGTGTAATCTCGCCATCCATTGAAGTGTGTCAGTGTTGGAGCGCTTGCTCGTTATGTCTTGTGCAAAAAAACAGCAGCAGCAGCAGCAGCACACATCCGTTGGGTTGCGAACGTAGCACACGCGTTGTGTTTGTCGTAGTTGAAACATCGTGTGTCTCTTATTCGGCATCTCGGTGGTTTTATTTTCTCGTGGAGTGTCTGGTCGTGATAGTATACTTTTTTTATGTATCGCTTTGACCGAATGGGTCGGCCAAGTACGCGTGCGTCAAAAAGTGGCCTATGATAGTATACAAATGGCCGCACAGTGGGTTGAAGAGTTGAGATAGGAAAAAAACATACCGATGGATACTATATTTGCCGATGGTAGACTTCAACAATCGCATCGACCAACAACAATTTCATCATCGACGGTTTATTAATGCATATTGCTGCCAATTGATGTTGCTGTATGTTGGTATGAAATGGAACAATAATCGATTGCTGTATATTTTGATTGCTGCCGGGATTGAAAATGAATGGAAATTTCGTCGTCTGTCTGCACGTTAAAGTCCATTCAACCTGAACATTTGTATGGCTTTTATATTTTGAACCCCAGTGAACAGGCCTTGGCCAATTCACAATGAAAAGAATCAGTAATTGATAGTTTTGAATGAGTGTTTATGGATTTATTTGCTTTTTTTTTCTTTTTTTTTATCTAGAAGCAATTGGATTTGGCTCAATATTCGGGGAATGTCGTTGTTATTGAAGCATTTCCTTGAATCTTCGTTTGATACTTTGCCGACACTTTACAGCATATTTTCCACGGGAAATGAAAACAATTCCGGTTAATGTGCTGCAGCAATGAAATCGATAAACCGTTACACATTAGTTCCATCTTTTATATTGTTCAAACGATGGCCTGGTTTGTAATTGGAATATAAGCAGAACCAAGTGGAAGATGTGCAAATGCTCAGTTTGTGCACACATCACCTTATTGTTCTTTCTTTTGCTTTGTACAACACACAAACTTCTATGAGTATTTAAATCGAAAACAAAACAATAGAGAAATTTTAAAAGTGAACCGTTTAACACGCAAACAATGAACACTGTTCTTATTCTTTTATATATAGACTCTGACGCGTCGTCTCGTATAAAGCATACTCGAAATCGATAAGTTCTGATCATTCATTCAACAAATCGATGGAGAGAGAGAGAGAGAGAGAGAGAGAGAGAGAGAGAAAATAAAATGGAAAAACTGGACATTGCACGAAGTATGGCCACTTTAAATCAGGTCTTTTTGAAAATTGCAACCAATTCAAATGACAACAATGCATTGAATTGAGATTATTGGCCATTGTATATTGTGTGATATGTGCGGCTTCACAACCTGTTTGAATGCTCAATGAATCGAAAAATACATATCTCCACCTCAAAACGCTTTGGTTTATCGATTTCCATTTTGTGCGTTGCCGATTTTTATATTTCCGCATTTTTTTTCTCTCTCTATCCAATTTTTTATGGCCAATAAAATGGCAAGCTATTTCAAAAACGATGACAAATCCCGAGAGACGGGATGCATACCGGCTAAATCACCGGCTTCTGACACTTCGTTTAATTGCTAATGTTAGTAGTTTACGTAATCTTCGGCTTGAATCGTAAACCACTCAACAGATTTTTTCGAAATATTATTATGAATTTGAAATCATAATAATGAAGGTCGTGAAATGATTGAAAACCGGAGAAATCAGCCTTTGATCCGTCCATTCAGAGCAAAATTTCTCAATGAAATCCCACTGAATAGAAGCTGAAATATCAAAATGTCATTTAAAAAATTACGGCCCGAATTGGTTTTTATTGAGAAAAAAAAAGAAGAGAGAATAAAACATAAAAGTAACGCATCAGAACCCTCCGATTAAATCGATTAACTTTTGTCGTTGCTTTTATTTGTCTCTGTCAATCGCATTGTTCATTTCGATAACGCAAAATCGAGCGTTTGTTCAGAAGAATCCGAATGGCAACATTTTTTGGGTGTGTTTTTTTGTCCACAGAATCAATTCTTAATTGTTAGTAATATTTTTTAATATCGTTCGATTTCAGGTCAATTTACGCAATGAAACTAAGGTGACGTTTTGAATACAAAGCAACCATCGTTTTTAAGAACCCATTAAAATATTTGAGATTTTGAGCTGCCAACGGCTCGAAAATTATTGGATTTTTTTTTTGAAAAGGTTTCCGATATTTTACTACTTTCAGGAGAAATAAACTTTTTTTTGTTCGACATTATTGACACTTTTATGTCATTTGAAGCTACTTGCAGATGTTTCACCTTTGAAGTGCGCCAAAACAATGTAAAAGTCATAAAGTATTCCAACATAAATTACAGATGCAACTTATCGAAACGTGCCATTGAGTTTTCTGAATCAAAATGCTTGTTTAGCAAGAATAGTTTCATTTGACTTTGAAGAAATGGAAATGTTAAATGAAAATGCATTTCGTCAGTAGTCTCCCATTTTATCACTCATCAAATTCATTTATTGAAATTTGATTTCCAAAGCGAATATTAGTTAAATTAGTTATTTTTATTTAATAATGAAACTGCAATTCTTTCAGCTCCACATTCGCAAGCCGATCAAATTTAAATGTCTTGTCGAGAAAAAAAAAGAGTTCACAAAAAATGATGTGTCGCCCGAGATAATAATCCGAAGAATGAAATGCGAACACAAAAGGAGCGCATCGATTTTGTACACAAGGTGATAGATTTCATTTACTGCTATGACAAACCTATTGGTCACATCCGTCCAGGTGTACATTTTTCGGCAACAATTATTTTTCATGTTTTTTTCGAATAGAAAAAAAAGCGAATGAGTAAATCACCGGCAGAAAGAATGAAAAGAATGATCCGGAAAAAAAGAAGATCTATGTGATTGAATGCGAACGAGAGAAGCGAAGAAAACACATTATTTCAAACATACATACACATATACACACTGTGTGTGTATGTTAGGTGGGTGCATGGCTTTGAAATCAACGTTGCCATCATCATTTTGTTGTCATTTTTCATTATCCTCAATCAATCCTTCCTTTTCATCTTGTGCGAACGGTCCTTGTCTAACCATCGCACACCGAGGCCGAGTGACACATTGTCATGTTCGTTTCTTGTTCATCCTGTTTTCGGGCTTTGAGAGCATTGCAATGCCAAAAGACAAATCGATGCCGAACACAACGACACACACACACACATACAGCCATGTGAACTTCGTGCAATCGATTTATCATCGCATTTGTTCGCCCGGCAAATGAAATGTGCGTATTTCAGGCCCGAAGGTAGGAAAAAACGAGCCATAAGATGAACGAAAAAGACGAAAAAGCAACTAGAAAATGGAATATGCACGTATACAAAGAACATTTTGTGTGGTGTGCGCTAGGTTTAGTGATAAACGTTTGTCATTCTTCATTCATTGATCTCACTCAGGTGTGCAGTTTTAATGTCTTTCCCATTTTTCTTTTGGTTTCATCCGTTTTCACCGCTTTGAGAAAAAAAAATCTTTCCATTTTACTTCTATGCCAAAGTGTCTAACAGCATCGATTTTCGTATTGCCAAAACACAAATCAATGCCATCATTGATGAATCGGTTGAGGTTTTTGGTTCGAACGATGTGAATTCAATGATGATTTCTTTGTAATTTTTCGTATTTTGCAAAAGTGCAACACTGATTGGCATTCGATACGGGAAAATATCTCAATTATCACATTCATCTAGATCAAGTCATTTTCCATGAAAAGAATCAAGACTTGTATTCCATCATCCGATTCTTTGACGAAGCTTAGAAATCAATGAACTCGGTTTTGTTCTTCACCATGCATGGAATAAGTATTCAACTTGCACAATTTATTCAAAATTCACGGTAGATTTATTTGATCCAGTATTATCAACACGTAAGCAACGCTAATGCTCGTTGTAATTACATTATTGCGGGAAGCTCAATCAATTACTATGCCGCCTTTTTATTCATTTCAACTCGACTCGACTCGGTATCGTTCACCCTGCTCCGTGCCTCTTGCTAGGAAAATCCAGCGTAAAACACATGCCATTTTCACACAATGCAAATTCTAATATCTAAAATTGATGGCTCATTCCACAAAAAATGAGTCCTTGTTTCTATTTCCGTCCCTATTTTACGTCTTTTGAGTGGCTTGAGGGAAAAAAATGGGAAAATAATGTTCAATCAAATCAAAACCCAGGCATCCTATGATTTTTTTTTGTTTTACGCTTATTTAAACGAGAGAAAAAAACATCGAATAGTACCCCAAGCGCTGATAATGCGGAGATGATATATCGCCTGCCACATCGTTCGCTTCACTCGCTAATATCGCTAGATTAACGTGTAATAAATTATCTGGACGATCACTAGACAATTCGATATGAAAGAATGATTCTCTTCTTATTCGGTCCTTTTTGAGTACCGTGAGATTCTTCGTTTATTCATACCTTTTTGGTTGGGCGACCATTTTTTTTCTCAATTTTATTCTTCACAATTGTCTTTTTACCGTTTATTCAAACATCTTCTGTATTGAAATCACACCGAAAATCGATTGAATGTCATCATCATCGTTGAAATAACACAGTCTGGCGAGTAAACATATAATAATCAACAATCAACCATCTGATCCAAACAAAGACCCCATTTTATGTGTATGAAGAAGAAGCTATGAAAATAAAATTAGTATTAATTTCATTACAATTGGTGCAGTAGCAAACCGCAATCTCGTTTTTGTTATTATCAATGGCAACCGAAACGAAAATAGAAATTATGAATGTCAACGAAGCAGTGCAGTTGTTGGACGTATTTTTGTGTGTCGCATGGAAAAAAGAGAGAGAGAGAAAAAAGTGTACCGAATCAAATGGTAGAATTGTAGTTTTCGAGTGAACGAGAAATGAGCTGAAAACGAGTAGAGAGAGAGAGAGAGAGAGTAAAAAAGTTGTTGAAACACCCTCTTGTTGACACTCGACGAGACATTGGAACAACAAATATGAATTTTGACGACGGCAAAATAATAACAAAAGAAGCAACAACAACATAAAAAAAACCATGACCGAAAAACAACCCTTTTCATAGAAAATAGCGAGTGCAATGGCAATGGCAATGGCTCGATGATCTAGATGCAGTGCGACTGTAACTATTGAAACACCAACGACGCACCACTCTCACTTACATAAAAAAAACCACCCGAACAACATTCGAAATGCAAAAAACATGTTACGTTTTCAAGCATCGCGCGCAAAATAAATTTCAAATCAAATGCGGAGGCCGGAGATTGAGTGAGTGCGACTGAGAACTACCATCGAATTTTGTGTGAGTGACAACAATTTAATGCGGTGTGTTGTGTACAAATTTTCAAGTGTGCATTAAATCATAGCAATGTAAATCGTGTGTAATCGTGGCCTGATGATGATGGAAATGACGTGCATCAATCGCGTTACACAAACACAAAATCCCACTACGAATGAACGAATTTATTAATAGAGACGGCGAATCGTCGAAAATACGAAACACTGAAACAAGTTTTCCTTTTTTTGGGGACAACAACAACGGCAACAACAGCAGCAGCAACCAACATTCGCATTTGATGCATTCAGTCAACACTTTTGCTTTCACTGCCGGCTTGAAAATGTGTATGTTTTCACATGATTGCGGTTTGTTTTTGACATAGATGAAATGTTGGCACTAGGCAGTCACTATTTAGCAGACATTATTGAGAGCGATTTACAGTATTTGACATTGGATAGTGACGCTCTTTTTTTCAGGGGGGAATTTTTGCTATGGAGTTTTTTTTCGACGATTTGAAACTTTTGGGTTTTTCTTTTCAATAACAAAAATAAACATTTGCTGCCTAGTTTTTCGGATTTTTTTTTTCAGTTTCAAATGAATCCATTGAAGCCTGTTCGTTACAGCAAAATGCTTGAATTGATGCGTCGATTATGATTTGACTGGAAATAGCGTTGGAAATGTCATCGTCAATGATTCATTGTCAGCAATTTTTCCTGCGAGGTTCGTACAGCAGTGAGGCCTCGTTCGCAGATACAATTTTTAATTACAAAAATGTCTCCACTCTTGAAGTGAATGAAACATCTCCCATTTTTCGAGTGCTAATTTATTAATTCACGCACTTTGCTCCCGAAGTGCATTTGATGAGCTAATCAAAGTGAAGCGCAAACTCGTTTTAATACGTCTAATGCATGTAATAATCAGCATTTGTTCTCATCCATTCATCTTCATTATCAAATGCTCTAGTGTGATCGAGAGAGCGGCGCGAACACATCAATGGAGGAAGCTGTTGTTTTCATCACCATTTCCACATCGGCACATATATTGCACTGTGCACGCGGTTTTTTTTCCTCACTCTTGCTGCATTGAAAAACGAACGCGACAACAATTCATGAACTTGACTGTGACTACATTTTCGCCTTTGTTCTGTTCAGGGTTGACATCGACGAAACACAATTCCATTTAGTTTGCAGCGAAAACCTTTGCGATTGTTATTCATAACCTAGGCGCGCAAAATGTATTGGGAAAAAAGCCGTTTGATTGTTAAGCCGCGATATGCAGAACAGCGTTTACACTCATTGCATAAGCAGCAAATTGAAAAAAATTTACGTTCAGTACATAAAATCAATGAGATGCAGTAAACACGGTACGCTTTTGTACCGGCTTTGAAAATTAATCAGCGCGTGAAAAAAAAATCATAGCTGTTCATTCAGGATGATTTTAAGGAAAAATGCTCAAAATTAACATGCTAATGATGTGTTTATTCACGACGCCATCACTGTGATTCACCTTTGTTCGAGAGCAGCCTCAGTGCTCGTCATTGCACAGATACCGTCTCTTTGAAGCCAATAACATGGAAAATATGACAGCATACTCATTTCGACTCATTCTTAAGACACCGTTTGATGCACTTGCAATGATTAGCATCGTTCCTTTCAAGCATGAACGGGTTTCACTGGAATACTTTTCAGATGGCAAAAACTGAAGGAAGAGGTGTAAAAGATACGATTTTTGATATCTTCAACACGCCACGGATTCGTCTTAAACCATCAAATTTGACGGCAAATTAGTGAATTTCAAGCAAGCGAATTTTACGCATTAAAATTTCGAAACTCAACATGTTTCTATCATAGAAACCCAGAAATTCGATGCATACCGTTCTGTCCATGGAACAAATTCTGTCCAGAAATCAATTCGGATACCGGTATAAATTAAAAACATTTAATATTTCACTTGAATTCAATCTCAATGTTTTCTTTATTTAAATTCTCATGCAAAATACAATCAAATTAAAAACACAACGTTCGCTGCAGAATTAAAAAACCCCATGCCCATGGAATAGCGACCATTGAGCGCCTTGTCAATTGAAAATTGCAGAATGATTGTGCAAAAAAGCGCGAAATGTGTTCGCACTTTGTGTGAATGAGGCGGTAATCATTTCTGGTACAACACCTGCATTGTGTGACCATTTAAATTGTTTGAAACAAAGGGCCACGCTGCAAAAATTGCATTTGATTATAATTCAAAGAAAGTGCATGCAAAACAAAAACGCGTTTTGTTTTCAGCCCATTCACAATCATATTCTTGAAAGGAAAAAGAAAAAACATAAACAAGAAAGCAGGCGATTTGATCTGTGCGAGCTCCTTGTAAGCACTGTACATTGTCTTCTGTGTATTTTCCGGTTCTTTGACATTCTTTTTCAAATGTTGAGCTACTTGATTACCACGATTCGTTGGATTTGGTTCGTTCTTTCATTTTTTTTTTGTATTTACATAAATCACAATGAAAACCCAATTTAATGAACTGCTTTGCAATCACACAAGGCACAAGTCGACACATGCATGGCTGGCTTCAGAATGGGATAATTTACAAAGGAGCACTTTTCTAAAAGAAAAACGTAAATTTTCTTCGTGTAAATCAAAACAATATAAGTCGTTAGATTGGTTTGCTGCTTTAAATTAGGAAAACAAGTTGTGTGCACTTCACCAAAGTAGAAGACGATTTGCAATTGAATGAAGAAAAGTGGAAAATATTAACTGACTTTTATCATTTTTAAAAAGTTGATAGTTCTGTGTTAATTAATTGGATTCTTTACTGTGGATTCCTTTTAGCGTCAAGTTTGGTGCGCATATTCTGCACTGCATCACAAGTCAAGGTGTGTGTGTTTTTTTTTTTTCAAATGAAGAAAAAAATGCATCGAGCGTCAGTGTTGCAATTTCCTCGTGTTGAATCTCTCACTGGATGTGAAACACTTAAATTCACATTCAGCAGCGACGTGTAATTTGCTCGAGTTCACATTTTGAAAGCAGAATGAGAAGAGAAAAAATAATCACTTCGATGGGCGACGCATGTTTTTTTTTCTCTCTCAACAATCACCACGCGTCATGACTCCTCAACACATGCACTTTTCCCCCGGTTGGCTGTATAACACTTATTAATCCGCAGTTCAACCGCAAATTAAATTATAACCACATACACACATACGATGTGATTTTTAATGCTTGTTAACCGGGTGCGCCATTCATCACCAATCTCCTTGGCACACTCGAAAATGCTTTCAGTTGTGCTCTTCACCATATATATTGTACGCGCTCGCTCGCTCACGTTCTCATTATGCATATATTTTGCATGTTCTTAAAATGTGCTTAATTTAAAAACTTTTTTCTATCATTTTCGACGAAATTTTTTTTTTTGCATTGCACACACTCTTCATGACCATTAAAAGGAAGAATCTCATGGCAAAGTTTGAGAGGCACAACGACACTCTATACACACACTGTCCTTTTTCTCTCGCTCATTCTCTCATAAAAACAAATTTTTACATTCATTCGGATCACATGTTTTTCGAAATAAATTACCGCATTACGAATTTGACTCAACAACACACCACCAACTGAATGTTTATACTGGATACACCGGATACGAGAAGTTTGTATACTTGCAGAAATCGTTACAATTTTCGCTTATATGCAAAAATAACAAATGACAAAAAAAACCGACGAATATTACGAACGAACAGCGGAAAAATGGAAAATTATTATATTTGCCTACTTTACGCGAGAAAGAAAATATGCTTGTTAAACGCAACCACAGACAGCATAACACAAACACACACACTTCTTCAAGTAGTTTTTCACTTTTCACTGACTTTCAATTGATCAAATTATACGCAATTATACCGACTCTCATGTTTCTGCAATCAAAACGGTGTAAAATTTGCTTCTCTTAATTTAATTAAAGAGAAAATTCAACACTCAACATTTTTGCTATTGAATCTTCACGACAATTTTTCGCTTCTTTTTTTCTCGCGCAATTTTTCACTTGAAAATGTAGCGCAGTAATTAGCAGAGAGGACAATTAATTCGACATGAGGAGTGTCATATTATTTGGGGGATGTTCACGTTTATGAAGACTTTAAAGCTTAAAGATTCTATTCAATCATCAAGCAAGAAAATTCGGTCCATATACTTGCTGCTAACACTTTCAATCTTCAAAATTCATGAAGAACCAATAAAATATGTCTTTTTGCACATTTTATCTTTATTTTTTCTTATATGGAAATTCGCATACGAAACGAATATCATTATTCCTCACTCAATTCGAGAAATGGAAAGTACTTTCCAATTTCAATCCAAATTTGGAACCCCTTTGCGTAGCTCAAGCACACAATTAATGTTTGCAATTCCAGAATATTTATTAAACTTTGAGTAAACTGCTGTCTAAATCTACGAAAAAAAGTGTTGGAAAAATTTGGAGAGACATTTCGATATGAATAAGTGAGGTGCTGGGTGACTGTCGCAATTTTGGGGTGTTGGTACTCGAGTGGATAGTTGTGTACCTTGCTTGCTTATCCATAATATTTATATTTTCACTTAAAAAGCCATTTCAAGTGTGGATCGGATGTGATTTGCATATCGTAATGTTTGCCGAAGCGTATTACAAAACGGTGCACATTTCATTCAGGTGGCTCAATGGCAGGCCATAATCGGTGTTTCGTACTTTTTTTTTTCTTTTTCATCTCGCATATCACCATCTCAAAATGCCATAATATTTTTTTTCATATTTTTGCCGTTCGTTCTCGTACCTTTTACTTTTGGGAGCGGGTTTGGGGTTCAAACTACTACCATTCGACAATAATCCAGGACACTCATACAATACACACTGTCAGCGCGCATACCGTTTAGTAGCAATCCAATGACACTATGGCGGAAAAGTTAAAGAAACCTTTAAAGCGTTGTAACGATGTCATTCGTTTTCCTTCCTTGTGCCACAGTGTATCTGCTCATGTGGCGTTATGATCCCTTGCCAACACGACACAAAATTTCCGAATATTAACGCCGCACGTTTTTTTTTCTCTCTTCTTTCGTGTTGTTATTGTTGCTGTTGCCTATTTTTCGGGGCTGTTCGTGTTTTTCGGTGTAGCCGCGCGCTAGGGTGAATCTCTAAATGCTATCACGTAAGATGTGTCACAATCGCTGTGATTTATTTGCGTAAATGCCATTTTTGTGCTATTTGGCGAAAATATTTTATATATTATTTGCTGTGCAACCATGAGTTTTAATACTATCTCTATCGCTTCGGTCTTTTTTTGCGTTTGACTGCCGGCCTGGATACGAATATGACAAATATACACAGAGTTCAACCTTCGCCCGACAACCTACAATGTCATGTAAACGCTTAACAACAGTAATGCGGAAGAATGAATAAATGTACAAATAACATCAGAAGTCTACTTGAAATCGTCGTCGGAATTTTCAAATTATACACAAAAATCCGTAAATCATTTCATATGATGCGCCTTCAGTGAAGACATTCGAATACACGAGTGGTTTCTTCTCGTTTTTTTCTCTCTGTGTCGAGCGAGAGGAAATGATAAATTTTATTTACAAAATGATCGCGAATTTACAAAATTGTTTCCATAATCTCTGGTTGCGTGTGGGGTGAAGTGAAGTGACTTTAAAGCTTGTTATTACTTACACGATAAATACTTTGTTGGCCCAAAATTTGGTTTCACACCTTTCGGACATTTTAATTTGAATTTCCCGTTTCAATTCATTCAAGTAGTAAAAGTACCTTCAGCCTAAGCATCTCTCCAAACCAAATCACATACGCCTATTCGTATTGGCGACAACTTTTTTCGCGCCGCTTCGAGAGATCTTTAATTCATCACATCTTCGGTGACATTGATTTATTTGACAAAACTATATATTTTTTGTTGAGCCGTCGAAAGTGCGTCATTTCCATTCATTCGCAATTTATTTTGACGCGAAGCACACAGTGATGCTTATGAAAATGTGCCATCGGCTAATGTTAGAATGAGTTGCAAAGAGAATTGATGTTCGCGATAGTACACATACGTGTACATCAAATCGATTTTAGTTTTTTCTTCTTCTCTGCATTCGAAATGTTGACATCGTCGAAATGAGTTTCGCTTCATATCGCACGTACGGATCAAATCGAAAGACCCCAGCCATCGGATGGTAGTAAATCGATCGTAGATTGAATTTTTCGTTGATTTGGTTCATTGGCAGTTTGGTTGATGGATACGTTCGACAATGAACTTTGAACGTAGCCGGAGAAGAAAGCAGAAGAAGAAGAAGAATGCGAGCACAACGGATGTGATATTGCACGTTTTTATACGTGGATATTTCTCGGGAGGTGCACATTTTGAAATATCGATGGAAATATTTCAACAATGCTTCTCGCTTCCTATGTGTATGGATGAACTTTGTGCCGTTCATTTGGATAGGCATTGAATGTGAAGTAGGTAGGAATTTTGGTGTGCTGACAAATGAATAATCGGCACACCGATTGTCGATAAGCATAATTGATGTTTTATCCGATTGCGGCGATGATTTATACTACATGACAACGTCATGCAAATAAGAATGATGAGCGTCGACCACTTCCCACAACTATGTCGGAGAGGAGGTGGACGGTTTTGTTGCTAGCTTTCAAAAGAACAATTTTCTTTCAATTAAAACTCCAAAAATATGTTTCTCCATTGAATTATCAGTATCAAGACCATTTTTGTTTAACTCCAAGACGCAATTAAATGGGCTCCATGGTCGAAAAAAAGATGACAAGAAAAAAACAACAATCAAGTCGTCAATGTCAACATATAGCGTCCGAGAGTCGGTCATTCGTTCATTTAAGCGCGTACGGATGTCACTCGATGCTGAATGAAAAGTCATTGCTGTCCATTAAAGAGCATTTGCTGGGTGATGTGGGCACAGAGAAGCATTCATTCAGAGCTAAACTCGATAAAAATGGTTTGATCGCGTGCGAAAGCGTATGTATTTTGCTATGCGAAGAAGATAACTAGTGATGCGAAAACATTAGTATAGCGTGAGCATCGTGAATCGATATGGTCCTCCACCATCGGCATCGACAACAACAGCAACACCGGCATCGCACTGAATCAAAAGGCAGCAAGTAAATGACACGAACATTATTTGCACTTCCACAAATGCACATACGAAAACTACGGATTATTTTTGCTATGTGCGCTCACCGAATCATTTATTCAGACTGTGTGTAAATTCGACGGCGTGAATGAACCAGTGCGAGTGAAAATGAGAGGAAACGAGAGAGAGTGAAATAGAAAAATGGCAGCGCATCAAATATAAAAACGATGCTCAACAAATGGGAAAGCAGACGAGCGCGCGGCGAGGCTATCGGAAATTTACACATGAATAAATTTCAACGTCAATTTTCTCAAGTCCATGAATTTTCCGATGCGTTATTTTTTCTGCGTCGGTTCGTTCGTTCAGTCATTCGGTCGTTGCTTTAGTTTTTGTGGATATAATTCGCATCTCGTTCGAAATGCGATGGGATTCGATGGAAAAGTTATAGTTATAGCACATTTCGAGCTCACACACACAGCAACTCACGCAATTTTATTCGATGCACAGTCGCCGGTCTCCCGATCCATCGTCGTTCATTCGACGCTCATTTCATTGAACACCGTGAAAAATTCGATGGCTAGAATACAA
Organism: Sitodiplosis mosellana; assembly: GCF_009176505.1. NCBI lineage: Eukaryota > Metazoa > Arthropoda > Insecta > Diptera > Cecidomyiidae > Sitodiplosis > Sitodiplosis mosellana. The sequence continues at coordinate 5,220,368 of NW_022595245.1, forward strand.
CAAAAATCCGGATCGGAAAGTGCGGATGATAACGGCTTGCTGCCGCTTGGCTGTGCAATCGGTGAAAAGGGTGAAATTTATTCAATCATTCCGAATGGTGCACCGAATTATTTGGACTTCCATTTTACTCTCTCTCTCGCTCCGAACGTATCACACACAATTTTTTCAGCCATTCCATTTCAATGAACTGCATATGCTGCAATCAATGCTATGTGACCGTGCCTTTTTGATCAATCCATCGCCAGACTATCTCTACTGCGCTATGGAAATCACAGCCACTCCATTTGCCGCTGTGCATTCGATTCTTTTTTTTTCTCCCGCTCGCAACCATACATCAATATTCATTGCCGCACACATTGAAATGGATTTTCGCCCAAACGCAAATTCTAGGGTCACACGAACCATTTGTCGATAATGCAATAAATATTAAATACACTTTTTTTGTGTGTTCCATCAAAGGAAATTCTCAATCATTTGTTGAACATTGCATTTGTATATTTTTTAATTTTTGACGGCAAAAGTAATATTTTCGTCCTTGTTTTTGTGTTTTTTTTCAGTTTCTGTTTGCTTTTTTTGCCTGGTCATTGCTTCCAAGCAGTCGATACAAAACTGAAGTTCGATATTTGATGGGATGAAGATGACCTGCACAATTGGCAACAGCATTTTGTTGAATAAAATATCGAGTAGCAACAAAAATTAAGTAGAAAAAATCCAGTAGCCAAACCAATTAGTTTTTTTTGTCGAGTTCGTCCCAAGGCGACTGACCGACCAAACGGTAGCCCATTGCTACACAAAACTATTTTCTAATTTAAAAAGGTCGCATCGTGTTTTTTTCTCTCAAACAGACAACAATTTTCGGATTAAATCAGCTCAATGTTAGTTCTTTTGATCATTTTTTCGGAAGATAGTTTGTTTGTTTACCTGATGTCAGCATCGGAATGTGATGTTTACGCAAAAAGTCTCGAATTTAATTGAAGTTATATATTTGCTTTGGTACATCACTTCTTGTGCCTCGGTTCTCTGTATATACGTTTTCATTGACATTTCGTTGATCTGACAGCCAAAATTGCCTGTTCTAGATTGATGCGTCAAATGAGATAACGAGTCGTTATTAACAACTGACATTTTGTAAAATCGAAATATTGCTACTGTTCCCAAAATTGCATGCAATTATAAAATTTCTCGAAATTTTCCTAGCAAATTATAGTCTTTTTAATCATCGATGTTCTAAGGTGGCTTTGAAGATATCTCCAAAAATAAGACGTATAATTGCCATAAATTTCGATGAAAATGGCCTCGTTGCGAATGACATGTTGGATTTGTAGCTGTTTACGGGTGGCCCTAGACGTCTGCAGCCGTACGTAATTTTTGTCTGAAATTTAATTTATTACAACTTTGTGTCTGTCTTCAATGTCTACAGCTTCTGTACACCGACCAAATACACTGAATGCTATTCCGAAAATTCAAACAAGAACAAAAACACGAAATTATGTAATGAATGAGTGCAATCGTTTCAACAGTAGAAAATGGGGGACAGCAGAGCCATCATCACCACCAGCAATTATAAAATCTAATTAAAAATTTAAAAATAAATATGTTTATCTATTACGAAACACACACAAACATTCATCCAAAAAGTAGATTTGCCAGTGATGCAAAGCGCTGCAGCCAACGATTCGAAATTCAATTCGGGAGGAAGAAAAATGCGGTGCAACAAGAGAAACTGTGATGAGCGACCGACAGAGAGCAAGCGAGTGAGAGCGAGATAGAGAGTATGGGAAAATGAGATAGAAGAGAGAGAGAGAGGGAGCGAGAGAAAATCAGTGAGGCGACGATGAATTTAATTTGACATAAAACATATTTAACTTTTGTGTAACATAATTCTGGTTAATCTGAATGGAAATTTCACCTCAAATCCCCTTAGGACCAATCTTTTTTCCTCCAAACTGTCTATCTCATTGGCTTTTTTTCCCTGCAATGATACTATGGCCCTATCGTTGCATACACACATACAGACACTCACACCCGAAAAAGCGAGCACATCGTTTTATATATTTATCTATATGCGATAATGCTAATACGGATCGTGGTCGTACCACGCCGTACTCACTCAGCCAATGGATTCGCTGTGTTCTGCACTGAAGTGGCATTACATCGGCATAAAATGAATACGGCGACGGGCATACGTACAACACATACACACACAAAACAAAGTCATCAACAGCAACAGCTAAATAAATTAATCACTAACTAAGTATCTATATCATTTATACATGCACAGATCGGGTTAGTGCTGTTGCCGTCTGGGGCTGTATTTTGTATGTGCAAGCCAACGCTATATGTGTGTGATAATAATATTGTGAATAAATACGAAAAATGGGGATTGAATTGAAAATGGTGTATTTGTGTACGTATCGAGGCTGATATACGTGATGCAGTCGATTTAAAGATTTGTTTTTTAAAGAGAGCCCTGGCATTTGAAAATGCCGGGTGTTAATACAACACAAATAATAATCTTTTTGCAAACAGAACGCATCACACGATATCGTAGTCGCAACAGCAAATATGGCAACTCTCATCTAAACAAATAAAAAACGAAGGCAAGTGGAAATTGCTACGTTTTTTTTTATTTGAATCTATCAGTGCGGATTAAACATACGGTTTTGTTGAGTTGAACACTGTTTGCACACGTCTCGATGCTGCTGATACATCGATATTTCATTCGACACATGTTCACCAGTTCAACTTTCTCGGGAGATGGATTGCAGTCGAAAATTGCAGTCAACGACTCGAGCAGAGCAGAAAAAAACCTTCGGCAACGGTTTTATCTATACGTATAATTTCGATAGCGTTTATTGCAACACGAACGAATTTTAAGCACATTGACTTTGAATATTTAAAGCGACTTTGTGCACACAAGCGATACCAATAAAACCAAATCATCCAGCATTTACGTTTACTTCACAACAGATTATTTTCCCCATTTCGGCTGTGTGTGTGTGTGTGCGCTGTGCGCGCTCGTGAGGCTGTTTGGAGATTAAATTTCCCTTTGCTGGCGCATTGTTTTAACTTTTTGGAATTAAATTTAAATCACCGCATTGCACGCAGCTCTCTCTCGCTTTCTCTCTCTCTCGCAGCCAAGGGTCTTAAAATGGAACGCTTCGTGTTGATGGTAAATAATCGGCATTTATTTTGATCTTGATTTTCCCTCGAAACTGTTTGCGCCTGTCTATCAGTGCCTGTTTTTTCAGCGTTTTGGACGAAGATCTAGTCGGAAAATTTTCCAATTTACATTCAACTGTTGGAATTGCATCTGCGAATAATTTATGTTCAACTAGCACCGTTTGACGTTCAACATGAATTTGACACAATTCATGGGTCTGATTTATTTACCGACTTGAAAGGCACGATGAAAAATTAATAGATTCATAAAAAAATATATATATACACAAACCCTCAGTGTGCACATCACAATTTTATTATTATTATCTCAATGAAATTTATTTTGGGTGCGTTGATTTGATTTCCTATTTCATTGGTTCGTCGGTTTGGATACAGTTTCGCATGCAACCGAGTGGCACAGCGTGTTTCGTGCTGCGCGAATCAATCGTTCCCAAGAATTCAACTTCTTGTTCAGCAGTAGCAGGAAAACTCCCTGCCCATTGCTCGACTGACTGGCTATACGCATCTCGCATACTAAGTGCCATTTTGCCCGTGATTTTCGTTGTGTAATACAACAACTCTATTCGATAGGCAATATGTTCGTTACGAACTTTAACTCGATTTATATATCGGGTGCTTGGCTTCGGTTGGGTTTTTTCGCAGTGGATTTGTTGATACAACTGATTAGTGAGACGGGTGATGCGATGCGCGTTCCACCCTCATTGTTTCCACAGTTTCACTCAGCCGTTTCGGACCATTTCGAAATGGGACGAAAATAAGAAGTAGATTTCCAGTTTCGATGTTGAGTGTTGAAAAGCCGAAATTGTTGGTTTTAGCAAGTTAATGCGTATTTGATATGCGAATATTGTAATAATATGTCTTTCAACACACATCATTATGCAACTTCAGTGATTTTCGATGAGCTCGAGGGTGATTCTCGACTATCGTCGAACCCCATACGCTCACGTTCGAAGGGAACGACGTTTAAACAATAAACACATTCACACACACATACACAGCTCGACGCTGCCTTTAAGGACGCAGACACATTTAACGATTGCTCGCTGACTGCATCGAATCAAATTTATGCATTACACACTGCCGAATGAACGTTCGCTTCTAACTCGAATCACTGAAACAGAAAGCGAGAGAGCGACCAAGAGAAAGAGAGTAAGAGTGAGTGAGAGAGAAACATAGAACTGTAACTACCGAAAATATTTATGATCTTATGGTTTCTGCTTAATATTTATTGCAATTCACAGCGGCCGCACGGACGATGAACAACTACTTGTACACATGAACCAAAAGCCGGAGGAGCAAATAAATTAGATGTAATCATCAATGCCTAATTATATAATAAAGAGTAATTTTATGTTTGAAATGTTGCTAGTTGGGTCTATTGTTTTCGATTTGCTGCGTCTCACATTACATTTATCTCGCTGATTTTTCGAATTTGCCAAAAATTTCGGCACAGAAGATAAACATCATTTGATGATTTCCCAACCGGACCGGCTCAACAAGCAAGGAAGGTATTGTGTTTATTAAAACTCTTTATAAGTTATTGTATTTTGGTTGACGTGACGCTCGAGATTTGCCATCGAATAGAGCACGCGATATTTCTACAAATTTTCTTCGGAAAATACCGAAATTTGTCGCATGTAATTTCCTTCACCTGACAGAACCAAATTACGGAAATGATTTATGGTTCCTTAGCACAAAACTTTGGCTCATACAAAATCCGCACTTTTTTGCTCGCATGAAGAAGAAGAACGTGAGTTGTCGAGCAGTAGGAAGTGTCGACAAGAAATAGAATCAAGCTAATCTCACCTCGATTGCCTTCATTTCCGATGCTCCCGCTGTTCACCCAAACTTCTACTACTTTCGCTTTTCTTACTCGGCACAAGGCACAATGGAACGTACTTAGTGGTTGATACATAAGCCAGGTATTTAGCGAAATTGCGATGAAGTACAAATATATATTTGGGGAGGTTTTTCGAGATTTTGGAATTATGAAAGTGATTTTTTTTAGCATGACTTCAGGAGAACGCTGTACATACTACAACAAATTGCGCATGAGAATCAGAAAGTGTAAACCAGACTATGTTTTGTAACTGAACCGAAAAATGGCACATCCAGATGTTGGATCCAATTTTAGTACATTTTCTTCCACAAAAATGATTTTAAGTTTGATTCGCTCAAATTATGCACCAATCACTTCGATACTACTCCCAGCAACATATGTCGAAAAAATGATATTTAAACGAATAAAAATCACAATGAAACCTCTTCAACTCCAACTAAGACATCTCTATTAATGCATCAAATTCAATGTGCGAGTGTTAATCAAAACCATTTTGCTTGTCAATGGTACTTGAAGAGAAAGAAGTGAATTTCGTTTCTTTTTGCATTCAATCTCCTTGCGGTTGACATACAATTCACAAATAAATCCATAAACGCAAACATAATTTCTGATAAGTTTCTTAGTGAAAAAAGGGTCTTCATATTTGGAGTGTTCGAAAATGATTCACCCATTCGATAAAATTGATAATGTAATAAACATTCAATACAGGAGCGATTGCTTGCGCGTGGAATTCCATGGAATTGTTGCCAGGAGGCATTTTATCTACGTAATCATCGCATTCTCTGGATTTGAGTCGTACAATTTTTTTTTTTCGTAAAATTTAACTTGAATTGAAATGAAATAAGAAAGGTGTGGACTAGGGGAATTTATCATTCAAAAGTTCATGAATTCCGGTGTGTTTTGAGCTAAATTCAGAATATCCACTCATATTCACCGATATTCAGTCTTTCTTATTTGACAGTTCAGGCGTTCTCATCAGCCGCCATCTTGAATTCGTCGCCATCTTGGAAATTTGATTCAAAATATTCACAAAATTCACAACATTCACATATAATCGAAATTTTGACGATGATTCAATGAGAAAAATATCCACAATATTCACAAATATTCACATTTCTCAAGCCTTGAATGAAACCCCTAGGGTGTGGAAGAATAAATAAAAAAAAAACACATCGGTCTCTCAAGCAGCCATTAATTCCGTTCACGTAATCAATTGACTGGTGGAATAAAAGGCACTACATTAAGGTTCATATGTGTTGCATCCATTTTGAGTGCCAGAGACTGAAAGAGAGCGCTCCCCCAACTCTCTCTGCCTCACTCAAGTGCAAAAGATCTGTGAGTATGTTATTTTTCAGTTTCGGCATGTGTTTTTGACGGTAATAATCATCATCTTCAGTCCACACACACAAAACATTCAATTCTAAAATTGTAGTTTGATAAAATATTTGCCAAACATGATGGCTTTTAACACATATCTTACAATCCGGCCCAGCCACACACACACACACACACACATACACAGCCCAAGCGCACCCAGCACATGCAGACATTTTGGATTCAGCCAGAAGTAATGGCACATGATAATAGGTGCGTATGTGTTTGAAATTTGCAATGAGTTGTGAGCTGATTTCCAATGACGAATTTATCTATTCCAAAATCATGTATGGTTTTTCTCTTCACAATACACTCACTACCGTTTGCCTTCGTTTTGGTCTTCGTCCTCGTTGACGATGCTCCCACAGTGCAGACTCACACAGGCCCAACACATCACGTTGAAACAGTCGTAATTCGAATGTTTTCATTGAAATCACGCCCGATGAACATTTCATCACCGTATCGTCTCTCGATCTCCCACTTTGAATATCAAGTAGAGAGACATCGCAACTGAATTTGTCGCTCGTTCCACATTTTGGATTTGCCGTATTTTAGCCGATTTTAAAGAAAACGCCATTACGGAAATACTCCTTTTTAAGTGATTCGTTAAGTAGTAAGTTTAGTGCCGACCCATTCAAAATCACTCAACATGAACCGGGTCCGAAGACAAGCATTCTCTCCTTCTCTCTCTCTCTCTCTCTCTTTCTCTTTCTTTTTTTTTGAAATATAATGTTTTTAAAGAAAATGGAAATGAACTTTTCGACATGCCTAAAAACATGTCTCCGTCACTCTCTTTTTCTATCTTCCTCTCTCTCAAACCTTCCATTCGTTATGTATTGGTTACGTTCATGTGTACGCTTTTAAGAAGCGAATAGAAGTTTCCATTAAGGGTGAAAATACGTGAACGCAGTAAGATTTTTTTTTTTAATTTCCAAAATCTGCTTTAGAGTTTTAAATCGAATGAATAATATTCGTTGAATATTTTCAGCGATTCAAATGTTTCAATTCAATTTTCACGCTTTCCAAAACATAGCTCCCACACCGAAAATTTCATTTCTGGTTAAAGTTTAAACAAATGATTTCCAGTCATTTGGTTTATGTAACAAAATTCCATTTTCACCAAAATAACAAGTCCAGCTGAAAATCATTCAATTTTAACTTTTTGACACGCAACATGAGGGTGCAATAATAAAAAAACAGCTGCACAATTCAGGCAGAAATACTTTTAATTAACGAAACCGCACCGTTCACCAGAAGTGTTGTGCTTCAGATTGCATTGACTCGGTGCGTTTTTTTTTTGCTCGCTGCTGTGTGTCGTTTTCCATAATTTTCAATTTTCATATCCAAAACAGAACTTTTCTGGGGCAATCGTAATCAACAGCACTGCATTCGTTGTCAATCAATTTTATCGGCTTCCTGTGCGTGGCCCTGGCTCTTGTGCGAACGCGGAGCGGTTGCACTGTGTGTAAAAAATGTGTCAAAACAAGGGATTAACAATTCAATTTCACTTCATTTTAAATTCATTGTTGGCTGAAGTCGAATTTTTTGCTGCCGATCGCACATCGGGGACCATTTTCTCTCACACTGTCTCTCTCTTCGGGCTGGGTGGATGGTGATGGGCGTTTTATGCACATTTCATCTATTTAATCGTTGTGCGGTTCGTGTTCTATTAACGGAATTGAATATTTGATTGGTGCAAGTCAATCTAGTAGTGATGCTATGCAACCGTTTGCCCTGTGTGTGTTACAGTGCCAAAAAAATTGATGCACGTGTCCGGCACATGTTTATCTTCAATTTACGACATTTGCACACACGCAACAACATCATCATCACCATCGAACGCAGTGTAGTCTGGCTCAGCCTCTGCCAACACTCCATTATCGACATCAACATCATATGCACTTAATACACTAGTTCATCTCAGTCAGTCTCAGAGTGCTTCTTCATTCGGGCAGACACACAGACTCTAATCGATTACATTTGCATGGGACGGGTGTAGCATATTTTCAAGCTTGTCGCAATGCGATTTTTGGTTTGTTTGCTACTGTACACCTCGGAAGCCATCAGAGATTAATATATGCAAAAAAAGGGTACGGATTCGCTCTTTTTTCCTCGATCTTCAGTGGAAAAATTAATTCAGATTTATTTCGGCCGCTAGCGAAACACCCCGACACACGTTTACATCGCACGCAAAAATTGAATGATTAGAATCACGTGGCACACTGAGCCATTCTTGCATGCTACTTAAAGGATGAACAACAAAATAACCTTTTAATCGGCTCGCTCTCAAGCAAACTGTTGCAAAATATGCACGTTGCTAGGTGAGTTCCTGGGAGAAAAAAAACCATTTCTTCGATTTAATTTTCGCAGAATCCTCTGGGTGTCGACGTTTTGCTTGTCATTATTTTCGGTGTGAAAATGGGATTTTTTGGTTGCCAAGAAACTAAAAGCAAAAGGACCATTCTTACGAAAAAGAAATGCGTAATCACATGCAAATATCCAGAAAATGACAAAGTTGTTGTATGATTCGCAGAAATAGCGACTGACATCCGTTCAGGAAACATCCACTTTTCAAATTCGATGATCACGTGCTCCGCTACATGCTGAATCTCTTTTTCTTCTTTTAACGGTCGTTCATTCCATTTTTCCTTCGTTGCGGATGCTTCATTTGCAAATTAAAAGATTTACGCAAATTCTCGCTGCAAACCGACTTCACGAGAAATTCATTGCACGGAAGTTCTCACACGACGAAACAGTTCATATCATATGTTGTACCAGGCTATGGTGTGTGTTTGCGCAATACAATTTAAAGTGGCAAACGATTAATAATATGGATTTAATGAAATATGAAATTATTCGTACATCTCTAGCTCTGTTTCGATGTTCCACTCTCATATGGCTGCCCTGTGCCATTATATTACCAAATGCTAATGTGTGCACAAAACCTTTTGAATGAATCAAGTGTGCTTCAACAATGTATGTTGTAAACACGCTTCAACACATGCCCGAATCGCATGCCGTTGCGGTTACTTCAATTGATTGATGATAAATATATGCTGAACGCATCGAACGCAACGCTCCAAAGTGGATGGGCGTTACAGTGAGGGTGATGCTTGAATGGAGAAATAAAAATATGGTTTTTTATTTGAATAAAATACGTTTTTTTTAATGTTGTTCTAGGCCAATCGGGATGAGATGAGAAAATAAGTCAATGTTTCGTTTAAACTTTTTATTTTGTTAGTTTTCAAATGTAGTGATGTTACAGGATGTAATATCGGCATAGGGAGAGGTATCTTTCAAACTAGGGTTTGAAGGAGATAGCAACGTTTTTCTTCAGTTCAACGAGTTCAACATCGAAATCCGAATATTTGTGTTCAATGGCCCGAATTCACTGTCGATTATATAGTTCAAAATTGATTGAAAAAACGTCAATGCTAAGTATATCGATTTGAAACTATCTCGCCTCCATTTCCGTTGGTTGCGTCAATTCGATTTAATGCCAAATCGCACCAAAATAGCCTGCAGAGTTAAGGAAATCATGTGATCGATTCCCATTTTAAAGTAAACACTTGTTATCTCGTCCGATATCTGCAAAAAAAAGCGAGAAATATTATGTCATCCCACGTGACTTTGGAATCACATTGAAAAATCTCTCCATGTGTGTGTGTATCACATGTTATTTGTCGTAGGTCCCTGGCCATTAAGCGCTCAAAATATCTTCATCATAATGCTATGCAATGATATGCATTTGGCCCGAGCCACTTACCAACTCGGCAAAAAACACACACACACACATCATGTGATAGCACATTGTAGTTGTAATGCAATGATTTAGCGATATGCTTGGAAAATATTTTAAACTAAGCCGAAGCGAGAAGGGTAACGCTGGTTAATGGTTATTGCTGCGATGGTCGAATGTGATGATGTCTTTTTTCCCGTTGAATTCCCGATGGTAATGTTTGGTGAAAAGTGCCAGATAACGAAACTGTTTTCATTTTATAGCGTTTTAAATTTATCTATGTTGATAGTGTTGAGGCAATTTAAAAGTGCGACAGAAGACGGCGACGAGATTGGAGGCGAGGAGTAGTAGCAGCAGTAGAAAAAAGTGTATACACATTTGCTTGCTCGCTCGCGTTGGTTGTAGTGAAAATATGTCCTGTTATCGGCCATTTTTTTGAACATTAACTGATATATCACGGTCGTCGTAGCGCAGACGAAATTGCGTTTATGTGCCAGTTTCATTGGGTCATGCTAACAGCAAGAAATAAACCATTTCAAAGATAAGAATTCGCTTAAGAAAATGCGCAACATTTCAACAAGCGTTCGCTTCGTATATCGTTCCCAACGAAGGAAAAACCGATGTGTCATTCATTTGAAGTTTTTTTTTCTCCACTTTTGGAACGTGTTGTTGCAAAAAAAATCATTTTTTTTCTACTTTAAGTTACATGTGATACGACAATGGATGGTTGCAAAAGGTGGCAGATTATCTAAATAGATTTTAAATTTTGCCCCAAAGGAATACATATCCATGTGATTTAATTTCATGTGCACGAAACTTATCGAATTCGACTCTTACGAATTTTGAAAATCAACAATCTGGTTCAACACTTTGGCCACATTTTGCTCATGTTTCGACTTACATTTTGGTTGACTAAATATTTGAATGACCTAAAATGAACTTTAAGCCTCAAAATTTAACCATTTTGGTACGCATATTTCATAAGCAGTCGAATTTTCTTCAAAGTTAAATGCTTTTAGTCAAAGAATTCATTAAAAATATCCAGTTTTACCCATTCGTTTACGCAAAGGTCATTTGCATTACTTCATAGCAGAGCATACTCCTTATACTCATAACTCATAAGTTGAGTCATAAGCATAATAAAAAAAACATTTCCGAAGAGCAGATGGACTTCGTACGCAATCCAAGTGATTTCATTTCATCCGGACAAATTCATCCATCGCATCGATTAATGACAAAATCTTCATTTTGAATATTCTCAGATGAATTCATTTGTACGGCTGAAGAAAGGAAAACGAGAGTAAAAAAAACAAACACTCAATTGAAGTAGCTTATTCCGTCGTAAAATTGTTGGCTCTTGAGAGAAATAAATGAGCATGGGATTTAAACGTTATTAAGGTAAAGCATCTCGATTCGAGATAGTCGGCAAATAAAAGATATAAACATTTGTAACTTAATACAGTTGTTGTGTAGCTCATCTAGTGTGCCAAACCATCGGTGTGCAATCAGTGGGCAACCCTTTCACAAACAGATAGATCAAAACATCAAATTCGGCGATGGAATTGGAATGAAGTGTACAAATGACATAAACTGACAAAGGTCTTCAGCCTGCAGACTTCAGGTATATATAGCGGAACCGCGATCGTTCAAACAATTTTACCTTCGATTTTTTCCGCTTCTTCATGTGCGCGGTCATAATCATAACGAAATGAAATCATAAACTCAGCGATGATTCAAATGCATCGAAGGAAAAAAAAATCGTGCGCGCAATAATCAGAACGAAGCACCGCTCAGATGGATTTACCGAGGATTTTGCCGGTGAGAAAGGAGAGAGAGAGCGTATAAATTAAAGGGGTTGGTTTGAAACCAATTGCGCTAAGCTCGCCTCACCATACACGATACGTAATTGAATATGCATCAAACTGGACATATATATCACGGCTTTCTTGTTAGCCCGCTGAATGGCGTCTTTGCCACTGGTTTCTTCGTTCCGTGTGTATCTCGTTTTCAGATTTATGGTCGCGTTTTTTCACCGCGCGATGCAATTCCATCTCTTACCCGAATAGAATTTTCGTTTTTACTTGGTTTCACTTCTGGTTCAGAAATGTGTTTGTCCATGCACAAATACATTCAAAGCGGTGTGTGCGCGCGCGCGCGGCCTGTTTGCATTTTATTGTTGTGTTTTTATATTTTATTGCGATTAATATTCTATTTTCCTGTTTTTTATGTTATGGATCACTC
>NW_022595245.1:5232754-5250856 GCF_009176505.1 Sitodiplosis mosellana
CTCTCTCTCTCTCTCTCTCTCTCTCTCTCTCTCTCTCTATCTATGTTTGTCTTCAGTTGATTCGTATCTACCGTTCCGTTGTTACCGCGCGCGCTCGCACACTCACTCGCTCGCTCATTCGATGGCAATAACGCGGACATTCTCGCGTTTTTGTTACTCTCTTCTTCCCATTTCGCAGTACCAAGCAACATTTCATATGATTTATTTGCCTTCACTTACTTACGCTATCCGCGCTTTTCTTCATTTTCAGCATTCCTTTTGTCTGTCTATTGTTTGAGTGTTTTGTTCCTTCTGCTGCTTCGTTTTCGGCTGTTGCTTCACCACCACTCCACTCCGTTCATGTCCAGTCCCATTGTCCAATAATCGCTGTAAAAATGGAAATTAAAACAAGATTCGACGGTCGTGCACTCGCCCAAACAAATCAAAGGCATGCAAGGATCAATGAATCTCATTGTTTTTCGCCTCATCATTGTTGTGGGAATATTTGTTGCGAGCGCGCATTATGCAATCGAAAACTTGTTGACGGTCAGCGGAAAATTGGATATGCGTGTTGAATTCAATAAACCTTTTTTTTATTGCGATCGAAACGCTGTTATGGTTGGAATGGACATTGGTCAGTTACGGTAAAACCAGATATGTTTCGCTACTTTATCAATGCACTTTATCGAAATGGATTTTTTTAACGGATTTTCTATACAATATTTCCATTGTCTTCTCTCTCGGTCAGTTGAAATTTAGCAGTGTTCGCGCGCTGACCTAGTATCGCGGCCGTTAGTCCGGGTAAGGTACTTAGCAGATCAAGATTTTTTAACGATGGCCATTAGCGCGGGAATAACGTGAGAAATAGCGGCGATTCAAGAGCTTCCGAAACCTTTTTTTTTTCATTGCGCAACCCATTAACAGTGAGTGCGTAAATATTTTTCCGCGTTTATTTGTTTGGTTTATTTATTTTTCACATTTATTAAATATTGTTGTCATAAATTCAATGCAAACGAAGACGCCACTTGAGCTACTCCGTCTTATTCAATTGTTCGTTCTTCTGGTTAAGCCATACAAAAAATCGCCGCTCGCCGACCGATAAATCTCAGGCCTAAGAAGCATATACGAGCAACTCTCAATCGTAATTTAATGTTTAATTCTCCAATCGAAAACGGGACGACCATGACCGAAAGGGAATGCATTTACGCGCGAAGCCAACGGGGAAAAATGCAATTTGCATCGTTGCTATCTGCTCAATAGATTTATAGCCGAACATTAAACGATATAATGTCAGATATCCTTTAAACAACCTTCTCGTTGCTACCGAATCCGTGCAGAGACCGTATTAGTAGCGACGTAGGAAAAAAAAAGCAAGTCTCGTAACGCGTTTATTTATGTGTGAAATAAATAAACGAATATCGGAAACCATTAAAATCTTATAGGTATGCAAACACGAAGGAGCTCTGACAACATGTTGAACGGAGAAAAAAATGCATTGAATTATAGTAAGCAGCGAATGGAGAGAGAGAGAGAGAGAGAGAGAGAGAGAGAGAGAGTAAAAAAAATAAGTCGAACTGCGTGATATAAAATGTGAGTCGTTAGCGCATGTAACACATTTGCTTGAGAATGTGAACCTACTCAATCAACCCTTGCGTTGATATGGTACACGTATCATTCAACACGTTTTGAAATTTCCAGTTCTTTCGAACGATGCGCTGTGCTCGTTAACACATTCGCAACAATGCAACCGAAGAAATGCAACTCTTTCACCGTTTACACAGAAAGTTCCGTGCAAAACAAAGTGCTCTGCAGAAAACCTCGCTCGTTCGTCTTTTGTCTTTATTTTGGCTCCGGTGACACTTTCATTGTAAATGAAAACTCATTGGACTGTGACGCTTTTCATTCTTTCCTCACCGATGAAATGATTTAGATGTTACACCGTTGGCTATCAATAAAGATCTTTCCTCCATCAAAATCGTCCATTGACGACGAAAAGATACACTCAAAGGTCAAAATGGCCCATATTATATACTTTTTTTTACCGCGACGCTATTTCTTTTCTCTTCTTCTTCTCGTTGCCCATTTTCGGTACATGAACTTTAACATTTCAACATTAACATCGTACATTTGGACACATGCAAATTTGCACTTAAATGTCTGTGTATTTGGCTGGAAAATATAACCGAAACATTTTCATAAATTTGCATAATCGGTGGAAAAACGCAAGTTTTAACAGTAAGAGAAAGAAAGAAAGGCATACCAAATTCGTTGTGTGCGCTGTCAAAAGAATACGCGCACTTCCCTTCCCATTTCCTTGCTCTTCGTCGTCGTCGTCGTTTTCTTCATACATTTTCAGCAATAAAATCGCGATAACTTTCATCAAAACGTTTGAAATTTGATGGAAAAACGGGATTTTTCCTTTCATAAATGCTACAAAAACACTGAAGAGGAGCGGAAAATAACGAAAAGAAGAGCGAGTGAGATGGAGAAAGAGAGAAACGAATCTGATTTCAGCTTTTATCTGGACGATTTGATGGTGAAAAGAGAATGACAGTGGAAAAAAAACTTGTTTCATAACTAGCGGTTTTAGTTGTTCGATGTGGCGTGTTCAATTTCGGTCGGTTAGTTGCTGAAAAGCATCCCAGATTTGATACAGCTCGTTTAAATCGAGTGAGAGAAAGGCAGAAAAAAGTGAAACAGAAGCGAATAAAATGTTATTCTTTTGCTTTTTCATCTCGACACATTTCACGTCTTTTTATGCACCAAGAAATGGTTCAGAGTTTTTTTTTCTCGCTTTTCTCCATCTCTCCCTCCTCGCTGTTAATGTGTGTGAATCACCCTACCTAATGGAAGGATCACGTAATTTTATTTTTATTTAAATATTCGTTCGTATTTTTGTTCGCTGCACAGATCTTGATTCCCAGAATGTGGTCGACGTGAAGATCCCAAAATCCTGCAAAATTTCTGGTTTTCCGACGAAATTGGTCATTTTTGTGCAGGAAAGAAAAAATACATCGGCGTAAAAACGATGAAACGACCATTTCGATTGCGTTTCCCAAACGCTGAAATTGGACGCGGGACCAGAAAAAGGGTTCTATTGTGCAAGTACATGAATTAATTAGATTTATTTCGGTGGTTAGCAACCGTACGCGCACATCGACAAAACAGTTTTTCTAATGCTTGCTCACGAGAGGAATTGAAGCCGAAAGGAGATGTGAAAGAAAAAAATTGTGTGGAAAAAGTGAACTTTTGGTACAGGCACGAGAAATGTGTGATACTAATTCGAGCATCGATATCAAATGTCAGTGTGTCGAACGTCGTTGTGTGAACATTTGAATATTCCATTCATTTTCGGGTGTTTTTTCAGTGGTTGAATGACCCAAATAAACCGCTACTGTTTGCTGCTGCTGTTGCTGTTGCTGTTGCTGTTGCTGTTATTTCAATTATGCAATCGCTACGACTCGTTTTCACCCAAATATGTCTTTCACTCTCACTCACTCGCTCTCTCTTGTCAACGCGATGTTTAAATACACGCGGTTTTGTTACGTAAACAATTTCACATGAAGGAACAAAAAAAAGCAACACAATTGAGAACAATGGTCTTTGATATCATGTTCGCGTCTTTGGATGTTCACTTAGCCGTGAAAGAGTTATGGCATTTTCTCAGTGTATGTGATAAAGAGTTACATTAACGGTATTAGGCGATTGTTCATTTTGGCCGTTCCGAACGAAAGAAAACATTGTCCGATCTAGTTTTTAGCATTGTTTCGCATATTTTCGCTTCGTTTGTTTTCTTTTAATTTAGACCATGTAGCAGCTATGGCGATGATGACATCATCTGCATCACCATCACCAGTTGCTACTGTTCTCAAGACATAATAAATTAAGAAGATCTTTAATAAAATTGTAATAAAAATACTCGGCGATGAATTATGGCGATGGCTAATAAGAAAATCCGCTACAGATGTTTCGAAATTAAAACGAGCGCGTTTGGATATTTTAATAACGTTTACCTTGAAGGCTACTTGGGATGGTTGCTGCCGTACAATTTTTTTTTCAGGTGTTGTCATTAAATTATGATTTTATTCAGAAATAAAGGATTTCTCTCGTTGCCGCAGCGCAGTTAGTCGAACCTAAACACATATCCTGGCAATAAAATCGACAAAAAAAAACGATCCTAATACATCATCTTAAGACAAAATTTACGACTTTGACGGGACGTCCCGATTTGTCGTCGTCGTCCGTTTTCTCTCTTTCTCACTCTCTCGCAGCGAACCAACTCGAACAAACGAAAATAGGTCGGAAAAAAGCAATCTCTCCGATTTTCATTTTGTCTCTTCATAATTTATTGATTCAGGAAAAAACAAAGCAGCGACCAAATTCGGATCGAATGTCTATTTGCATCATCGTCTCTCTCTCTCTCTCTCCCATTTTTTGTCACTCGAAGATTTAAATCTATATAGCGATTGTGTGATTTCCACCCCTGTGACATAGTAAATCTTCCTTTCGTCGTTTGTTTGTTTTTTTTATTGCTTTTTAATTTTTTTCTCTCTTCTTTCCTTCGACTCAGTCGGATTCTTCGGCGTTGTTTATCATCGGAATAGTTATTTATGGGTCCACCTCTTTTAACTTTTATGCCACTGAAAGACACGACAACATGCAAATCTATACGATATAAATCTATTTCCGAACGGGTTTGATGCATACGCGCGCGAGCGCACGCTCACGCGCTTTCTGTCTCTCGCTCTCACTACCTGCACCTTGTAATAAAAATGTTTTGAAATTATGAAATTCAATTAAATTCCTTCATTCACCTTGGAACTCTATAATCGAATGTCCCATTTAGAGTTTAGTGCTCGGCATTCCATTTTGTACCACAACGGCGAGAAAATAAAACGATGCGTGATCTGTGCCAAGGGGATATGCTCGCTACCTATAAATTATCGACTTGAAGGTAAAGACAAACCGAAGTGCAAGTCGTTTGGAATAAAACAAAAAAAAACCAAATGCAAACGCAACGTTTCGAGAGAAAAAAAAGAAGAAGAAAATTAACGCACGGATAGAAAAGAAATGCATGTTCTCGCGGGTTAATCATATGAGTTATGTGTGATCATGCAAAAGATTTATGACTTTCTGCGGTTCTGCCAGACAATGAGAACCGTTAAAAATTCGTACACACGACGTTCCCAATTTTCTTTGGCTTTGAGACGCGCTCAGCAGATCCGTATTGTGTTTAACATCGTCGACAATTTGACAGCGCGCGCGCCTATCTAATCGATTTCTAAACAACAATTTTCACCTAATCAGCTTTGAATCTTGTTTGTATTTCAGTCAATTTACTGGTGAATACGGTGTTGGGTTCAGTTTTGCAAAAAGATTGTCACAATATTTTCACATAATTAAATCCGATTTGCCACAGATCGAGCTAATCCATTAACAAAAATGTGCAATTTTCCTCTCTCCTTTGGCGTTGAATACAAATATTCAGGAGCTTTGATTGGAATTCAATGATGTCACATCGAAAGTGAACCGCTTTCCCATTCACACAAATTGTCAATGGAATCAATTCAATCACGGATGTTTGAATGCTTTGCATTGAGTGTGCAAAGAGGCGCAGCGCAAGTCATACGCACATACGATATTAATCGTTTGGCAAATGAT
The DNA here is from genome assembly GCF_009176505.1 of Sitodiplosis mosellana. Classification (NCBI taxonomy): domain Eukaryota; kingdom Metazoa; phylum Arthropoda; class Insecta; order Diptera; family Cecidomyiidae; genus Sitodiplosis; species Sitodiplosis mosellana. The sequence goes on from NW_022595245.1 coordinate 5,238,395, forward strand.
TTTGCACTGATTGAAATTCTATTCGATTCGTTCGCTTCGATTTCTTCGTTATTATTAAAATGTGTGTGTGTGTGTGTGTGTGTGTGTTCGAGTGAAATCGAACGTTGCTACCACCTCTCAACGATGACGACGATGGTGGCTCTTCGCTTGGGAAACCGGGCGATTTTGATCTCGTACGAAGATTAGATTGCAATTTAATATAAAACCAAATTCATTGAGGTTTATTCAGTCGCAAATGCACTGACGACCGACACAATATTTTTTTTGTAGGTCGCATTCTGCTTCCATGATTTTTTCTCTTTCTCTCGCTCTTTGTTTCCGTTTTTTTTTTTATGAACGAGTAAGCACAGCAGGTTTCGTATTATTGCTTGCGTTCTGCATATGGATTGGAGTTTGGCTTGACGAAAGAAATTTTCTCATGTCGTGCCAGCGCATACTCTCTCGTTCTGCACTCTCGGTTGCCGCTCTGTTCATCCTGGCATTAAATATGGAATTTCAATTTGGTTAATATGGTAAATTTGCTGGGTGCCGAGCGAAAGAAATCAATAGCAATTCACACAGTAAATTATGCATTCTCATAATGAAATATGTTTTTACACCGGTGTGTGTGCATGTGTGCATGTGCTATGTGTTCGCTGTTCGGTTGGCTTGTCCTCATCCATAGCCATTGTGCTAGTCGGTACACGGTTGAATATCCTAAATCCATGCCATGGATATAAATTGCTTAATCTCAATGGCTGTTGCCGTCTAGTTTAATACCTAACATTTTCAATATTAAATGCCAGTTGGCTCTGCAATTTCACTCTGATTGTTGTTTGCACTAAATTTTCCAATTTCGTTATCATCGCCCCGGAATGTGTCTCCAGCTCATTCCGTTTTGGCGACGGAGAAAAATTGCCGATTTAATGTGGATGTGAATAATGAAAATCAAGCACGTGAATTTAATGAAATAACTAAACAACGGGCCCAAAAAGAGATGAAAGTTGTCACTTTCAATATTTTACAATGTAATCATGTGGAATACACATACTTTATCCGGACTATTGTCCCGCAGAGATTACGCTGTGCGAATGGAAACATGCGTTTGTTTCGACGTCAGTAAATTCCAAAAGTTCATCGAGGTTAAAGCCGAGATATTAATTCATGTTAAATGCAAAACTCCTTGGAAACCAAACGGAATTTAAGGGGTTTACTTCATTATAAATGCATTCCATAAAACTTTCATAAGTTTATTCTTTTTTTTTCATCATCTCTCTCTCTCTCTCTCTCTCTCTCTCTCTCTTGTCTCCTGCATTTCATTTCGGATTTCTCAAAATAGAAAAAGTCAAGTATAAACCTGTGAATTAAATTCAGTGTGGCGAAAAATATTTCTGCACAAATCCTTTGAGCATGTTGCCTTTGATACGTAAGTCTATTGAAAAGCGATTTAATTTCACTGTTAATGCGCGTAAATGGCAAATTAGTAGATCTCTGTAACTATGATACCAATCATACGATGAACACTTCAAACGAATTTCCATTACGACGAACACGATGAATCATTTTCTGTAAAAAAATCGAGCGAAAAATGCACACAAACACACACACACACACAGGTGAAATGCCGAATTCGTGAAATCAAAACAAAAATCCTGCAAATCACTCAACTGTAATATGTGAGCTAAGTAATATAGTGACTGCGTGTGTGCATTTCAATTGAAACAACAAAATGTGAGACACACAAAAAACAAGTAGAAGCGAGTGTATTGTAAGTGTTGAAACGAGCCGATGTCAATTTGTCAAATTCGTTATGGTTGCATACAAAAATAATTAATCAAAAAAAAAGTGAGAGACAGAGATGGTTTCCCCACATTTTCTTCGAGCCCGAGTAGTGCTGTGTGCTGCCTTCAATACCATGCTCTCGAAGCAGTTTTTGCTTTTATATTCATATTAACGACTCACTTCATGTGTGCTCATACGTGGAAATGATTGTGAAATGAACAACCGTCGAAGGCGTGCATTTGTGAATTCAATGCGCCCATGATAAAGATGATTTTACGAGAATCGAAACAAACACGAAAAGAGAAAACAGAATATGAACAAGCGGATTGAAAGTCGAGAAATGTTTGCATTTCGACTCGAATGAAAGGATCGCTGAAAGATGGTTAGACTGAGTGTCTAGATGTATGTGTGGCACAGCATTCAAGCTTAAAATGAAAATGCGTTCCATTTTTATTAGGTGTGACGACACCTGCGGAATGCTTGACTAAATGCACACACAGCGACTGAATGATTACACGGCGCGTAACGAGACACGATGATGTGATGATCATCACCTTCACAAAAATCCACCATCGTATGGTCACGGTCGCGCGTCAGTAACGTTACGAATTTCACACATTTTTGCTCATATCTCTTCAAAAAATAATTAAAACTCATAGTTTCTTTATTGCATATGATAGAACTCCCCAAGACCATTAATTCAATGGCTTAAAGCTTTGTTTATCACTTGTAGTTTCGGAGTTATAAGTGTTCAAAATCGTCAGTAACGTTACGCAATTTTGGAAGTGATTTTCGAGGTTGCTTTATATTTTCGAAAAAATTGGCGAATCTAGCGATTTATTTTTCGGACCATAACCAAGAATTTCAAGATAAAGGATCAAAGAAACGATAGAAATGGTGATTACGCTGAAAAACATATTTTTGGTGGATCTACAGATGTTAAAGTGACGTCAGTAACGTTACACAAAACGTCAGTAACGTTACAGGTACAAACTTCGTGACAAAAAAAACAGGATGCGATAAGAAGAATGTGATTTCTGTCGACTGAATATTAAAATTTGAACCTTTTTCTTTAAGAATATGTCTTTAACCTACTGATTTTGTAAATTTTTTATAGAAATTTACGCCCTCGAAAAAGAATTCACAAAAAGTCAAAAAATGACAAAAAAAATCGCAAATTTGCCAATTTTGATAAGAAAAAATAATCCAAATTCCATGAAATTCTCAGAATATATTGAGTTTATGAGTTTATAGTTTGGTGCAAAATTTCATAGCAATCTAATAACTTCAAGACCATTTTTTCTTCACTTTTAACTTTTTTTCAGTGGTTTCGTCTTACGCGACCGCGACCATATACATTTCATACATTTTCATGTACTCGCTTCCATTATTATGATGATTAACGCAACGTTTGGGTGACGGTTTTTTTCTCGCTCTCTCTCTCTCTCTCTATCTGTCTATCTCTGTGTTACTTCATCCATTTGTTTCTTTTGTGACCGTATGTAATGCATAAATATTGTTCGCTCATCGGCATCCAGCACACTAATGATGCACACACGACTCTTCTGTTCACTTGCAGGGCCGGCTCTTCTCTTGCTCTCTCTCTCTCTCTCTCTCTCTCTCCCTTGGAATCATCTGGATGACATGAAAAGGCACATTGTTAGTCGACGAAAGAAGACATAACATTTCGAATTGAATGTGAAATGATGAATTCCATATTTATTCAAATCATCTTCGGAGCGGACTCACCACCACCATATCATCGAAGAAGAAGTCGCATAATTTTCAGGGAATAACAACAACAAAAAATGTGGAAAAATTAGAATTTTCTTACAAGCGTAAATTATTCATATCGTTTCACATTCGAAATGATAAAGTACATTTTGCTGAGCTCACCATTCAATGCTGACGATGATTTGGATGCCTGTTTTTTTCCCTTCTTCATGCATTTCCTATCCAGAGATTATGCAAAAAAAAATATCCCGCAAATATAAATTTTTTTTAATGTTTTTCCATACGCCCGTTGCTCTATCCATGCGCTTGAATGCCTTTCGAACGAAGACAGAAAAACGAGTCTCAATTGAAAAATAGTGCACAAAGTGTTGTGGAATGAAAAAAAGGGAACGATCATTATCCAATGTGGCATTGCAAGAACAAATGACCTGAAGTGACTCATGTCGTTGGGCCGATGGAAGCGGCGGTGTTGATCGTTTATTAAATAAAATTAATGACAAGTAATATATCTTCCACTGTGGCTGTTGTGTCGCCCATCATTTTTTTCTTGATAGAGCCGCGCTCTGTGCTCGGATTGGCCATCATACACACAGCGAGAAAAAATCGGTTGAGTCGAGTGATGGGATAACGAGCAGATAGTGTCAATGAGTACGGCGACACACAATTCCACGTATTTTTGTCGCATGTTTACTTTTTTAACAGAAAATTGTGAAGAATTGAAGTCGGTCTTGAAAATCTCGCGTCGCTCTTACAAAAGAGTTGTATATGAGTGAGTACGAGGCCCAAAAGATGCGTACTCATAAGTCTATTTATTCAGATTTTCGGCTTTATTTCAATGTTCATTTTTTAACCATTATTTTTCTCCTTTGCTTTTGAATAAGATTTACGGTTGGGCCTACATTCCAACCGAAAATAATGCGCCTTTTTCTTCGTCGGTTCGGTTCGCGGGAAGAGCATGAAATTCAAAAAAAAAAAAACTAGCCAAACTGAAATCACAAACAAAGAAGCGATAAAGTCGGAGGGAATGGAAATGTAATAAAAATTTAAATGAGACGTGTACGTGTTGATAAAGTCATTAGCGTTTTGAATAGGAGGCAAGAGTAACGAAAGAAAACAAATGACATCGGCAAAAGAGAGAGAGAGAGAGAGAAAGAAAACTTTATGACGATAAACCATACATTACATATACTCATCCAAACACACTTTTTTCCCTCCTTTGCGCGCGCGGCAAATGGCTAAAATAAAAAGACTTGGTTGGTGTTGTTGTTCTTTTTTGTCGATGATGTTTCACAAACCATCTTCCTCGATTGAATGCCATTCGACGTTGTCATCGCTCGACGCCATTACCGTTGACTGTGTCGCTGCTGTCATCTTTTTTTTCGTCTTGCATTCGTTCAGTTTTCTGGTGACACGACGCAATCATGTGTGTGTATCTATGCGACGTGGTCGCAATTTCAAGTGGTTGGTGCTATATTTTTTTCGTCGTTGCTGTTATTTGTGGCTCGTTATTTATTCACTGCCCACCTAGAAACGGTGCTAGATTGCGCTTTGAATAAATGACAAGAACCAAACTCACTTTACCTCTTTCTCCTTTTGGCTACGCCATGTTATTTATTTACTTGCTTATTTTCCATATATTTTTTTTCTTCTTACTCTTCTCTCTGCCTTTTGCTCTGCTTCTCATGCTCTCTATTCGCTTGCCGCGTTTCTTCATTTACCATGGTCGACGGCACATTATTATTTATGCGATAACGTTTGATGGCAAAATCTGCACATGACGGTCACTGTTGACATTTTGCTGTGTATAGCGAATAGCGTCCCAAATACGGCAGAGGAAAAAAATGATTATGTTGGTAACCACATTGAAACGAGCGTCGCGCAATAAGATGGCTGGCAACGCTGACCAGAGCAATTAATTTCAAGAACCAACAAAAACAACGGCATTGAATACAGTCCGAGACTAACATCGACACACTAAATCAGGGAGTGGTGAAACTGCAACGAACAACAACAACAGTAGAAAAGAAGAAGCTGAATGTGGTGCGTTTTCACGTTGAACGAAAATGGAAGATTTGACACAACGCCAACGGAATTTACTTGATCGTTTTATATGGTCGCAACTTGTGTTTTACCACAGTCGACCGACCACTAACTATGCGAACAGCAAACGAGAGCCAGAAAAGTAATTTAAAAGCAATCTTAGATGAATCCATTTTGTTTGATCGAATCTTTTCACATTCACTCCTTCGGACAGTGGCGTTCTTCTCTCACTCTCGTCGCTCGTTATATTAGATACATTTGGTCTGTATATATATGTGTGTATGGTGTGTGTGTGCTCGAGTTGCGACAATAAAATCTCGTGTCCATTTAGACATTGTACCACACATGTTACACATAAAATGGATGTTTGGCATGTTAAACCAATGACAACTACGTCTGCATGCCATTTCGAAGTGCTTCTCTCATTTTTTTTTCTCTGCTATTTTCTTTTTCTCCATTTTTTTTCTATTACGTTCTGTGGCTTGATATGCTCGGTCAAAGTATAAACAGCTAGAAGCTTTTCGATCTAAAAACGCTTTTAATACTCATTCACTTCGGTTGCGAAATCTCGTTCGTTCGTTTTTTTCGTTCTCTTCATCCGTGTTGGCATGGAATCTTTTGCCGAATATATGTGCACTAGATACACTCATATAGATCCTCAGATAAATCGGTTTCATTGGATTTTGTTGTTTTTGCGACCATGCACATGTGATAAAGTGCTTGTGGTGAGTGGACTTCGACGAATATTTGTTTCATATCAAATGCGTGAACGTATCTCGGATTGTCTGGTTGCGTTGTTGTCGTTGACGGCTTGGAAAATCAGAAATTCATTTCGAAAATCGTACAAATGGACGATGGTCATCATCAACACATCTCTCATGATAAAACTTTTTCCATAACCCAGTGTAGCGATCGATAAAAGGTCATTTGGATGGCCATTTCTTTCTTCTTTTTCATTTCCAGTTCCATCAATTTTTTTTTCTTCATTCGCCATTCAACTTGTGATTAAGAGTTGTGCAATTTTCTCTTCTTTTTTTCTCTTCATCCATTTCAGTGGCTAGATTGAATATTCATTGGGAAAATGGAATCCATTTAAGTGATCTTTTGTTCCATGCCTTTTGCTATACATGAATTTAATGAAATGCCGTTTACTGATGTAAACCCCGATTAGGCTTAGTGGTTGACTGTCTAGTCAAGAAGTTAATAATGAAAAAAAATCGTTGCTTGTCGCCAAAATCAAGGCTCAAAATGAATTTAAATTCAAATATTTTCCGTTTCAATATCAATTTGGGTGTGTGGTTTCACTTCCTCCAAATATTGATTCCGGTGCATTGTAAACATAATAGAGTAGTTGAAACCGCGAACCAAATAATTTTATTGCATAAAATTATGTTCATCGTCTGAGCACACACTTACTTTTTCTGAGCCATCGAATCGCAAACGATTGGCAAAATGCTCGCGACACAAGAACAGAACAATTCTCTTCCTGTGTCGAGTAAAAAAGAAAATCGAGTACAATATCAGGAAACGATAAAAATTGCACTAAATTCCTCAATTACCCGAAACATTGCGAGAAGCGAACAGTCAACCGCAGCACCAGCAGACGCAGCAACATATTTTGCCAATATAAAATTCGATAAATGAAACATGCAATGATAATAAGTAATAACGATGAAATGATGTATAAAAGAAATAGGGCGCAAAAATGGTGCCATTATTTTAAATTAGTTTGAATCGTAGCGAATGGTGTGTGTGTGTGTCTTGGCAAGTGTTTGTGAGCAGCGCGTACGCCATTCCATCCAGAATGCCGTAAAATCGGCTGCGCAACGCAAGGATATATTAAATTTGAAGTAAATGACTGTAAACGAAAAATCGTCGTATATCGCACAATTTATTCAATTTTCAATGGTTCTTTTTTTGTAGCTGCCTTGGTGTCACAACTTCAGTTCTTGCGCTCGTTTTTTTCACACCCAATCATTTCGTTTCCCTTATCGTCGACGGCTCTTTCCTTCATTTCGCCTCTATTCTCTCATACTCCAATGATAACATTCCTTTTGTATCACTGATTTTTATACTCTTTTCCACGTAATTTTCTTCATAAAATATGGAATCAATAGCAGGCAGAGAAATCCATAAAATTATGGTGTTTCGACGAGGAGAAAAAACATCCAATGTTTTATGTATCCGCCTTCGATTTGCAGTTCGATACATTGAATGCATCGTATAAAGACGTTTGATATCGGGAATATCGATAAATGATTACTGTTATTTGGCCAATTGTTGGAAAATTGCCCGACTTTTGTTCACCATATCTTGAAGCTCTTTTTAATACAGCGTCGCGTGGAAAATAATTATGGTTTTTCGTCGGAAATTGATTTATTTTATTAAATTGCCAATTAATTTTGAACAATTGTTGACGAAGACGTGCTTTACCTTATGTAATGGGCCATTGCCATTGGTAATTTGCCAATGGCTAATTTGTTGTTGAATGGCAACCAAACGGCTAGACGAATTCCAGAGAATTGATGTGTCAAATGTCTTTCACGAATCCATTTAAGTTCTATTCATCCAAATCTTTGGACTAAATGCACGTGCGCGAACACAAATTACTCAGTTAACGTATTTCCTTTCATTATGCTTTGCTAGTTCAAAGCACTGTGCGACGAAGAGAAAAAAGTGAGTCACATTCACAAAAAAACGGCTTATTTTAAATGAGAATGTGAGTGTGTGAGCGCAAAATGCTCTCAATTCAAATCGAAGATGAATAATTTTCATCAACGGAAGTCTGATTTCATTCATGCCATGATTCATTGACATGAATAGTGAATAAAAATACATTTCGACACTTTCAATGCATGACCGTTTTTTTCCCAACGCATTTTGCCACAGTTAACAGAGTCGAAAGACGTTGGATCGCACTAATCTAGACATGATGTAAAAAATGACATTCGTATAGATCGATAACACACTTTACAGCAGGAAGAACAATCGAGAGAAAAAAATCGATCGAAACACAAAAAACAATATTTGTCATTCATTAAAAGAAGAGCACTAAAAGCAGGATATAAATATGGTAGAAAAACAACCACTTCAAAACCGTGCAGTTCTCAGTTTGGTTTCGAGAGAGCCAGTGTTTCGTTAAATGTGTATTACAAACTGTTTCGAATTCAAATGCACTCGAATGTTTGTGTGTGTGTGTGCGTGTGAGCGGTGAGCGCAAATTATAACAGTTGTCAAGTACACCCGCTTTCCACCAGTACCAATCGACTGAATGTTACACATTCAACACAAAACGCCACCAATAATGTGACATTTGTCGAGCCCATGGACTATAAACACGGCGACAATTGTTTGACATGCCACTCAAACCTCGATGACAACTCTAATCGAACATCTCTTGAACCAGTTACATTACAACTCTTGAATGAGATCGCTTAGACTGAATGGCGAACGCACTAGAATTCGTTTGAGGGACGGAAATTTGGTGGAATAATTTTAATGTGACTCGGTTTAGGTATTGAACTCGAATTTCAAGATTTTAATTGCTTGCGAATGAACTCACTTTCAAAATATTGCGTGACAAATACGTGGTAATGGGGAAAAATACCAATGAAAAATCGTATTTGGTATCGAATTTTTCAAATGGAATCTAACGTAGAAGAGGAGTTATCATCAATCCCCAACTTTCATAAGGAATTTCCCAATTTCAAACCCTTGATTCATATTTTTTGGATTTCAATTCTCAACGTTTTTCTCTCCGAAGAATCATTCAACTGTCGAGGATTTTGGCTAATGAAACAATTTTTTTGGTCAGACTAATCATCGTGCACTTCAGGAAAGAAAATCTGAAAAGCAAACACGTGTTTCCGATTTTCGGTAGCCGATGACTTTGGATTTTCCCAATTTGCTGCTCAAATCCAGCGTGTGTGCGTGCATTATTGATTTCGTAATCGAAGTATGTTTTTTTTATTTGTTTCATTTTGTGTTTTTTTCTCGTCTCCTCCATCAAATGTCTGTTTGAGGTATTAAAGTGCTTCTTTTAACGTTTGATGCACAACCCTCGGATTTGTGTGTTTCATCATCATCGATTCGACATGGGCCTGGATTCGAGTACTAGATGCAATCAGAACGAGAGAATGAGTGTGTGGCATTTGTTTGCATGGTGCTTCAGTTCAAGTAGAAATGTACACATGTAAAACACACACGTAAAATGTTTGTTTTTCGCTTCATCTATAGATGGATTTTGCGCTTAGGAACTGGCGCACTCTTGTTAAAACAATCATTGCAACCATTTTTTTTTTCAACAGTGGTTCGCATTACATCTTCGAAGGCACAAATCAATATCAATCGCCTCGTTCGAGTCATGAATGTGCGTGTAGCAATTGCATATTCGATGGTTCTGTTGGAAGAAAAAAAACCCTACTTGATGCAAATTTCGAGTGGGTTCGGTGAGCACATCCATAAATATTGCACATGCTTGTCTGCTGTAATTATTTATCAAAGTTTTAATTGCCCGAACGAAAGAGTCTGAAATCAAAGAGCTATTACTTGCAAATGACGAAGTTTCATTTTATTTTTCTTCATCGTCTGAAATGGAATTATCCCCCGGTTTCGACGGGAACTCGCTTCGTAAGTGAAACTTTTTCGGACGGAAGTGACGTGGTCAATAAAATTCGGTTCTGTGGGCTCCAGCGTTGAGTATACTACTTTCCGATGAGGAGGATGTAATATTGTATTTTTGAATAACGATTGTTTTAACTTTTTGACCATAAATTAATTTTAATAGCCACACTCGGGTTTCTTAGCCGTTTGTTTTTGTGGTTATATAGTTACTATTGTATAGTTTGCTCATTTCTTTCAATGCAAAACTTTCGAATTCGAAATTCATAAATTTGATGGCAAAATTGATCGATAAATTCCTGTTGGAAAGTTTCAACAAAAAAAGACTGTTCAAGTGGACAGCACCAGTTTGTTGTAATGTCGGTCAGTTTTATGCAATTATTCACGTGAAACTTTATCTCAACCAAAATTTCGACTCCCATCGGCTGAATCGATTTTTCATTCGTCCATTATAATAATGGAGTAATTTGGCTGCATTTGCAGTTGCAGACAGCAGTAGCAGCAAATCGATAAATGAATCGAAAATTGCGATAAAGTAAACGCATTTACCGACTCATAAAAGCTACACATGGCATGGATGTTGCAGTTTTGACGACCGGAAAGATGCACATTGATTTACAGCACAAGATATGGACGGAAAATTAATGCGAATCCATATTTCATCGTGACATCCATTGACTTGGGTTATGTGTGTATATGCGCGCGGTGTGCACTCTCTCTCTCTCTCTCTCTCTCTCTCTGTGATGAGTGATGACACCGTCATTATCACTATCTTAAGTATTCCGTCTCATTACACACATGAAATATTGTGAATCGCCTGTGTGTGTGCATAAGCATGACAATTTGGCGCGCCTGTAATCATTCGCCATTTTATCGTCATCTCTGCGTCGCTCGGTTTTATTATCGCAATTTCATTTTGACAGAATGTTGTTGATTACATTCGCCCTCATCCCCATTTCGCTCCACATACCAAATACGCTCCGCTCCGACGTTCGAATTATCTTAAAATAACTGAAAATGTGTAATTATTTCACATTGGTTTATGTTTACCTGGAGCGCGCGTAATCACTGTGCAAAATCAATGCAACGAAAATTAATATCGCTGTCAATTATTCAAAGCTGAGCCAAACGCTTCGAAACCATCGCATTTAAATCTTAAGTCAATACTTTTGCCTTGATACAAACACATGCACCGTGTGTGCATTGCACACACGCTTGATGCTTGCCATCCGGCTACAGATAGACACAAATAATGATGACAACTTCATTTGGCAACACGGTTTCATTTCAGCTTGATTAATTAAGTGCTACTTATGCTGACAGCTTATTATCATTCCACTCAATAGCCAATGGCATAGTCATGCATATTTCAATGGATAGCCAACATGCTGCCACGGTTCAGCAGTAATCGCTAGTCGCCGCGTGTAATCAAATATTGAAAATTGAAAATTATGTAAATAGATTTGATTCAAATCATTTGAATCGGCTGAATCGGCAATAACTCGATTGCGGTGAGAAAAATGTTTATACTGTTGTGAATGCTTATAAATCGATTTTTTGTATCAACATTGATGACGCTTTCTTTCGATTGGCAAAGACAAAATATCACATGTTGACACCAGCCGAATTTCGATAATGAAATAAACAGTAACGATACATGCATCAACTTGAATACATCAGAACTTGCATGAAATATCGCTACATTCTGACAGTTTCTTTTGGTCAGTGTATAAGCAAACACGGCTGGTGTGCTCGTGAATCACTTTGAATTGATAGCAATTCGGTACTTACCATCATCAAATCCACTCCAGAAAAACAGTGAAATAATGTGGAAATCAAAATCAGGTATCATGAGCGAGAAAAAAACCCAAATTATTTTTCCGTAATCAGTGAGTGTGTCTGTATCTTTGGATTAAATGTAGAATTTGAGAAATGGTTAAAGGAGCAAGGGCGTTTGAAGCAGTTCAAGAAGGAATTCCAAGTGGAAAAGAAGGAGGAAAAACGAGACGCACAGAAGAAAATCGTACAAGCTTGGACGCAAGAGTTTTATGCTCGAAAAAATAGGTTTGTGCAATCCATAAAACATGTTTCTCATTCGGTTCTTTGTGTGTATGTTGCGGGGTGAACAAGGAAAAAAAACAGAAAAAGATTAAGCCGATTTAAGCTTCTCTGATTGCCAAAATAATAAATATTCAGCAGCGTTAGAGTTGTGTGTGTGATCATACATTTTACGAACATAACAATAAATTCACGGGTTGCTTCTCTCTCTCTCTCTCTCTCTCTCTCTCTCTCTCTCTCTCTCTCTCT
>NW_022595245.1:5250866-5278718 GCF_009176505.1 Sitodiplosis mosellana
TCTCTCTCTCTCTCTCTCTCTCTCTCTCTCTCTCTCTCTCTCTCTCTCTCTCTCTCTCTTATTGCCACATTCAAATTGAAATTGCGTACACATGGCCCGGAAAGCCCGATTTCAATTCATCGACAATAACAAATTGGATTTCTTGATGTTTGAGTATTTCGAAAAGTGTACGTTCGCCGAACGAACCAACGAATGAACGATGAAAGAGCAAATGGTGGAATTGCCGAGTGTTCAATCGCAATTTTCGTTCACTTGGACCAAAAATAGATATAGAAAGATCGTCTCTAATATCAATAGTTGCGACTGGTGGTTTTTCTGCCAATATTTGCGGTTGACTTTACCACGCAGAGCAGAGCAAAATATCGAAAATACGTTACGTTACGACGACGAAAAAAACACATAAAGTCAGCCGCAGACATTTACACACACACAAACACTGAACCCGAAAAGTACCGAACTAGGATTAGCAAACAAATTCAATTGAAAGTTATTCATGGTTGTGCCGTGAATGCCAAGTGCGGCAATCGCATTGCACTAGCTCTCGTTCGCAATCCGTAATAACTCTTCGGAAGCGTATAAGAGTAGCAAATTGTTTTTTATTACTTTTTTTGTGTTGTTGTTGGTTTGGTACGGGTTTGCACGCATTGGTAAGAGATTGTTTTTTATTGCTTCGATGTGTACCGAAATATTGGGAATTTGTTTGATTAATGCGGAGGGTTCAGTCGGATAATGTGGTGTGATTTAGACGATTTCAGTGCATCATCGGATTTTATTAGGCTTGATTATTGCGTTTGGTGACTTGCTGCAATAACAATAATTCATTGCCGTAGTTTCTTTTGGCAAGGAGATCATCAGTTGAGCCAGTAATTTTTTGACAATTTCGAAAATTCATCGAAAGGAACATTGATTTAAATGAGTCAATTTGAATTTTTAATGTACTTCAATCGACCGATCGCTGTACAAAACCGTTCTATTGTCGCTTAATGCGAAAAATATTCATGGGAAAATAATCAGCCGTGAAAAATGAATATAATGAAATTTTTCGTCATGATTTTATTTTGCCGCGCTATTAACCATATTTAACTTTTTCATGACGTTCCGAGTAAACGAAACGCCTCTGCATGTGCCGTACCAATGTCAAGTGTGCATGTCGAACAAAATCCCTCTTTTTTTTCTCTTCTTTCGCTCTCTCTCTCTCTCTCTCTCTCGCTCTCTCCGTGTGAACCACAATTTTGACGATAATAAATTGCATTGAGCGAAAACATATTTCGTATCACCAATAAATACAATTTCCTTTTAAGTGCACGGAATTGTTTACTTCGTTATGATTCTATGACTGCTTGATATTTGTGTGCGGCTAGCCCTTGTCGAAATCGACTAGCCAAGTTCGTTCTAATGAAATCCGACAATAGCATCGAAATAAAAAGCGAGATTCTCTCCGGCGAACTATTATTAAATTTTCCGGATGGTCACCTTTATACGTATGTGCAGCAAATGATGAGCCAAAACCATCGAAAAACGTATGCGTGGTAAACACGAACCTTCCCAACAAAACTAATCGAATAAATGTCGAGTTTTTCGCATTCGTTGGCTGGCTGTGTGTGTGTGTGTGCGCGCGCGTTTGGTTATACGATTTTTCGGAGGGGTTGCTCGATTCCACGATGCCATAAATAATCGTGTGGTTCTGGATTTTCAGAAATCGTATGGTTTGGGGTGTATGCTCAGCTCATCGTTTCGAATGAAATCATTGTGGGTAGGTAAAAATGTCAATCTGAACGATGAGAACACGCATTAGACGAGGAGAGAAAGAAAGAGTGCGGATAAATACGCACACACGCATTTGCAATTTCACTCACGAAAACCAACAAATGCGTGACACTTGAGCCCAACGCATTTTCCACCGAGATTCTTGTGTGTGGAGTGAGAGAATCGCCCCAGATTTTTCTAGTCGTGCGTAATGTTGAGATTTAATTTCACTTATTATTTGATTAACTTCAGCAAATTGCACACTATTTAAGAAAATTGAATTTGGCCCAAGCGAGCGAGCGGAGTGAGCGACATGACAAATTTTCGATCGTTTGTTTACAAATTCGAAATTCGATTCTCACACGCACTCAAAAACCAATTGTTGTGTCAATATTTACAAATTCAAGTGGACGAAGAGCTGTTTAAATTGAAACAAAAGTATATTTGTCATTTTATAAACTGTGTGGCTAAATATGTCGAGCGCTTTTGTTTATGTCAGTATTTTTCTGCGTCAAACCGCTCAGACATCGCAAGTGCAGTAATTTGTAATCTTTGATCATTGTCGTCAACATTCTTTTGTTTATTTTTAATTTCATCTGTTAATACATTTTTGCGAATGCATTCATTGCTCCCTCCCGCTACAAAAGCGGGCAACGATGATATGACTTTTTTTTCCCTTCAAAATCACAAAAATGACATTCCCATTAAGAAATTTCTATTCGAAGTGGAAGAGACGGAAAGAAAAACAGCACAGCCACTCTTGAGTCCACAATCAAATCAAGAAGCAAAAATGGAAAACTCCATAGCGACAGCGACGGCAACAGCGTCTACAAATTATGATGAAGAATACTGTTTGTGTCACATGACATCAACATGTAACATTCAAGATTATACTTTCATTACCAACACACGCACACACCAAATGCGAGTAATTTTGCGGCGAACGATATGCTGCGCTTGCCCATACTCTGCATATGAAATTTATTATTAACCTCGTTCCTTTAACGATAATAACGATTTTCGCATCTATTTTCTTTCTCAATCCATCTGACTTAATGAGAAATCTATTTACGAACAGCCCACTATGCGATTGGCGATGATAGAGAAAGAGAGAGAGGTTGTGAGCAGTATGCAGCAGTCAATTTAGATGCTATTAGCTTTCGCTGGGCTTAAACCCATCAAAACCACCAATGGCTGATGAGAGTATATTTGGATTTTGTGGTCGCATTCATACAATGACATCACGCACATGCCACACTGCTTCAACGCGTGCTCAATTGCAATGGGAGTTTTGTCAGCAAATTATTTCAATGATTGCGATTTTGTTCGAATGTTTTTTTTCTTTCTTCTTCTTCTGTTTCAAATGAGATCCAAACTGAAATCATAACTTGAATAATTTTCGAGAAAAAAAAATTGTCAGAAATCGTTTTTTTTTTCTTGTGATTTCCTGAATAAAATTTATTTTAAAAAAAATCTCCTGATCAAAACGATTTCTTCTAAATTAATATGATACTTCCTAAAATGACGGGCCCAAGTTTCGGGTGTGACACAAAATCAACCAAATATTGAGTGTTCGTTAAATATTTCCTGAAAATCCCAGCACTTTTTATTTCATAAGCCAATGATCGAATCGTTGTTGTCCGATAAGCCGATGTGTCCCAAGAAATATGCAATATTCATTTAAGAAATCCAAAGGCGCTTCAAGATTTCGATAAACAAGATGACGGAAGATGACGTTTATGTTAAGTTTTTGTTTATGCTTGTCTCTCTTACACTCTTATATGCGAGAATCTAAGTAGCCAAATCCCATGAAGCGTTCATCCATATGGATTATCTTGTTTGAAATTGGAAATTCAACGATATATTAATAATGTTTGCGGCCAGAGGGGTTAACTCGCTACATCACACAGACACACAACAGCATCTAATATTCTGGAGACAGTTTTTTTTCCATCTGATTCTTATTTGACAGATGACATTGATCGCTTGCATCGTATGGATAGATAATAATGTCGGAAAATGCCGAAAATTGATATTAAAATACGGTGACGGGAGAGAGATGACGACGCATGACATTTCAAATGAAATGTAAATAATTTCCTTATCATGATAAGCAACATTTCCGTCGTACGAACGGTTTATGGGGATTTGATTTCGTCGAATTTAGTGCACACGATTCATGCTTCTGTAACTCATTTGCATAATTCACAGCATGCTGTTCCTCCGTCGTTCATTGCGGCAAAACATTAAACCGCTGATTCAATCCGAATAAGAGAGAGAGAGTGAGAGTGTCGTCTGATGAACAATGAGTTAGTACTAAGAAAAATCACGTGGCACTAATGACAGTGAGATATGCTAGACAATGCAAATAAAGTGACTGACCTCCAAGTGAATGTGAATGAGTGCTGTGTGAACAAGCGCCATCGAACAAAAGGCAAAAACAATAAGTCACAAAGTGTTTGCTTTGATCGGTATTTCCGCATATTTTGATCCAACCGATTCCGATTTTCCTCTCTCTCTCTCTCTCTCTCTCTCTCTCTCTCTCTCTCTCTCCCTCTCTCTCCCTCTCTCTGTGAATAAACGAAATTGAAAAGACGAGCGCACAATCAAAAGAAAGTGAATGAATGAATGAATTGAGAGAAAGAGAAAGAATGAATGAATAAAAAAATCCGCGCAGACAAACTGTCGGACGACCTTGACGCTCTTTTCTGTTATTGTTAATATTTGGTTTGTTGCACTAAAATCACCCAACAAAAGACCTTTTCTCCATTTGATGTAAGGGAAAAAAACGTCCATAGAAAATAGTAATGATGAAGAAAAAAAAAGCGAACAGAATAATAAGCATTTTTATATATATCCAACTAGCATATAATGTGTGCAAATCTATGTGCTACATGTGTTTGAAAGTGTATTTTTCATTCGTTTCGACACCGGCATTGCACAATGACAACGAGAGAACGAGACAGATAGATTGAGGAAAAAAGCGCAGACGAAAACGTAAACAAACCAATAACAACAACAACAACAACAACAACAACAACGGCCAAAGAAAAGAAGCCATGACATTCAATAGCATTTTGCTATTTAAAAGTAATCATAATACTCCAAATAATATCAAACACACGGCTCATTCATAGTTCGGCCGGGTGGCATTGTTAGAAGCAACGCATTCACGTAGTATATTGTGCTCAGTGTTCACATTCAAAGAGGAAGAAGAGAGTGGAAAGAAAATCTATTTACTTATTTATTGTCAAATTGAATGGTGGAATAAAACGTTGGCTGGCTAAGTGTTGATGCTGCTGCCGTCGTCGTACGCATCGACTTCCAAAGAGTCATCTGAATCCATTGAAATTGTTATTAAAATGTTGAGTTGAATTATGAAAAAAAACACACACGTTCCGACACCGAGTTTAGCCAAAAAAATCCAGCTGGAAGCAGGCACTTGTTGCCATCGTGGATTTATCACACATACACACATCACCCAATTCAAAAGGAAATGCGAAACATGATTTTTGCCATCACACCTCGAATTTAATGAATGAAATTCAGCAGCGAGGAAATCATTCACAGTCTCTCAAAAAAGCACCACACAATAGAATTGTAATGTGGCTCTGGCTGTGTGTAGTATTTAATGTTATAAAGCATAACAATACACAAAACACTCGAACGAACGCCGACGACGACGACAACGACAACGACGACTCAGAATAAAAACTCAATAGAATTCGACTCTGATAATATCTACTTTGCCATTGATTGTTCTGCTTCTTTATCGACCATCTTCTCGACACTTGCCGTCTCGTTCATTCTCCTGGGTGTGTGTATGTGTATGTATGCATTCTCGAATGCCATTCATTCTTTTGCGCCATTTTGTCTGACACGACACTTGTATATTTAACCCAGTTGTGTGCTATTTTTTTTTCAATCAAACACGCGGTTTCATTCTTCAAAAGAATCTTTTACAAAATAGGGACAAAAAAAATGCACGTATTTCAATTGAAATCGAAGTTCACATGGAATCAGCAGGCTGCACTATATGTTGCAAAGCACATGAACTTGGCTTCTAATCATCATTTTATGATGGAATTGAACTTGTACGCGTGTGCTCTTTTTCTATGGATACAACAATTGATTGAATGGGACATCGTTTTGATTCAATGGCAATTGACTGTGAAATTCCTATTAAATGGGTATAGAGAAATTCACTTAAATTATCAATATTCATCGAAAATCGTGGAAATTGTAATCACATCGACTGCTATTCACTCGTGTTATTACTTCGATAACTTCATCAGTTTTGATGGAGTTCCTTTTTTCCGTTGAAATGCCATGCATTTTGACTGAAATCAAAGCGAGCAAATGAGAAGTTCATGAATTTCGCTTACAGTTTATCATTGGAGAATACGAAATTTTCGAAAGCATCGCCCCGCATGATTTTTAGAATGATATTCATATCTTGGCTTTCATGGCATAATAATTGAAAAATTTCAAGAAAATTACCACATTTTATGGACTTGTCAAAAAGGCGCTCAATTCGAATCATTCGAAGCCATTTGAGTATTTTTCCCGCAACATGTTTGACATGAAATTCAATTTATTTATGGCGTTTATCTCATTTATGCAGGACTTCGAAAATGGTGCACATTTAAAGGCAATGCGCAATATAAATTAATTAAATATTCCATCTAATAAATTAAAACATATGCTCGCAACTGAAAACTCATTTGTTCTCCCACTTTCTCTCTCTACTGGCATCGAATGTGAATGGATAAGCTGCGTCTTCTCAAGCGCGTGGTTGAAAAGACAAACTTTTTCTTTCACATAGGTTTTTTGTTGTTGTTGATGATAAAATTGAAAGAAGTAATGGCAGAAGCTATTGTCGAACAGCCAAGGCAAGTAACATGCTTTCAAATGGAAGCCGCTGTGCATTTTGCGAAGTCAAAAACAAAAGTTTGTGACTTCATGTCGGAAAAGTCAGCCTATTGGCGTCGATCGCCCGACACACGTAAAAACACACAAAGAAAACGTGTGAAAATTTCTGTATGAACCTCAGCCAGCCTTTAAACGCCTCTCCAACAATCCATTTTAATATATTATATGTATTAAAAACACATACGCGCGCGCGAAATCTATGCTGTTTTCCGAGGTGAATGAGAAAATAAAAAGACAAATGCTTGCCGAAACTTTGTCACAAAGTTTTTTAATGAATTACAAGAGCAGCAGCGCCAAAATGGAAAGTTAGACAGCAAGAACATAAGAGAATCTCGTCTACTAACACAACCATTACTAGACTTTGCATTCACGTTGATTCCACATTTTCTTCTTTTATTCGTTGGTGTGTGTTCGTGTGTTCATGTCTTGTCTAGGTGGCGATACCACTTTGTCTTCACAAAACCACCGTCTCACATCGCTTCGAGAAAGAACTTTGTGCCATGATGGCACTGCCACCAGAAACTTGGCAACGCACACGTTTTTCTGATTATTTTTCGTAATTTCTCGTGACGTGAATGGATTGAGAAAAAACAAGCATTGCGTCTGAATTGTCTTAATTAACGGTTGAGAGATGATCTTGAAGGTTTGAATGTTTGCCAGATAAATCGAGAACGACATTTGGCGAAGCTTTGGATAATGAATGAAAAACAGATTTAAAAAATCCGAAAACAAATGTGATTTTTTTCTTTTTTCCTCGGCGTTAAAATAATTGTGAAATGATGAAAACAAAAATGCTGTTTCTTCATGAGTACCGAACAAAAATTCACTTAATTACAAAAAAATCGTGTATCGACGTGAAACTCCAATTCAATATCATATATTGAAAGTATTCACATTAAAATCGACTGAACTTGGATAAAGATATACATTTTTTATATTACGTTTTTTTTGTTCGCATTGCAATCAGTAGCATTTTGTTGTTCGACGGTGCTTTCAGCAGATAAATTAATTCCTGTTAAAAACACAGTAATAAATTAAGAGAAAATCTCAATTGCAGCACAAGCGCATGCTATTATCGGTCGGCAATCTCGATAAATTGGAAAATGTTGTACATGTTGAAATAACATATATTTTTTCTCTCTCTTTCTCTCGCTCGCTTGTATTGCAAGCCAACGAAACGAACATGATCGATTTACATAGCATTAATCACAATCCTATCAATGCCAAATAAATGAGATCCGTATGTTGTAGGCTTTAATTAACGCTTGAATGCAATGATAATTTAATTCGGACGAAAATAAAAATAAATGTATAAAATAAAATACGTAACATCTGAAAAATAAAAAATGTGCCTGCGATGAGTCATGGCTATCTTGATGCAAATAAAAAAAAATACAAGTACATCATCAAAAAAAAGTGTTGTTGTCATGAAAGGAAAATTTTGATGCGAGATGATAGATTTAATGGAATTAATGCGCATAAATAAGGTAGTTTCCGCGCGTTCATAGTCGTTCCATCGAAAAGCGTAGCGTTAATAAGACACCCCAGCATTAAAACCGAATTCAATATTTTGTGCGTGTATACGACTGACATATTCGGTGTTTCGCCATTTTGACCCTATCCCATCCGTTGGTTCACAAAAAGTGAAAATTGTTTATCATTCATTTATTTCTGTGTCAACCACTGGTTATCACCGCCTGGGTCGTTCTATGTGTGTTTTCTGTATATGCGAAACGAAATGTTTGGTTTTGATGCGGCTTAAACACGTGTAATGCAATTCAGATTATCAGCGTTTCAGTGTCGTATTTTCCATATCATCATCATCGCCATCATCGTTGCCGCCACGCAGTGATATCAAACATTTTTCTGAGTGTCATTGATGCTAATTCGGGCACCGAAAACATCGTTTAACTCGTCGTCATCATCAAGTCGTAATCATTTATTTGCCATCATTTCATTTAGACGAAGCATTTCCTACGTACCCAAAATGTGTGATCATAATGATTGATAGTTTTGTGGTTTTCCATAAGCCCAAACCCCAAATGCACGCTGATTTAAATATATTCAAACGGAGAAAAAAAAGAGAGAAATACTCGATAGCAACGACAACCGCCGAGCTCGGCATTCAGAACAGAAGAGGTAAATATCGAAATGTTCACATAAGTGAATGTCACAAAGGAGAGAATATTTTAAAATTTATGTCGACGAGGGTGCTGCACAAATGCCGTATGAAAAATGGCATGGAATGAAATACAAAACTCATGGGATAAATAATAATAACCGTAATTATTGTCGTTGCAATAAAAATAATAATTGAGATTGGTACGGAATTGTTGATGACGCTTAAGCATGGGGTGGACAAACAGAGAGAGAGAGAAAGAGTCGAGCCGGTGTGCAAGTTTATGAATTTTGTATTTTGGTTTTAAAATTTTTGCATTTCATTGTCGTTGTTTGAGCAATAAAAATATGGCTCGTTTCGAGGGTAAAAAACGACCGATGTTTATCTGACCCATCTAGATTAAATGAATGTGGCGAACCGAAGCCTGACTGCTCTCGACCCAACACACCATCGATAAACCTCAAATCTCAAGAATTCCGCTATAATTAATTACGGTCATCGTCAAATTGACGTCAATAAAATATTTGCCACTTTTTTTTATCATCAGCAGCATTCGCCGCTGTGACGATATGGTCGGTTGGCTTCAAAACCGAAATATAAAGTGTTTCGATGACATGACTGCACAAGCGTTTATACACATTCAAAGGCCCATTTACATTTATTTCTCTTGATATATTTTTCCCATGCGGATGCGAATCGATGTTGTTGTTGTTTTTTTGCCACTGACCGAAAACACAAACACAATACCAGAGGAAAAAGCAAATAAAAAATCAATAAATCCTGTCTGAAATATATTAGGCGTTTTCCCCAAGAGTCATGTAATCGCACACTAGCAACAACAATCTCTATCTCTCTCTCTCTCTCTCTCTCTCAATTCTCCCATTCCAAAATGGGTTTTCATACGCCCGACCGATATATAAATTCACTGTTTTATTTTTTTCGCTTGTCTTTCGAGAAAATATGTGAAACAAAAACACATCGGTTGCACAGAGAAAGAAAAAGAGATGGAGAAATCCACCCAAAAAAAAATTGTCATATCTCTGCACCAACATCCGCAATATTCAATGCGTGTGTTCATTGATATTGTGGCGCACGACGACCAATGCTCACAAGCCATTTGCTTCTGGACATGGAATTCGCGTGCAATAGTTTTTTGTTGCCGGTTCCCGTATTCCTGACTCTCTTTTTATTATTGTTTCAACGACAACGACGACGACGACGAAAAAAATTGATTCATTTTTCCTTCGTTTGCTTCGGACTGTAACAAATACGCAGTTGGAGTGAGTCTGGTTTTCCTCTGTTTTTGGATTCGGTAGTCACGGTACGACACCAACATGAACGAAAAAAAAACGGCCAACCAAATATATTCGGGGTATATATTTCATGTGCGCGCGTGTGCATTCGAAAGGTACTTTTTTTCGGTTGCCATTTGCTTCGTCTTTTTATTATCTATTTCCATTGGCAATTGTTTTTTTGTTCGTCATGAATCGTCTTTGCTTCCGTTTTCATTTGCCCATTCGTGAATTTACACATAACGCATTTTATTCGAGTATTAGATGGAAAATAGTTATTGCTGTCCGGTCAAATAAATAAATAAAAAAAGAGAGAGAAGAAACGGCAGGCGAAAATTGCGATGGGAGAAAAAAAATAACCATTTTCATACGGTTCGAGGGATTTAGATGATTCCGAGCTGTTTAATGGACATGCTTTTGCCAATGTTCCGATTGTACTTGCTTCCGATTTCATAGCCAGGGAATGGAATTTTCACATACTTTTTTATTGCTCAACCATTTGCAAGCAAGTACCACCACCACCACACATATCAAATCTCCCCATCGAAACAAAAAACCAACAGGGCAATCAGTGTTCGGGGCTTTCGAAATTTGTTTCTTGAGAACAAGCGACACAGAGTGAAATAGATACGCACGCAGATGCAGATAAGATTCACGCATGGTCATGTTTGTAATTTCAGTTCCGTTATGACCGCCGTTGAATCTAATGCGTGCATTAAACATCAACGGGCTGCTGAATTGGCTCATTTTCGATGGTCCAACCGGAAATCATTGATGAAATCCAGTACCGTTTCACATTCGAAACATCAATCCCATATTTCCGCTCATTTTTATTGGCATGCAATTTTATGCACACACACTAACACATTAGCCAACAACCATATGCTGATGGAAATTGTTGAGATTAAAACTAAAAATGATTTATGACCATTGGAACTATTGCTGCCGTTTTCTTATCAAACATATTTTTTGGATTCATTACAGTTTTTGCATTGAAATTTGGATTTAAAAAGTAAATTCAGTTCCAGAGTTTAAACGAGATTCTTCACGTTTCATTTCAGATATTCTGCGAAGTAAAAAAATATGCAAATTCGTTCAGCATCTGTATAAAAGAATTCGGAATCTGTTCAAGCCTCGTTCATGGATCTACTTCATTTCATACCTGGTGGCAATAATATAACTATTTTTATACTTTTAGTAGCAAAGCTACTGATTTTGTAAGAAAAAAAATGAACAAAATCTGAATAAATATCCTTTTGTGACATATTTAACTTCTGAAACGAAATAAAATGATTTTTTTCTTTGAAAGAAATTCTTTCCAATGAAATAGATCTTTTGTGTATGACCTTTAAAGCATCTTAATTAAGAATATTAGCATTTTGGCTGGGTTTCAGTTGATATTTGAAACTTTTTGGTCAAATAAACCAAATATCGTTTGCTTATCCAATTTGGTGTGTGGTGTTGGTGGGACGTGTATGGCATAACCAAAACTGACCTATTCACGGTTTGTGTTGTCTTTGAGCAATGTCGAGCTGTTTGTATTGTTTATGCGTTGCGAGCGGCTGCTTTGTGTAAATATGCATTTCAACTGAATTAATATTAAATTGTTTGTAAATATCAAAAATCATAACAATAATGATGGTGGTGGCTGTTGGCAGCAGTAGCAACAGCAACAGCAGCCGCCTCCGTTGTCGTTGTCGTTCAACGTTTCAAGTAAATACCTATAATACAAAAACCTCATTATACGTTCAATTAATTTTTATATTTACACAAACAAACGATCATACAAAATGCATGGCATGGCATTTCTGTGTACACTATTAGAAAACCCGATGGGTTCGACGACGCAGTCGACTTTTTGCCCAAACAGTGCAAAACTAACATTTACCATGCAGTTTTCGAACATTCGTACACAAATTGCATAATAAGAAATGACGTGAATCCATTTTTCTGTTGTTGTTGTTGTTGTTCGTATTTAAACGAAACGGAAACCGAGAGAAGCAAAGTTTAAATATTTTCGCCGCAATGGTTGCGAGAACCGAAAAGTGTAAGTAGTAGTGATTTTGAGATGGCAGTTTGTTTTTCTCGTTTGTATGTAAATTCGTCGAACAGCAAGAAAAGAGAAACGCAACCGAATGTAATGGGAATCGAAAGAGAGAGAGAGAGAGAGAGAGAGAGAGATAGAGAGGGAGAGAGCCGAGCCGAACGAGTGAGTAAACAATAATAAATAGCAAACATATGCATAATGTTTGCCATTCAGCACTCCCAATTACTTGTGTAATCAAAACATAAAATAACACTGAAACGGCTGGCTTTTCAATTCAGAGCTACGCGTACAAATCGTGTATGCATCCACCTTTCGCATTGAGCCAGTGTGTTTGTTGCATTGGTTCGGCTGGGTTTGGTTCGGTCGAGTGTTGATCCGCATCAGTATCAAACAGTCAATCGACAGCAGAGTGGCAAAAGTTTTATGAATATTTTACAATATATGCACAGGACACACTCTCTCTCTCTCTAACTCTTTCTCATGCTCGCTTTCGCTCTCCGCTTTCCAAATTGAAAATTCAATCCAATGTTGTTTGTATACATTACTTTAACGTGTTTGCATTGCGCGCTGCCGGAGCCTGCGTTCAGTATGTCGCATTCTATATGGTTCGGTTGTTGTTGTTGTTGGTCTTGTTGGTCTTGTTGGTCCCAACTTCAAATGACTGCCGGCTACTTTATGTTTATAAACAAATATTGGATTCTCGTCATTGTTTCCTTTGCACGAATTTCAGTTGTCCGGAGTTGTTTTTGTGGCAGAGATGAGATTTTCTGGAATAGAAATGATGCCCAAACCTGAACTGAGTCGTTGATCAACTTGTGAATTTAGAATGTTTTTTTTTCGTGTTCATTTTTTCCCTTTCTTCTACCGGAAATGTTATATTTGACTTGTGCGAACAGTAAATGCTACTTTAATTCAATCTTGAATGTTACTTTAATATTCGGTGTCACTTTGTGTGTCAGATGCACATTTATCTGCTTCGAAGAATTAGATTTTTGCCTTGAAACTTTTTGTTTTCTTCTTCTTCTTCTACGAATACTACTTCTTCTTCTTCTTGTTCCGAGCGTAACGGAATAAAATGTCAGGAAATAAACAAGTTCAGCGTTAAGTTCATCAGAAAATAATCTTGGCACAGAGCATCGATGAATGAAACGCGAAATGGAATTGCTGTTACAAGTCGCTTGAAAATTACTTGGCTTTCATATTAAGAAAGAGAGAAAAAAACGAAGCGGAAAAAGATCGCACTGATGCATTTCACAAACGGGAAAAAAGACCAGGAAAATTAAAATGCTATTCGACGACGATGACGAAAAAAAATACACACGAACTCAATATGGTTCGCAGATTTAATTTTGTGCTCTTCCATCACGTAGATACACAAATCCAGATGATGAGAGAGAATGAAGAAGAAAAAAAAACGACAACTGCGACCGTATTCATCTCAAAATCAGCTAAAGAAAATCATGCATGTGAGCAGGCAAAAGATGAAAGAAAAACGAAAATTACTCGCAACGATAAGCTGGATTAAATGTAAATGCTACAGTTTTTTTTCTCTTTCTCTTTCTGTGCTAGTATCATCGACCGAAGCTCATGATGTAACGAGCGAATGGGTAAATAGAGCTTTCCAATTGCGTACGTTGAACAAATTGCATTCCCAGCAAACACACACACACACACACACACACAAATATAAAAAAAAACTTTCTCTCCAAAAAAACCATCTTCATCTTCGCTTCATTTTGCATTTCCACTGAATCTATTCAATTCGATCACATCTTATCAAGAAACTCGACTGATGCACACAAAATGAAACTAACCATTTTACAATATTCGAATTAGTTAATGCTAATCTTCTTCGTTGATAGAGTATTTCGGAACGATTCGCTCTCGTTGCTGTCACATTTGGCATTGGGTTTTTATTTCTCGTTCGCTTTGCACGCAAATCCAAATTGGAAAATTTCAAAGTGAAGCGAGAAAAAAATGGCACTCGCTCAGCAAATATTTGATTGCGTGAAGTAGCTATTCGATTTTCAGACATCGCAATTTTTGTGAAGCCACAAATGGGGTTCGTAAGGAATTCATGGAAGTGAACATTCTATGAGTCATAGACGATGACAGAGGAGATAGATTTTATTTTAATAAAACTGTTTTCCTGCTCTAGTTTCAATATTTGACTTATTTTGCCATTTTTCTCCACTTCCACCGTGATTCATCACGTTATTTGTATGAAAGAAACTAATGAAAATGAGTTAAGATATTAACACAGGAGCCATTTTACTAGTACATCAAGTTTTTCTTCTACTTGCAAACACTACATCAATGTCCAGCATAAAGTTTGCAACGAAGATCTATTTTAGCATTCGGGGATTGCTGTATGTCTTCTGAAAAATTCCGGTTGCTTCGTCAAAATGAATACCGAGTTTTGATGCATTCAAAATTGAATTCCATGGCGTCCATGACTAATTTTTGTGCAAAACGACGTAGAGAGCTAGATGTTCGTAATTTGGCTTCATCCGTACGCTTGGTCGATTCGATGAAGTGGAGTTTCTGCATCGCCATTCCATTTGTCAGTGGGTGAACCAAATCAACAACAACAAGCCGCCCACTTTGTATAATTTACGTGTCCAAGCAGCAGCAGTACACAGTACACACAGTTGCCACTCATCAACAGCATAGATTTGCCGAAATATTGTCTATATATTCTCCCCATAAAATAGCACTCGATATTCTGGCACCCTTCGAAATCTAATATTTTCTCGTCGTTGTGGCATGAGAGGAAATGCCACCACCGAGAGTATATCGAACATACATAAGCGAAAATGCACATCGCCAACCATGTACTACATAAAATCCTCTCAAAGTCAAGAGAATAGGTGAGTGAGTGGCGAATGAACATCCGAGGCGAGTGTACAACGAAAGTAGAAGAAAAATAACATCAAACACACACGCACGCACACACAGAGAGAGTATCCTTTCTATGTATTAAATGGAAAATGTTTCGTTCGAAACGCCGACAGACTGATTTTCATCAGTCAGAGCTATTTGGTAAATCTATAGCTAGTACACAATGAATGCCACTACTCAAGACGCGCACAACAAACGTGGAATCTGATGTGCACATTTGAACTCGTTCAATGTTATACTCTCGTTCGCTTCCCAACTATAAACCGAATTACGGACGAGAGAACGGAAATCTGAAGAAGAAGAAGAAGAAGATGGAATAGACGAAGACGAAAAAGCAACATCTCCTTACAAAAAGTTCTGCACACTCTTGAAAATTCATGCGAAAGTGTTCGCCGATGACGATAATGGTAAATAAGTGGTGTACAAGTCTGCCGTCATTCACATATATAAAATTCGAGCCACGAGCTCAGCACCACGAGCTCAGCGGTCTATGTATCACATGCCATACCATGCTATAGTATATATAGAATGTGCTTGGTACAAGTGGAGCGAATATATTCCACCCCGAAATAAAAACGGTTGGTTCGTGTGATGAACATGGAATCCAAAGCGATATTACATTTTTCGTTCGAACCCAACGGAAAAACTGCAAAATCTATTACTTAAAACCATTCCACGTTTTCATTTTGCTATGTATCACCGCGCGCGCACCGCACCATTCTGAACAACCGTTGAGTTGCTGCACAGCAAACGATAAGCGAATTTGGTGTATGTGTGTGTGAGTGTACACTGTACAACAGTGTACACGCGAAAAATATCCAAGAGCGATAGCAAAGCGAATGAGCGAAATAGCAGTGGATGGGGGCGGCAAACGACAGAGGGAATACGAGTCGAATCCAAAAACCCATATAAATGGGGATGTTTTTGTGTGTGCGCGCGAGTGATCCTCCGATACAAACGTAGCTCGTAGTCGTAGTGATTTTATGTATTTACTCGACATATTGACAATGTGCGTTACGTTGCCGTTGACGACCAATCACAATTTAGAACAAAAGAACACGCTAAAAGCTCTTTAGAAGTGTTTCATCTTGTAGCCGATAAGTATTTTCGGTGCGCATTGTTCGGTTGGGTCGAGTGAGTGAGTGAGATAGAGACTCGATTTCAAAACGGCAATTCGGTACACATGGTACACAGATTACGCTGCAATCAGCACCATCTTGAGCGTGAGCTCTCTCTCTCTCTCTCTCTCTCTCTCTCTCTCTTTTTTTTTCTCGTCATCGTCGTTGTTGCCATCATCATCATCAACCACTCATTTTTCCGGCCCAAATAAAATTGACATTTTTTTCCCAACAAATTTTTCTCCTCAATAATTTTTCTTTCTCGCTTTTCCGAAGAATTTTCATTGGAAACGCTATTCAATATAATGAATCATAGGCATTTTCTTAATCATTCGCCATTTCCTCTTGTGATTCGGTATTTATTATTTTTTGGTTTCGATGGAATCGAAAAAGACGAATGCGTTTATGTGCGTTGTCACACACACACACACACACGCACACAAAAAGCCGAGCGATAATTCAAATCAACTTCCTTGTTCCTGTTTGTGATGTTGAGTAAATAAATTTTCCGTAAGACAGGAAATGCGATGGCATAACGATACTCTCGTCCATTGTTGTTGTTTTCCTCATTTGTGCGCCCGTGTTCGCATCTCATTTGCCAAAAATGGCAACGAACGAGCGAGCGAGCGAAAATTAATAAATGGGATAAAATTTATTGGAGTCGAAAAGAGATTATCTATCTTTATTAAGCATCGTTTGCACTCCAAAACGGCAAATGCACGCCGAAGATTTATAAACACAAACACACAGAGAGCCTGAGAATGGTTGGCTAGTTGTTATGTATGTATGTTTTTTTTTTGCTTCATTCTTTTTATTGTTGGAAAAGAGGAAATAAAGTATTTCCGTGCCTGGCTAATTGAAATCATAAAATATTTTGCGAAAGTGGCTCGGAACATTTCAAGCAAGCGCGTGGTGAATGTGTGTTTGTTTTTGGCTGTGCGATTCATTCCGTG
The DNA here is from genome assembly GCF_009176505.1 of Sitodiplosis mosellana. Classification (NCBI taxonomy): domain Eukaryota; kingdom Metazoa; phylum Arthropoda; class Insecta; order Diptera; family Cecidomyiidae; genus Sitodiplosis; species Sitodiplosis mosellana. The sequence continues at coordinate 5,267,975 of NW_022595245.1, forward strand.
GCGTTTTGTTGATTATTTTTAACACTCATTACATTATTTCGGTGCAGAAGTAAATACTCGCGCGCCTGAATGCCAGCGATAAAAAACAACAAACACGCGAACAGAGTGAGAGTGAGAGAGAGAGAGAGAGAGAGAGAAAGCACAACGTCACTTCATTCATTCCATTCCCATTCAATTCGTTTTGTGCAGTGCAGTGAACCAGTTCAAAGGCGCGTCGTCGCTGATGAAATTTTCCTATTCAAAAAGAAATGATTTTAGTTTCATTGTGTAAAACAATGCAAACACACTTTGCACCGAGCGACAGAGAGAAAAGGGAGAGTGAACGAGAAAGACTGAGAGAGAAAGAGTGGGTATTCGCTCTATTCTATATTGATGACACTTTCGTACACCATATCGCTTACTACAACTGGCAGCACCAAACAAAAGCACAAGCAACTAGTTGATCGATGCACAGATATGATTGTTTTTCGTTGTCGTCGAAGACGTATTCAACGATGTCTTCTTCTTTTTCTACCGCATGTTGATGAAAGTTGACAGAACGAAAGCTGATTTTGTCTCTTTGTTCTGAGCCGCCAATATTTTATTTCCATGTTCTATTTCGTTTGACACAGTTTACGTTTTCTTTTCTGGTCGCTCAGGCTCACCCATTCACTGTGTGTGTGTGCTTTTTTCTTTCTTTCAACAATAATAAAACCGAAAGAACAATACACACGGACACAAAAAGGAAAACGCAACGACAACGATGAATGACAATGAAAAATATAGGTTTCTCACCTCGACAACGGAATGAAAATCAATAATTCGCTTTTGTGCCTTTTTCCATTAGATTGATGTACGATGATGCAATCGATTGAATGAGAGAAAAAAAAGAAGATCGATTGTGACTTCTCTTCAAACATTTCAGTTAATCCGATCGACAGCACAAGAGTGGAATTAAAGTGTTGTGTGTTTCATTAATTGAGATTTTTAATCGAATTTTCGGACGAAGATTGCTTTTGGTTTGACAGTGACTGACATTTTTTGACGTCACCATAGAAGCAAAAAAATTGCTCATGTCAAATTTATATTCGCAGTTTTTTTCCGTTCGTTTTGTCTTCATCGAAATAAATGTGAACCGAATTTTAATTTATATCGTCGAAACAAAACACCTTGGCTATACCACCCGTCAGCACATCGCCAGCATATTACAGTGAAATTTTCGAGAAAAAAACCTTCGCTGACAATGTCATAATGGAAGAAGGAAAACGGCAAGTGGAGAGAGCGAATGAACGAAAGAAACGAGCACAGAGTACGAAAGGAAGCTCAAGTTGCCTCGACTACATAAATGGCGTCTGAGGCGAAATAATTCCTCAACGTTGTCGTAAAATATACGAAGGAAACCAATAAAATCATATCATAAAAAGCGTGTTTTATGTGTGTTTGTGCCCTTTTGCTATCGCACCAAACTTCGCGGATAAAATCTATCTCTCGCACTCTCGTTCGCTCGGGCAAAAATGACGAAAGACGTGAAAATAATGACAAAAGAATTTTGAACGTAGTCATCTGGGTAGTGCTAGCGAGCGTAAACCAAATGAGTGAGCGTGCGTTGGTGAGTGTATGACATAGGAGAGGGAGTGTGTGTGTTCGTACGGTTCGTTTTTGAGGCATCCGTTCTATTGAAAATGAACGTATAAATTATGTATGATTCCATTTTTCAATGTGTGCCTGGTTTTTTTTTTTGCAACCGCTCGAAAATTTTGTGTATGTGTGTGTGTGCATAAGATGTGCGGCCCAAACCATGATAATTTTCGCATCGTATAACAACCGCTCTTTAGACTGGCCTATTGATTGATGCGAGCCAACCAAGCAAAAGAGAGAATGAGATTGGATGCCATGAAAATATCATTTGGATGTTTAGCGACAACCGGCAACGATGCTGTGATGCTTATGATGATGACGACGACGATGGGCGAAGCGAACGTTTTCACTTTTGGTCGAGCAAATGTAAATGTTGACGGTCGCGCTTTAAATATGCACCGTTGAATTAACTCTGTGCCACAGACACATCAACTCCGCACATCATCAGCCCAGCTCTCACTCGCTCAACTTTGGTGTGTATGTATCGCTGGTTGAAATCAAACATTTGAACAGCATCAACGGCCGGCTCCAGCAAAATGAAGGAAACCTGAAAACGGAAACATTCAATATTCATTAAAATCATACACACATTTCGCTAAAAACCATTCGGCAACTTTCATAAGATGAACTCAGCCGTAAGTAAGACCTCCTCGACAAGAGTGTACTGTACATGCTCGAAGCACAGAGAGCGAAGGAGAGAGAGAGAGAAAGAGAGGCACGGCATTTTTGATAATGACTCCACACGACGGTCGATGGAGTGAGTAATGGTGATTCTGCTTCTATTGCTACTGCTGCAGCGACGATGACAAATTATTTCCAAAGAAACTTTGCAACTTTGACATCGGCACAAATCTATAGATCGGATGCATAATTAAAATTTCAGAATGTGACTCGGAAACAGCAACCACTTTGAAGACAAACTTTCAATGCGTAAACGGTTAGAACTTCGTTAGCGCATTGATTTCATAGATGAGCGATATTCATTGAGCATCTGTGATTTTTTTTTTCGACGAAAAAAAAGACTGGCAAATAGTCGAAATATTTCACACATTCGATAAATAGGATTCATTAAAGCCACCATAGAATCCGGGCGAAAGCCAGTCATCTGTACGATCTTGGTCGAAACAAGTACGAAATGGACAATAGTATTCATTTGATTGCGTCACCACAATGACTGATGCTCATTCAATACACTCGAACCAATATGAATTTTTGATAAATGAAGGGCCATTTTTAGCAATAATATGGGCACTTTTCACTTATTTAACATTTCGGCTTTATCGATTCCAGCCTCCATCAATTTACAAAAAAAATCTAAGGAAATTATTGAAGTTCACGCATGACTGCTTTGAATCAATTAATGTGAGAGTCTTGCATCTGCAATTTGCGTATTCATTGATCCGGAGTTTTTCTCTTTGAATCAAAACTGGAGTCAAATCAACAAATCAAACGTTAAACACTCGAACAAATCAACTTAGTTTATTGTGGAATATGTGTACTAATTGTTAGTCTGGAATGATTTTGATTAAAAAAAAAAAAACAATTTGAAAAGAAACTACTTCATCGATTTTACGCATTTATTTCACTTCAATTGGAATTTCATACCATGCTCATTTTTTACTACATATTTTTAACAGCAATCACGCACAAAATCCCTTTAATGCTCTCATAGCAAGACAACCGTTAAAGAATTCATCGGCAACAACTCGTTGTATGATTTTTCGTCGATTGTATTGATCAACAGATAATCGACTACGCTTCGCAATTAGGTCCTCAAAGTCATAGATTGTAGCATATTCGAGTTTCTTTTTCAGCACAGCTGCAACTGCCTTTTCAAATTCAATCTTTGGATCACCACCTTCACCACCAGTGCCAGTATTAATTTGACTTTGACTCGTCGAACGCGAAAGATTGCTCTTCTTACTCCGTTTGCTTCCCTTCCTTTTCAATTCGGTCGAGGCTGCACCTGCAGTTGAATCTGCAGCTTCAGCATCTCCGATCGGTTGCAGTTTGGCTGATTTTTTACTAGGCTTCGATGATCCACAACCCATTTTATTTGACAAATTTTGATTGTGTCCACGTTTCTAAGGTGACACTGTTTCAAATGTAACTATGACATGTATTCCTAGTGCTACTGGTTTTGAAAGTGAATTTTTTTTCAGCGATATTGTTCTGAACTTCTGAATTTGAAACAAAAATGAATGAAAATCGATCGATTTTTTAAGACACAAAGCCTTTTAGCAAGTTGAAAAAAAACGATTTATTCAATAACAACGGAAAGGGCTAATACAACAATGATTTCGTCTAACAATATCAAAAATTTGATCAGTTTTGTCCAATTTGATAACTTTCGGTATCTCTTTCTGGATGCGATGTTTCCAAGTTTACGTTGTAAAACCTTCTTCTGTCCCTATTTCACTTTCTACACTTTTTATTTGTGGTTTTGATGGCAATACATCCTTTGTGGAATCCATCGGCAAAAACCTTTTGAATGGTTCTTCGATCAATCGAAAGTCCACTGCGTTCCTTAATAAATATTTCGATTTCTTCCATGGTGGCGAATTCGAATTTATTTCGAAATGCATCAATAACGATTTCTTCTATGTCGATTTCAGATTCACCAGCAGGTCCGCCCGGGAAAGAGTACCTTTTCGTTTAGTTCCCTTCATCTTTTTATTTGACTTAGATTTTGACTTTGACGATTCACTGGACATGCTCTACGTACAAATTTGACTGTGTGACCGTTTCTATGGCGATATTGTAATTTTTGAATATGACATTTATTTCAACTGTTACTGACTGAACTGTTTTCATTTCTTTACTTTACATAAAAGTAAAAGTTTTTGGAAAAATGAGTCTTTCGATTGGCATAAAGTGGATTTTGTGCCAATATTTACAGACTCAGAGAAGTTGAACAAAAACGGTTTCTTCAAAGTACATACAAAGCTCATATTACAAACGTAAAGCACTAATGGCTACAAATGAAAAACTATTTATTTATGCGACATTATAATGGTTTAAAATGCAATTATAGAATAATGCTGAAAATTAATTGTGTTTGAGCATTTTGGCAATATATCGATATTTCCAAAACGGAGAAATACTTGATGTATTTTGTTGACGATTGAAGCAAAGTATATCAATAGCGCCACCTAACATGATGTGATGTTCGAACGAATGAAGACCTCTGTGTACAACGCACACATAGACTCTTTGCATTCACACGTACGTATAGTTACAGAGATTTTTGGTTGGTGGCGCTCCCAACAAAGTTTCCACAGCAGTTCTGAACGTCAAACATTGCTATAGCATATGAGCTAGACAGTGTTGGATATTTCCATCGGTCAATACATATCGCCGAAAATGGTCAAATTGTATTTATTTATTTTATTTTATTTTAGATTACTCTCGTTGAAATTAATTTCGATTAAAGCGATTTTTATTCAACTGCCGATTGTTACCGTAATAGTTTTTGATTTCCAAAAGTCCCCATGTAAAATGGCTATTAAAAAAAGGGATTTAATGTACTTTGATTCGATGTCTGCATTTTTCGCTCAGTGTACAGTACGCACCGCGTCGTTTATTTATAAAATATGTTCAATTTCGTGGTGAACAAATAAAATTGGGTGGGAATCAAAGGCTCATTGAGAGTAGTTTGACCGTGTTCCCAATCAAAGCGATCGTCCGTTATTTATATGCGGCAAATATTGAACTTTTCATTATTAATTACGTAAAAGTATACACAAACCATAATTCATGGGAATGTTCTGTACGTTTTTCGGCCCCTGTGTGTGTGTTTTTCTCTTTTTCGCTCACTCTCTCTTCTCTGTCGGTGTGAGCGGCGAGGGCAAGTGGATATTGTCATATATACGTATTGTTTGTGTGCATACAATGCACAATGGGCCACTATGCGGTTGCACAACACGCATCATATTATTTGAGAATAGACATTTTTGTGGTGTTCAACGTACAATGATTTCACATTTTGATACATTTTTCCCATTATTATAAATAAATGCGACGAGGATAATGCATCATTTTTGGCAGAAAAAGTATCGCTGATTCGATCGTTCGTTCAGCGATCCAGCCGGTCAGCTACCGTCACCATGAACTTAAAAACCATGTCTTTTTCCATCAGTTGATGAGATTGAGTGTGTGATGCACAATATTGCTGTTTTAAAATAATTGAAGAAGTAGCAATCGGCTTACCGAAATTATTCAATAGAATTCACATTATTCAATTAGCATTAGCTGCGTTGGTCTCGCCCGTTCGATGTGAGAAACAAGCGAGCGACCCGAACCAAACCGGGGGAGAAAAACGTATAGAAAGAAAACAATGGCAAAAATCCTATGATATCAAAGTCAATTGATTTCATTTAATTTCATTGATGCTCTTGTCATCTCTCACACACACACTCTCTCTCTCATTCGGGCGACATACAAGGCACACGCGGTGTCGTCCTGCATAAACTGTTATGGCTTATTATGGCTCTCATCATATCAATATCATATTGTGATGCTTGGCGAAGTCCAATAACTAAATGGCCCATTAATAAAATGTATAATTCAATTTAATGATGCCGTTGAACGAGCACACAAAAGAAAATCACAAACATATACACGGCGCAAGTGCTGAAGTGAGAAAGCGAAAAGAGATGAGAAAAAAAAACCGAATTTATAGCGGCGAGTTTTTATTTGAAAATAATGAGGCAAAGAGAAACAAACAAACAAACAGAGAAACGAACCAAATCAAAAGCGGCGAAAAAAAAGACAGAACCATACTCAATTCGTATAAGCAAACATGGAGTGTATTAACACTTACATGCGTCCAATGTTTACTTTTTTCTCGTGTGGCGAATGAGAAAAAAAGCGAGAGTTACAATGCATCGCATTGCTGTTGGCTTTTTCTGTTCTCAATTCATTTCATTTGTTTCGGATGAGTCAACCGCCGCCATTGCCTGTATGTGTCGGCGGAGTTATGTGATAACACGCGAGAAACGATCTTTATTATCAAAATATGTACATTGTACACGCATCCATATTTTCGTAGGCTGTTTAACGGCCCGGCCGTTACCGTTATTGTTTTGTGTGTGTGTTTTTTGTGATTGTTGTGTGTGTGTATGAGTCTTGATCCCGTAATCCGAGCGCGGTACACACTAAATTGTGGCTTTATTCACTTATTGTATCCAGTGGCTGGAAAAATTTGTCGACTCGAAAAATTCGCGATGCTGGCACAACAAACAAACAATGAACGCATATCATTTTCACCGGTTTTGTATAGAAATATCGCGCATTTACGCATTCGCACCCACACATGGGCTGCACATGTTTGGAGAGGTTTTCGGGCGCGTCAGCATGCACGTACATGACAAGTGTGTGTATTGAACACCAGCAGACAATCGACAGGCCCAGCCGCTCAGTTCTTTGCCATGTTTTTGTTTTTATGAAGAGCGGGAGACAGCGAGATAGAGAGAGAGTGAGTGAGTGAGTATCAATTGCCTCACATGTCGTTCATCTTGTTAAAATAATGCCCTCTTATTGGTTGTTTACAGCTAAATTAATACGAAAAATGTATATACAGTTAAATGTGTTCGTTGTACACTTGTGTACGGGCGTTTCACATAATATCGATGGTGATTCCATTTGCGCGGCATGTTGTTACCATAGCCACATCACATAGCCACATTAAGGTTTCGATCGTTTTAATTTGCGTTCGTTTCATTTTTTTTTCTTTACTCGAATGCTTTTGCTCGCAGAGATATTTCAGAATCTTATTTCTGGAATTCGTTTTGAGCATGTGAAATATACACCGGAAATGTGTACTTAGAATCTCATTCCCTTTCTCCTTTCCTGTGGGTTGTCATACGAATAAAAATGGTGGCCGTATTTTTTTGAAACGCTCTCATTGCTCCGACAGAAGAAAAGAATGCATGAAAAAAAAGTAAAAGTCACGAAGGGAAATATTTAGTTAGCAGGAACCATTTTCGTGACTCATGCCATCAGCACAAGAGATTTGCAGAGTGTACCAAACTTTTGTTCGAACCACCCAACTACAATTTATACCGAAAATAAATAAAACGTTGTTGCATTTTTAATTTTATAATTTCGAAAAGTTTTGCGACGCGCGCGAGCGAGCGAACGCTACGTGCAAGAGATATTGCGAGAAAATTCACTAAAGACGATGAAGGACTAGTTTTAGTGTTGGGCCAATCCAACGACAACGTCTTCTTCTCCGCAAATAGTACACGATTGAGAAGAATCTGTATAATTTATATTCATTTTCAAGAACAATGGCATACTGAACCCAAGACGTAGCTCCAGCGACACAGAACAATGCACGAGAAAGGGAAATTTCGTATATATGGCCTTGCGGTAATTGTATAATCAATTCATTAATCTTGAACAAGGCGACAATGAAAGAGTTAAAGCGCACGATGAACGAAATAGAGGAAAGTCTTCATCATCTTTCCGTATCGCGTTTGGCCAGCGCAATTCATTCAGTTTAATGAGTGCCAAGAATGTCAGACCAAATGAAATAAAAAAGAAACAAAATAAAATTTTTCATCTTTCCGATGCATTTTTTTCTTCAATCTTTACTTGGAAATTTCTGCAATGGTGTTAATGGATAATCGTACATCGATAAAAATTCCAAGAAACTGAGCGAGAACGGATAGAGAGAAAAAACGAGTCGTCCATGAATAATGGAATGACGCTATATAAATCGAGCTCATGGCTGAAGAAAAACATGAGAATTACATAATGTAAAAGAGCAAATTTCACTAACTCATTCGCAGCGGTTGGCTTGGGTCTCTAGTAAATAAATTGTTTTATGCGTGATGTGTGCGAGGGCATAGAGCACAGAATGTGTGGCCGCTGCTGTCGCTGTTGTTGTTGTTGTAAACGCCTGCCATTAATGTCAACGCGTGCTTTTCGCCTAAGAAAACTTTTCCCTTTGCTTTAATATATCTTTGGGGCTTTGCTTCTTGAGCATTCACTCTCCGGCTCTCATTCTGGGGCGATGTGATTTTTCTTCGATTCGGTTCTGCAATGACGATACTCTCTGGTTGCTGTATACGCAAACACTTTTGCCAAATATCATAAGCGACCCTTTCAACGGGGATCATTTTCGTTTCTTGCCTCAACCATGCTCAAGCATGTTTCGCCTACGTACCATCCATTCCACTTTTTTTATTTATGATTTCGACGTCTTTGACTAGTGCTGCTGCTGCTGTGCTCGTTTGTTTCTTTTTAACGACCAAGTAGCAAAAACCATCGTTGCAAACGTCTTCGTACCAGCGAACGAATGAAAACGGACAGAAACTAAAGCACACGCATCCATACAGTGTTGTGAAAGTCTGTAATCACTTTAGCATGGTTGTTCATGATGATTTTTCGGTTAGAAAAACTCATTTCTTCGTCGTTTACAAACGAAGAAGCCCAAACTTTCACCATATTTTATACGACAGAGATGCGAAAGCAAAATTAAATAAAACGCACTACACCAATGCCAGCAGCGCAGCTGAAGCAAAAGAGAGAGCGGGCGAGCGAAACAAAATATATACACACAAGTGTCCTGCTGCTTGGTGGGTGTACAGAAACAACGCGCACATACATACATAAATATAAAATTGGATGTTTATATAGGGTTCATGGCAACGGGAAAAGTAATTCGTAAGAATGCTTAATTTGAAATTAAAGTTCTTGCCAACTTTTGCTGAGCTGTGCTCTCGACTCTGGCTCGATATTTTTTATACTCTTAGATAGCATCCCCTTTGACACATTTGCGAACCAGCGTGAGGACAGCTACTGGCTGCTGGTTTTGCGTGTTTGGGGATGCGACATTCACTAATTTTCAAAAGATTTGCGCCTGTGATTCGCCCCGTGGAAAAAGGTATATTACAAAATGCCGGAAATCTTCAATGGCGTTTTTTACCTGCATTCTCATCGAAATAGTTTGAGCAAGGAGCTAATATGTGTGCTTGTGTGCTTGGGCTGAGATGATTGAGCATTTTTCCATGACTTTTAAATTCCGTCGACTCGGAATTGAATTTCAGTTTCGGGAGCTAAGAGGACAAAAATGTCTCTCCCACAAACACACACACATGAAAATCATTAGCTGAAAATGCGGCATTTTAAGACCAAAGCACACACTAAGAACAAATTTCCTCTTAATCTTATATGATTAATAATGGAGAGCTGCAAGATTATACGTATATATTTTCTATTTGAATTGTGAATGGCAGAATGAGCGAAACGGAACGGAATAAAATGGAACGACTGTAGCCCACATGCAATGATACACATACCGAAGATAAATTGTAGTAAGACGCGCTTTTGTTCCATTCCAAGTAAATGTCTGAGCGTTTCGTCGGAAATAATTATGTCGTAAAAATGTGATGATGCGTGATCTATCATATGTTTAAGGTATTTATACCAAAAATTACTATATCTCAGAATATGCCCGTTCATTTATCTCGCAACTTTCAAGCATTTCGAAAATTACCGTCGCTCGCTTTCAAAACAGAACGATTTATAAATGATGACATTTCGAGTAAAAATCACAAACCCATTTTCTTTTCAAGAGAGAAAAAACTGAACACTTTTAATAAGCATTCAGGTGGGTAGTTGTAAGTTTGTGCTTTTTCAGCGTGATCTCTTTTGAAACAACGCTTGAATTATTATGCTGAAGTGATTTTGCGCATTTTACTTTGCCCATGCCATTGGAAACAATGCCCAACATGTATTCAAACGACTAACAAATTAAAACATTACAGCGGGAATAAAAAACAAACTCATTTATAAAGTTGCACCGAGAGAGAAAGAGAGAGAAGAAAGTACTTGACAAAATGTTTCCATTTGTGAAAATAAATGTCCAGTTGAGAAAAAACAACAGCATCGGGGAGTGTTGGGATGTTTTTCGCTTTTTTAAATAAATTTAAAAGACTGTTGAAACTGATAAGGCTTCATCGCCTAATTGTGTTTGTTATTTCGAGTCGATTTTAATCGTTGTCGGTTCTCCCTTCACCAACCACTCAACGCTCACAAACAGATACGATGAACGTTTTCCATTTACTCGACACGAGAGAGAGAGAGAGAGAGAGAGAGAGAGAGAGAGAGAGAGAGAGAG
>NW_022595245.1:5278728-5333073 GCF_009176505.1 Sitodiplosis mosellana
AGAGAGAGAGAGAGAGAGAGAGAGAGAGAGAGAGAGAGAGAGAGAGACGGGAGCGAAAAAAGTCGTGGATACTGAAACATTTCATTTGAAGTCCATACTGATGCGACAAATCCTCGGAAAACCTTCAAATCCACACGGTGTTTAGCAACCAAACAAGTGTTCCATTGCCATTTTGTACACGGAAGATGTGTGGCCTTTGATAAAAAAGGAAACGAATAAACATATATACAAACTCGAATCGCTGCAATCACAACAACACAAACAGATACAACGACATCATCACTTGAAGTTGTTCATCGGAACAGTGTTTTTTTTTTCATGTGCCATTGGACAAACTGAAAATAATCCGCGATTGTAAAGGGGAGATAAGAATTTGTTTAATTTCAGCATCTGATGGCTTTTTTATGTGTACGCTAGAAGTTCGGTCAACTCTTATTGAGGATGAACAGAGGAAAAAACAGGAGGATGACATCGATTTTGCAGGCAGAAGAAACAAATGCCCAAAACAACATTGAAACAAATGAAAGATTTTTGCATTTCTTCCAAAAGGATTTTTTTTTGTATGGATTTGAGATCAAATCAACATAATTCGACTGCAACACATCAGATGCACATGGTTTTTTTTTAGCATTTGGACAAGTACTCTTGTGATTTAATTTATTCAAATTTGGTCGCAAATTTCAATTGGGCTTTGAATTTTGCAATATTTTTCTTCAGAAACAAAAGCAAATTTAGCAATATTACAACGACACAAAGGGTTAATGTGCAGAAAGAACAAAAATTCATAAAAGGTTTGAATTCATTGAATTGCAACAATAATAATGAACAAACAACAAAACACTCAAACTAATGAACAGGATGAAAATGTCGCAAAATTCATCTCAATTCTAAATGAAGCGATATCACTTTAAAGGAATATTAGTTATACTGAAATCAATCTATGGTGTGATTTTAGCTTCCCCTTTATGGATTTTTTTTTCCTTTGATAAAATCACAATTTGATCTGTGAAATGCTGTCATTCGTTTGATTTAATGCACGTGCTCAACGAGTGGTTAATGAAGTAATGCGACAGTAAGCTTATTAGCAAAAGCCACAGCGAGAGAGAGAGAGAATGCGTTTCCTGACAACGGCTCTGAATCAGAGTCGCTGATGATATAATTAATGCTGATAACAAGTTATTAACTTCTGCCAGATTTTCCAAAATATTCCGAAAAATTCACTCATTCAGTTCAATCGACTTCACTGTCAAAGTATTAATCAAATTGTAGTTCAAAATTTCGATATTTATGGATTCAATAGCTGTCGAAATAATTAGAGACATGGAATAATATTCATAATTTAATGAGAAGACCGCAAAACCCGAAAAATGTCAACACAGAACCACGGCGCGGTGGGAGTAGTGAATGTTTTTGGGGTTGATATTTAATTTCGATGAAACCATACGGTTTGTGGAACAAAACTGGAAATTACTGTGTGGAAAACATCAAACGAAAATCAATTCTGGGTTGATGTTGCACAGGCAATAGGCAACACGAAGATCCCGTGCAAGTGATAATGTCATACGAATAGACAGACGTTTAATTTTGATAAGTACATGAGAATAATGATCGCGATGTTGTTACTTTTTCGTTTTCGGGAATGCTGAGGGACGGAAGCCGCTGTGTGTATATGTTCTGGCGTTGTTTTCCCTCATGTTCTGAGCCTATATGAATTGCAGTATCTTCGGCACAAATCACTAGCTGTGCGATGATTTTTGGTTCGTTGCACGTGTCTTCAGTTTATCAGCTAATAAACATGATTACATGCCGTGTTCGCACACACTTCTTCCCGAGATTTCGCTCGTTCGCTCTCTCTCTCTCTCACACACACACACACACACACACATTCACTCGTTAACAAATGTGTAAATATCGTTGACTGTGCGTTGACTCGAGCGACAATTTTATTAAGCACAAGCAAACGAATATCACGTATACCGCGCTTCGAGTTAAGTTAATTGAATTGATTCATCAAGAAGTTCAATGCGCCTAATTCATACGTATCAAAAATTCAATTTTCACCAAATGGAGCAAATGAATTCTTCACACGCCGACAATATTATTTTTTAATATTGATTTTGATGTCGCAGCATTTATTTCCGATTCATTTTTGCCGAAGAAGAAAAGGCGTTCGACAGACGACGAAAAACACAATTCAAAAGAATATATTCCAATTAAATCGAAAATGGCATTACTTAGCCATCGTCGTCGACGACGACGACAATGACATTTTTCACATCAATTATTCGACATTCCGAAAATGTTCTCACTGAATGTCCAATCAGTTTGTGCAAATTCCAAATAAATTGCCGACAGGCTCAACGCTATTAAAAGGAAATTACATATTTTATGAGATATTGTGTGCGAAGGAGCTTAAGGCGAACGGCATGTAGTGAAGCCTAACAACATTTAATTGATTTTCCTTTTTATTTACTTTGGATCTCTTGTTTTCGTTCTTTCTCTCTCGTTCGCTCTCTAGTTCTCCACCTCCTCTGCCAATCGTCGTTGGCCTGGCATCTTAGTCGATATGTACGCAAATTCATGTGGAAGAGCAGCAAGGTAAGCTCCAACGTTCGCATATTATTTTTTTTTGACAACTTAACAGAGAATCAATTGGATAAGGATGTTATATGAATGGCGAGTATTTATGTCATTTTGGAAAAATGCTTTAAATGAATGACAACGACAAGGACGACGACGACAAAAAGAAGAAGCAGAAAAAAACGCAAGTGGAAAAGTCATACGTATATATGCGAGAGAAAAGAAATGTATAGCCATTTATTTGCTTTGCACAGCAAATAGCCGAAAAATGCGAATTGCTCGTAATAATAAGTTGTTGGCTCGCCCAGAAACCAATTCCATTTTAGGGATGACTACGATCATGATGATGATAGAAACCATCCAATGTCGGCATCGTTGGCAAACGCAGAGAAAGGAAAAAAGCTAATCGTTTTTATTGTCTCGTCTAATCTTCTTATGAGCAAAATTGGAGCATCCAAAGAAAATCAAATTAAAAAAGTTGTCGTTCAGGTTCGAGTCGTTCCTCGTCAATTTTTTTTCCTGCTGCTGCTTCTGCTGTCGATCGTCAAATAAAAGATTCAACAAATATGCTTCACTATCTCAGTGACCGTCCCACTCTCCTTTGCTCTTCTCTGTGTAATTTCGATCCGTAATTCGCTTTTTTTTCTGCTCGTTTCGCCCATGTTCGCGCATTCATCACAATTTTATTTAGTTCTTTTGTCATTTCAACATGTGCAGACCGTGCACTATGCAGAGAGAGAGAGAGAGAGAGAGAGAGAGCCAAAGAGATTGTGTATGTGATTCCATCGAATTGTTCGTCATTGCAAATTCTCTCAAAGTAGTTGCCGAATGCAATCACAATGGCGAGAGCACAACGAGCCAATGACCGAATAAAACAAAATACACAATCGTTTCGACTTTCCAGCTCCCACACTTCCTTTGTCGGCTAGCTAGCTCACTTTGCCTTTTTTTCGCTCTCTCATGTACGCGCATACGGCGTGCTTTTTTTCACGGTTGAACCCATGGCCGACTACAAAATTGCTATACTCAGTAAGTCGCATTTCTCATTGGCTCTAATGGAATAATGAAAATGCCGACAAAGCACTTTGCGTCCCGAACAAACGAGAAAGAGAGAGCAAAAAAAACACACACAAATCTCCGCTCACTGCAAATTCACCAAAAGCAAAATGATGAAGCTCCACTGTCGCTGCAGTAAATGGCCGTAAATTTACTAAATGTCTAATTGAATACAGTTGTTTTTTTCCCTCTGTACTGAGATCTTTTTCGTTCTGGCTTTGACGTTTATTTGGGGAACAAAATTGGAAAAAAAAGCCCTGGCTAAAGTCAATCGAACGAAAAACTCATTTGAAATTACAAAATTGCATTTTATAGAAGAAAAAAAAAACTGGACGTCTTTTTTGCCAAAAACCAATTTTGTACAACTATTTTTATATACTTCAGACAGGCAAAAAACACGGAAAATACAATTTTTCAACTAATTGTTTTCGGTTTTTAGTTGGGGAAAAAATGGCGTTGTAAAAATGGACAGAATGTATATTGAAAAGTCACGACCTGATTGAAAGTTCCCATTTAAAATGAACGATCAACGTTCGATTTCACCAACTAGAATTTAGAATGACAAAACAAATGTGCATCGATGGCTTTTATTCGGATTTATTTTTGATTAGTTTGTGCGTTAATTGAACTAAATTTTTCCAGCTGTATATTTCAATTAATTTGGCATCTGGGAGGAGCAGGCTTTCGTTGTTTCGTTCATTGATTAGAAAGTCCTAGAAAGAGTCGGAAACTCAATAAAATATTGAATTTTGCCATGCTTTCGGCCTAATGAAGAGAAAATGGTGTAACAAAAAACCGAGAACGAAAAGAAACCCATGAGTTGGTTCAAAGAGGGCGTAAAACGTCAATCAAGCGTGTATTGTGTTTGCATTACATCAACAACAATGCAAACATCAACGAAACAGCATTTCCAACATTTAACGTCGTTAGCATTGATTTTTGGCAAAGACTTCCGAAAATCACCAACAATGCATGGAATTTAATCAGTTTTGATGCAGTTATGCATACGTCAGCCAAGATTTTCGCTTCATTCAAAGTCTCGATCTTTCGTGCCTTTACTCCGCAATCAATTGCTGAACATTTGGCGACTGGCAATTTTCATGGGGCGCAAATGGCAGTAAATATTTGGTAATTCAATCAATGAATCTGGTAGATATTCTCTAACCATAACGTAATCAATAAGTGAAACAAGGACCACAAAGATAAAATATTTTGTAAGAAAAACTAAAAAAGTTTCTTAAACAGTTGAAAAATGTATCCAGAGTTTCGTGACATCCAACCCGCGATTAAGACATGAGTTTCAGGCGACAGCTCGTAGAAAAAGAGAGAAAAAGAGTCGAAAAAAACGCGGCCAACGGCGATGAATAATGAAATTAATTGAACAAAATAAGCAACAATTTATCAAAATATCATCATCAATCACTTGTCAGCGCATTATTATTTTTTTCACGTTTCATTGGCGAACACGAGCGTACGCGCACTTCGAGATAATCGAGCGCAAAGACACACAAAAAATGACCAAAATCGAAACCTCCATAACGAAAATAGATTGTCGTTCTTCATTTCATGCACGTTCAAGAAACGCGTTGTCGATTTTCGTCATAACCTTGAGTACATGTCATTTGTGTAAACCGCAAATAATTTGTTCATGAGATTCAAGGCAAACACTCCGTGGTATCAGTGGAATGTCCATCGAATTTTTCAAACTGTTTAACAAGTAAAAAAAAATACCACAATTAACAAGCTTCAAGTGGATCGAATTATTGACCACCGTGAAATGTGGTTTAGAAACTCAAATCGAAAACCAAATCTGATGTTTTACTTCCACATGCGACCAAAGTTACATGCTACATAGCGCAGAGCTATAAACATTCAAAATTATCCAAAACGATTTAAACCACTTGTAATGACTCGAAAAAACACTCCCATATTTTGGATCTTAGCTACTACAATCTCAAGCGATTTTAAATTCAAATAAAGCCTTTTGGTAAATTCACTTTGATGATATTCTTAATTAGGTTATACGATTTTAATTGGAAAATGCAAAAGAATGCGTCGAGTGCAAGCTCGTGTTGACCGAATTCGAGTCATCCGTGTTGCTTTGATGGCAGAGAAGAGTTGTTTGTGTAAGTGGTCGGTGTGCAATGCACAGCGGCGGGTGCATTCAATGCAAGCAAAAATTAATTAAAAGCTCAAGAAAGCTTAATGAATGCATAAAACGGTAAGTAGCGAGAAAATTGAAAGGGATTCTAACCAGACCTCAACTCCTTAACAAACAAAAGTGTATCTAAGAGTCGAGATGTATGTTTGGTAACAAGGCAAATAGAAAGAACGAAGAAAAACACACAAACACACACACACGGAACAACTGGAGAAAAATGTTAAAATAACATGGATGCATATGAGCGCGATATGAGAGGCTCGTTTGGCTTTTGTTGAACAATGGCTAAAAAGGAAAACAAGTTTATTGTTGCTGCACACGATTTACAAACTCTTGCGGCTGTGCCAAGAATCAAATATACCGCACCAACCAAGACGAAAAAGAAGAGAGGAGCAATTACATTAAAGGAAGAAAAAATAACAGCCGAAGAAAAGAAAGGAAAAATAAACATTATTTGCCTTTGTGTGCAAGTACAAGCGGAGACGGAGAGTGTGTAGAAGCGCGCCTCGCTCACGTTCGCGTTTGTACTTTGCTTATTTGGTTACGCAAAAGTGGTGTGATTTGAGTGGAAAATATGCAGTTATTGTCTCTTTGTCGATGCCTCACTTCTTTTTTTTTCTCTCGCCACCTCTTTTTAATTAATGCCGTAATTAAGCTTTGATAAAATGCTAGTAAGTTGGCTAGAGTAAAGGCGCCTTTGTGTTGCCGTGAATCACTTTGTTCGGTCGTCATTTAATTTCGTACTTATGTTCAGTGAAATATTCACATTGCATTTCCATGTAAACACATTTTTTTTCTCTTTTTCCCCCCCCCCCCCCCCCCCACCCAAAATTATTAAATCCGATGCCAGGCGTTCTGTATATTTATGTACCGCGGTATTGGTGAACTCATTTTTGGTGTGGCCAGCAACGAATCGAAATCTCTCCTCGACTGATTTTTAATGTGGGAATCGACACGAGTGTGAGAAACAGAGAGAAACCGAGTGGCCGGATGTCGTTAAATGGTTCCGCGTGTGCGGCCGATCCATCAATATGCTGAATTTTATGAATAAAATTTAATCCGTTTATCAAACGCTGAGCAGAAATATGATGGCCTATTAGTCGCGTGAATTATTTGATAAGTATCCGCATTCAAAACGTAAATGAGCTTTGGCTCGTCTGAATGGGTCTGAGTGGGTGTGTGTGTCTGTGTATGTGCAAATGGAATTGGCAGCCAGTGATTCGAATGGAACTATGGGGCATCGCAACAACTATTTCGTTTTTTGGCGCGGACGTGTCGAGTGCCAACAAACCAACGTCAATAGACGGCAACCGAGAGAGAGAGAGGACGAGTGCAAGCCAGCAAAGTGGCGTTGTTATGCTCGTTACGTTTCATGTGCCTTGTGCGAAAATTGAAAACGAAGCTTAGGAATTCAATCGGCTTATTTCCATATTGTATGGTCACGACGATGGGTATTTTTCGCTTGAATTTACGCATTTTGCCAGTTCGTGGATGCTAACGATAAACACTCGACAGAAGAAGGGAAAAAAATTGAATAAATGAGTGTTCGGTTCCTGGTTCTGAGCAGCATGCGAAATATTGGTGTTGTTGCTGATGCTACGGCGGCGTTTAATTCCAACGCACACACAAAAAATGAAAAATCATTAAATTCCAAAATGGTCCGACATTCGAATAAATTCAAGTGTTTTTTTTCCTCCTTTGGGTTTATTTCTCACATCATTTGTTACAATTCAGTATGAATCGCGCAATATATTTTCTCTCTTCGGCGCTGGCTCTCGTCGTCGTCTGTGATTGTGTATGTGTCGCGATGCCATTTAAATATCATTAGCGGTATTTATCAACCACATTAAATAACATTTCGAACGTTCCGACAGGCGAAAAAAAAACGTCTCAAAAAGATGATAAATTACGTCGCTCGTGCATACATACAGCGTACAAACATATAAGCGGTTCAGTTTTGAAAGGCAAAGCCGAACGGTCATGAGCGGCAAACGGAACGAGCTGCCATGACGATTCAATGAATACATTGGGAGTAAGTACAGGTCTCTCGCTTGTCTACGGCCTCTCTCTCCCGGCCATTTTGAATATTATTATGATCATTGGAATGACAACAACGAAAAAAGAGTGCACCGAAAATACCACAGCAAATAGACACACCGAAACACATTGAATTTTTTTTTCCACAATTATTATTAATTTCATTCCACTGAATGGCAAAGGTCGTCGTTCTCCTACGCACATCCACAACCACACATTCACTCAAACTAATCAAACCAATCACATTTTGAGGGACAGAGAGACCGTGAGAGAGAGAGAGAGAGAAAACGAGAAAACACCGATTGATAATCATGAAAAATTATTTTTGGCACAAACACACATACACACACAACGACCGACCTGACGAAAAGGATCTATGAAGCCTCACATGAAGCATACACTTCGACCGAAATTAACATTTTACATCAAACGGAAAAATGGAATTAAACAGACAACAAAAAAAGCGAGAGATCCATATCATAAATTACATTGCACAAGATTTATTCGTGAGATGAGCGCGCACATGTATAGCACTCTCTCTCTCTCTCTCTCTCTCTCTATCTATCTCTCTGAACTTATGTGTGTGTTCTAAGTCCGTTGACGCACGTACATCAAAAGTATCGCTTGTCGATCCATTCCAATCATCATGATTGATTATATCGATGCCGAGTTTTGACACACGAATTGATGGAAAATATGTTGTTACATACCTTTTTTCACTCGCTTGCTCTCTCTCTCTCTCTCTCTCTCTCTCTCTCTCTCACTCACTCGCCCGAATCGAAATGAATTATAATTTTTTGGTGGTATTTATTTTTCATTCCAGCATATCACAATTCATTAACAGATTCGGTCGGTCGGATCCTTTTACCAATCATTTTGATTCATGCGCATCAGTAACAACAACAACAACAACAATGAAGATCCAATGCAATTATCGATTTAGAGAAAAGGCATTTTTATTACCATCATTTTGGAAATGCCATTCAGTTGTATTTCACATTTATCACTTTCAAACCGATTGCAAATCGCACCAAATACTAATTTTATTGTGACGAGAGAAAAAAAATGAGAAGAATTTGTTCGACCCAGGACAATAATTTATTCATTAATGTCACATTTGTTTTGGTTTGGTTAATTTTTTTTTCTCTCTTGTGTTTTGATTTAAACAAAACAAAAACATTTCTGCAATTGTGCAATAGCAGGCGTTGCATTTAGTTATGTACGTTCTGACTAGCTGTCATCAACCCCATTTATAGCTCAATTCATCCATTGAACAAACCTTTTGTCGACTGTCAAATCAACCAAAAATGATCCCTTGTTCGCAATAAAATCCGAATTAGAAGGAAAAATAAAAATATTAACTCACTCATTCATCCATTCGTTGCCGTTCGGCCAAGTTGATGATGAAATATTGTACCATATGTGCATGGGTTTATGGGCGATGAATGAAAGTCGAAACGCAATTCAAACGATTACTTTTCATTCATCGTGGTAGAAGTCATCACCAAAGCTGTTATTTGTAGTTCGAAAATCAGAATTGAAATACGTGCAAAAAGCAGCAATTCACAACCGGGCACAGTCACAAATGTTCGTGAAAATCTGTTTGCGTATTTATTAATTTCGCCCGTTTAATTCAAATGGCATGGAACAAAGAAAGAGAAAAACAAAAAAAAACCTGGCACAAATTAATAACGGAATAACACACCGTAGTATTTTCATTTGATCAAAGCCAATCTGTTTCGGGCAAACAGTTTTGGATCGAATTACAGACAAAAAAAAAGTTTCAAAATTATATTTCTGTTAAATTCAATGCTAGACTTAAATTTCCAACTGAAATTCCATGGATCAAAGTCACCAAATATCGTTCGTTCTAATTTACCAAAAGATGAAAACCAATGCAATTTCAAATGTTGCCATTGTTGAACTTCCAAATGATTCAATTCAATGCAACATGTGTTTGCATTGAACGGAAAACTCGTAAGAAATGTCTCATTCCCGTACGTAGCACAATAGCCAACGAATCAATGCCATTAACCGTAAAGTGAATTATTTTTGTGCATTCAAGGAATATGAATGTGTTGGAGTGTGTGGCTGTGTATGAGAGTCCACTTCAACCATTCATGCTAATAGTCGAACAACATTGTGCTCACTACGCCAAAAACAACCATCATTTTATTTCGATTAAATGTGGGCTCCTTTCATTAGTATTACAATTCCTCCCTTGTTATTATATACAACGATCCGTCTTTTCGACTCGGAAAAAAAATATAGTCTAAAAAAAAAGACGCCTTGATATCTTCAGAGAAAAAAAAACATGCAGCTCAGCATCAAACCCATCAAGTAGAGATCCCTTCGATGCTCTTGATTACGATGATGATGATTTTCGAATAGCGTTCTTTTTTTTGTGTTCATCGAATCCAGACAGCCACTCACTTGGTATGGTTTCACGGAATGACTACCCACTACCGCACTTAATAAATGCAAAAGACACCCTCGAAAAATGCTTGAATTTTGAAATCCGTGTTTTTTGTGATGAGGCGATTTCTGTTTTTTTTATTGACAATCCATAAAGAAGTCTAAACTGAAATTTCGAAATTGAGCCAACACAAAAACGTTTCATGCGACGCTTAAAGTTTTCATCGTCGAAATAATTTCGAATAAATTAAAAACAAAAAATATCAGAAATGGACATGTGAAATGCTTGTTTCCACCAAAGCAGCTTTGCTTAATCGGTGAAATTATTAGAGAAACGACATATGAATGCAATCGGATTTCGCACTGTATGTGATCTATTTTATGAGCGTATCTACACAGGTTTTATAAAAGTCTGTACAATTTTCGAAGGAATTTTCGTACTTTGGCCTGAAATTGAGATAGTTTATTATTCGAAAATTGGGATTGCCTCAAAGCCAACCAGTTTAATTTCGTTCCAATGGAGAGCTAGGCAAAAATCAGCCGGAGATGAAGAAGAAAACATATGAGGGATTATGATGTTGAGCTGTGCGTTCGTTATTGCGTGAAAAGTATAAATGTCATTTTGGCGTAGACACAATGATCAAAGCGCAGCGATTAAAAACCTCCTGCGGTGAATTCAATAACGATTTAGTCAAATACACGACAACACGGCTCTCTGTTCTTTCTAACCATGGTGGTGTATATAGACAGACAAAAAAACGGACGAATTTACACAAATCCAATGACAATCACTTCAGTCGCTGTGATCTACTTAGTTTTTTCTCTCTCACACACTGCTCAGCTCTGCTCTGTGCTCTATCACAGATGTGTAATCGTTGAACAATGCATCGGTCGGGGTTTCTTTCCGTCAATGAATGTGAGTATTTTGCGTGAAATGGCAAGGGTTCGATTCATTTAAACCATATGGTCAATAACAACTGCATGATTTTAATGATGTGTGGATGTTAAGCTCAGTAGTACTCAATCTCGAGAAGTGCTAGTTTTGATTACATTATGTCAAGTGATATGCATATCATTTTTATAGTGAAACTGATAGGTCAATAAAATCCTAATTTTCCGTTTTCAACACGTATTTTAAAGGCAGATAAAAAGGGTTCCCAGAAATGCATCAGACATATTGACGCGACTGGCATGAATGCCAGACTGCGTGGCAGTGAATTTATTTACTTTTCATCTCATCGGGGATTTCCTACTTTATTTGACGAGAGAGAGAGAGAGAGAGAGAGCGAAGGAAAAAAAGGTAATTTATTTTCTCAGGTGAGTCTGTTGAAGAAAACAGTTTACACAGAAAAGGCAATTAGTCAATGTGATCTCTTCGCATCAGCCAATCAAACGGAGGAGAAGAAGGAGAAAAAAATCACAAACGAACCGAAAGAGAAAAAACAAAACGAGAAAAAACAAAGATCGACTACGACACAAAGGTTGAACCGCGACGAAATGCACTGGCTTAGTGTTTGCTTTTTGTTGTTTATAACATACGTGTTACTTTCGGCTCTCAACAGAGAGAGGTGGTGCGTGTGGTGTAATCTCCAAATAAATGAGAAACAATTAATCATTTTTTTTCTGTCTTTCTTTCTCCCGTCTAGCTCTCTCATTCGCTTATTCCAAATATGACTATGTGTGTGTGTTCACTTCTGAAGACATTCGTTGCTATCTCCAAAACTATCAACTTGTTACTCGCTACAAGGTGTCTATTCGTGTTGTGAATGTTTCGACATGTTTTTCGACAAACATTTGAACCGACCAGAAACAATCGTCGATATGATCGTGTAAAATATATAACACTTGATCATTTTCTCTTCATTTTTTTCTTCTTCTACCGTTCAATCAATGCAACACGAATCGAAACAATGGCCGTTTGATATGAAACAATGGTGAAATTATTCGGCTTTTGTTCGTGTGATTGGTTCGATTGAGGAAATGCTTTCTTTCTAATTTGACGAATAATTTCTGACGTGATGACAATTTACCCAACGATAAAAAGAAAAACGCCATGTAACACCAATTCTTGGCACACATTTTCTCTTGCTTAAACGAGATACTTTTCAGTTGTACCGAGAACAAGAGAAAAATTTTCCTCCAGAACTAATTAGACCAGAAAATGCACCCTTTAAGATTGGATTTGAGTTTAGGTTTAGTGGTCAATCGGCGATTTGCCAGTGTATCTCGTGTGAATCAACCATTAAAATGTGAAATCATCGAAACAACCATAAAAACGCAGCAATCTCTTCTCGTGTGTCGCAGCATCTTTCGTCCATTTAGCAAATGATTTTCAAATGTGTGTGTGCCGGGGCAAAACAAAAGCAAAACGTAAATGAATTATTCGACTGCGTAGCTAATTGTTTGTGTTAAAGATGAACGTTGTTCACCAGTGGCCATTTGAGGCCCGGAATGCAAATGCAAATGAAGGGGTTCGCTTCGTATCTTAAATCATATTACGAAAATTCTGTATTTACTTTATATTCTCGTTTTTCAATTCGAACAATTTTTTTTCGTCCATCCAGTTTTTTCAGGCGCGCTCTACTTCTTTTGCCAAGTTGGATGTAGTAGAAGAATCCGAAAAAGAGGGCAAAAAAAACTCGTGAAAAACTTGTAATTCCAGTTTGTTCGTCCTTATTTTTTCGGTCTGACATAAATAACATTTCCGATGGTTTGGCGGATTTATTGTGAATGTGCTCATGTGTGTATGTGCCCACAATGCATACAGTCGTCGTACATATTCTTTTCGCTTTATTCTTATAGCGTTTTTTTCTCCCTATACTCAACGTCGTCGGCCAAGATTGAAGGGTTTGCGAGCGTCTTCTCGAAAACCAACAACGAAATGGGTAGCAAAAAAAACTGTTGTTGCTTGATTTCAAACAAACCACCGCCGAACTCAAACACGTATTGCACGGTTTCGAACTCTTTCTTTTCTATTCCACATTTGTTTGTTCAATCGTTTCACGTTTTCAAACTCTCAGGGAGCACACGTATAAATAGAAAAACCGCGTGGTCGCGAACCGAATTTTATGCTACACAAATTCCAATTGTGGAGTGGTGATTTTGGTAGAATTTTGTCACAATTTTGTACACCGCTGTGCATTTCACATGAACTGTTTCGCGAACCTGAACTCACTCACTCTCGCTTTCCCTCTCTCGCTCTCGCTCTCTCAGCCAACGAATTTCAAGTTTTATAATTACTTTGTGAATTTCTGGTTTTTTCAATAAATTATAATTGAGTGTGCGCACTTCGCGACGCAATCCCGGTTCTCACCGTAAAAACCTTATTCGAATCACTTACAATGGGCTCGAACGTCTAATAAGCAGCGAGATTTACCTCGCGATAAACGACGAACTGATTGGATGGCGGTGCCATTCACCGTAAAAAAAATCTTTTAATTTGAATCCGTTTTTTCTTCTGTTATTCAGAAGATGCACAAATGTCACCCCAATTTCGGGGCATGAGAGAATTCCGAAATGACCACATAGTCATGTACAATACATTGTCCATTCCAGAATGATAGTGAAATTTGATATTGGTCGAAATCTTTGCGGTCATCGGAAATGGTTTATCAGATTGCACAAGAAAATGTTTTGTCAAACTAAAACAGTAACTTCAGTTTCGTTGAAATTAAATTCATTTTCATATCAAATGTCTTTTGAAACAAACCTGAAATTATGAAAATGCTCGTTCATCATGTTGATGAGAACGCATCCTTTAATCACTTATCTAATTTCGAGAACCAGATCTATTCATGCAAGCATTTCCAATCATTTGCATTATTATAAATGCTCTTTCAATCTTCATCCGTCTCAGGAGGAATATTCTCTCTGTATCTATTGAGGTAACCACTTCGAATGGATGCCAAAACCATCAAAAATGGCTCTTCGCAATATTTTTGGTGAATTGAAAACAATACTCCAGTACTCTGACCGAGAAAGAGCTCTCTTTGTCATTGTGTATGTTAATAAGTGTATTGAACAGGTAAAAAAAATGCTCATTTCTTCAAGTGCAAGACAAAGTATGTGCTTATGCTTAGCGATGACGAAGAAAGAGAAAAAATGGAACCGAAATGAGGATAAGAAGTAAATAGAATGCGAAACCTTGAGAGTGAAAAATTTGCGAAACATAACGAACGTAGATGTGTCAGTTTAAGGATTGATGTAAGTGAATCGATCCATGTTGCTTGTTGATATGCACGTGTGTACTCATTGTTCATGATTGTTCATGTGCTGTCAGACAAAAGAACGAACGAAAATGAGAGAGAGAGAGAGAAAGCGATAGGTAGAGAGCGAGAGGAATGAGATGGAAGAAAAAGACGAAAAACAACACATTTAACCATGCCGGCATTCTTCGAAACTCAGCACATTTCTATGCTTTACATTGTAAACAAAAGACGATTTAAACGCGCATTTCAGATATACTATTGCTACGTGCATTTCGGTTTTGTGTTTTTGATTTATTTTACTAGTTCGAATGCTGCAAAAGTAGAGTTGTTCTTGTGCTAAATACACCTAATACACAATCGAATGGTAGAGGAAGAGAGAGAGAGAGAGAGAGAGAGCACCATGACAAAAAAACACCATCTAATTCTTGGAAATATTTTACCGGAGCGTTTTCTTTGAAATTTTGTTTTTCGGCAACGACATTGTGTGACCATTTGCAATGCACTTGCATAATGGCTCAGCTTGCAAAGTGTTCGACTGTGTCACTAGTGACTTTTCTGTGAAATGTTTCTCTTTATGAAGAGAACAGTTCTCGATTTCACAGTTGAAGAATGTTGCGACATTTGTGTTTGGGCAATGTCATAGGTTAAAAATTCAAATTCTCATGGAATTAGAAATAAGGATTCATCTGACTGGCCCAACACCCATTATCCCGTTGAAATATGTTCGATTTTGATCGCCTTTCATCAAATCGTTCTGCCATGAATTTTCAAATCAGACAATGGTGAAAAAAAAAAACTGAAAATTCACACCATAACTATTAATCATAATTAGCATTTTATTTATCCTGTCAACGCTTTGGAACAAAAATTCCTTCGCACACAGAGAATAAGTAATCGCATGGTTTATTAGTCACGATTATCATAAGAAATAAAATTTCGTCGGATTTCAACACTTTTTTTTTCGTAGTTGAACGGATATGATATGCACCTTCTGTACTTGTTTATTGACGAAAAGAAAAAGAACGACGAAATTGTCTAAGAAGGATCATTAGGCACCTGAACAGACATGATGAAAAAAGATGCACCGTCGTGTGAACAATATTAAAAACTTCACCGTCTTCGATGAAAGAGTGATGAAGACTAATGCTTATTGAATAATGGCCATATGTATAACGTATTCTAGCGACTCATGGAAAACTGAATGCAACCGAAAGTGGCTTGATTTCGGAATGGGTCAGAAAAATTTAATTTTAATTTATCAATATCAACAACGCATTTACTTCAATCAAACCATTTCAATGGAATTTCCTTCACTCTCTCTCTCATTCTTTTTGAGAAATTTCGCTCTTCGGTCTCTTCCATGGCTGTCTTTGATTTTTTTTCCTCTCTCGTTCACTCGTCGATCGGCAACTTTTTTTCTTCTTCTCTCAACGGTGTCTTTTGCAGCATCATCGTTCGGCCTTTATGAAAATCATGTTGGTTGAGAATGAATACCACATCTTCGGCAACCGATAAAGCAATTTTTCAACCTGTGATCCACTCACACATACACTCACACATCAACTCGATCATTCTGACGCTTGCGCTGATTACACACGGCATAAGCGTCAAGAAATCATCGCGCTTCGTAATCCGTAATAGTAATTTTTTAAATTAAATTATTATTGTGTACTTATTACCGTCCGAACACACGCTTTTCTTGTAATCATCATCATTAATTGTGTGTTACCTGTGCCGTTCGTTTTGGCCGCTTCTTCGGATTTCTCGGTATTTGAACATATACGTATGCGCGTTGGTTATTTCGCCAACTAAGAACATTTTGTCCATCTATCAAATATCTTCCATACGCACCGTATAATAAATCTACGCTTATATATCATTATTATTTATCCATCAGAAAATGTTCTGCTATTTGCTCTTCGTCTTCTTCGGTTGCTCGGTTGTCGACGAAAAAGAAACAAATTAAAAACCGAGCCACACAGTCTGCCAGTTCAACTTCGGGAAGAGATTCTCATTTCGAGGCTCGATCTCTTATTCGCTCTCTCGGCACAAGTGTGAACTTCGGCAAACAATCGAACATGCCGAGCCTAGCACACGAAATAGCTCCACACCTTTTGATTAATTATGTAATTTACGTTATAAAATATATCATTTATAATAATGCGTTGATCTCCTGTCGGCACTTTGTGTGGAATTTCGAGCAATTTTTTTTCTCTATCTCTCTCGCTCATCAAAAGCATTTTTTTCGCT
Organism: Sitodiplosis mosellana; assembly: GCF_009176505.1. Lineage (NCBI taxonomy): Eukaryota > Metazoa > Arthropoda > Insecta > Diptera > Cecidomyiidae > Sitodiplosis > Sitodiplosis mosellana. Next base: position 5,295,436 of record NW_022595245.1, read on the forward strand.
TCTTTGAATTCATTTTCATCGTTCAATCCGTTTCGACACCAGATTTTTTTTATTGTTATCGGATCTATTACGAAAATAAAAATGAGATCGAAATTCGGATGAAAATTGAAAAAAAAAAAATAACACAGAGAGATCATGAACTGACCTTTTCGAAATAATCACCGTTACGCATGAGATTTTCGAATTACCTTTTTTTCATTTTGGCGATGGAATTAAAATCAAGCAGTGACTCTCATTAAACACTTTCCTTGAACAACTTTTTTCAGTTGTTGCACATTCGACTCTCTGACCCTCGATGACTGAAATGCGACTTGTTCGCACATAAATTTTCGTTGCATTCGTAGTGGTAATAATGTGTCATGTTAGTTACGTGTAAATGGTCGTTTATGGAAGTCATCGAAGTCTATTCACCTTTGATACTGGACAGTCTGAAATGGAAAACTGTCTGAAAACTAGTCCTCAAGAGCGGCTGCTCGGCACCGAAGCGTCCACAAATTCAAACAGATGCGATCAAACAATTTTCGATGCGAGCATTTAAACCGAGCGAGTGATTTAAATGCGTAGATGGAAAACGGAATTGCATGAGAGTGTAGTTTCGAGAAGGTAATTCGAGGGAATCTCTTTCGATGTGAAATCGGTATGGCTTCTTAAAACGCAATTTATACGATAAATAAGAAATCGGTAGAAACAAGACAAACCCTCATCCGAACGAAGTATATGTGTGTGTGTGACGTGTTAGCATCTCTGTGTCATATTATCATGGTTTTTATGGGTTTCGCTTATTAGTTTTTTTCCCTTTTTCTCTGCTTGCGTGTGTTTAATTCAAGTTTGTGTGAATCTGAATGTTCTCAATGGTTCCAGTACGAATAGGCGAAAATCAACGCGCATTTTTTTTTATTACAAATAGACATTAAATCGAGGCACGTAAAAATGCACAATTCGGCTCGAACACGTAAGATTCGGAAAAAAGAAAAATTTATGGTTTTAAAGGTGTAACCAGTTATGTCGTTTATTTATTGCATCGCACGTAATCGAGATTCGATGAGGTACCGTGTTGAAATGGAATCGCTCGTGTTTTCTCTGCTCACTGTTGTTGTGCGTGATGGAAAAGGGAGCAATGGACCAAACATTCGAAGAAGAAATTATTCATGTTTGCTTCTTTCGTCGAAAAAGAAAACAAACAAGAAAGCAAAATGGTCTTTATTTCGCCATCCATTCCTTCGTCCATTTCGATTTGAACGCTGTCGCTCAATGGTGTCGGACATGTTTGCATAATTTCGTTGGCCCCAACACTCGCTCGCTCAATCCATCCGAAAATGAAACGATAAGAAAGTAATCTTACACATAATGCCCGCATATAATACACGCATCAGGCAATATGAAATCCAAATTAAATCCCACCCGACCAAAAATGATCCGCATCACAATCTATTCCGACGCGAGTTCAAATATCGCATTCATTCCGACTAAACGAGCTGAATATATTATTCAGATTCTTTTCATATATACAATCATAATTTTTTTTTCTTCTCTTCATCATTTTCATTATTTATATTTGTTTATGAATTTTATGATGTCTGATTTAGTTTGTGTGATGGGATGCCACAGCATGCACGCTGCCTAGATTAACCAATACGCGCGCATAAAACACGCTCTGATTGCTAGAACATAGTCACGAGCTGGCCCAACCAAACCAAACTGAGCAAACACATACACACACTGCTACAAATGTGAAATATGCGGCTGAACAACGGCCACTAAAACAGAAACGAACAACGATTAAGATTATTATATAAGAGAGGAGGATCTTAAAATTTTACGCTTCACTTTGCACACATCAACAGCATCGAAAGAGAAAAAAAAACTGAACCAAAACAATGACGACGACAACAACAACCCAAGTTCGGCTCTCTACAAGTTATCGAGAGAAGAAAAAACCGTACAAAAACAAATAAGACAATGGAATAAAGAAAGAAAAAACTAACTGGAATACATCCATACCAATGAATAAATATTGAAGAGAAGAGAGTAAAAAAATCTATCGACATTTATGTATTTTTTTCTGGATCGGTACAATATTCACATTTTCAAGCGACGAAAAAACAACAGCGCATCATATCTGCTGTACGGAGGCAAATTAAATGCGTAAATAGAATACGATACTCTCATTGGAGAGTTCACAGCACGACACTTTTAAGCATAATCTCACAACTGTTTGGATAGTACTTCTGTGTGCGGATTATTGTATAATTTGATAAGAAAAATAAAGATGGACATGAAAGAGACGAACAGGGATTTATCCTGGAGTGGGATTTTAGTATCACTAGGATTTTGTTGCAAACGGTCCTTTATTTGGTTGAGAGAAAGAGAGAGAGAGAGAGAGAGAGAGAGAAATTCCAACGAATTTTTACTCCTCCAACGCAAATCAATTCTGTGAAAATGTAATTTCATCATTCTATCTGGAAAAATACGTGGGGTGCTATCAGTGAAATTAAATTTATTGAGACAATTTTCATTTTACCAATGCATAACTAAAATCATTTTCAAACAGATTTTGACAACATTGTGATGCATGATTTTACAGTAATATCTGGTGGAAAAATAACATCGATTGGAATTCATTGAATATTCCTAATGTTTTGAGTATGAAGTTTGATGGTTGTAGAATGGATATCTCGGTCTAAAATCATCATTTGCTGTTGAGCCTTTTGCATCCGTCGATTCTTCATAGGTTGGCAAATCTTGAGTAAAAAAAAGTTTGTGGTATTAATGCTGAAACTGTTCTGCAAAGTAAGATTTGTTTATATATTCACCATCATGTGGATAAGGCGGTGCAGAATCGTGACTTTTCTCTCCATTGGACATTGCGTCCATTGAAGGAGCCGATGGTTGAATGCCAGGTTGATCGGTTACTACAGGTGCAGACGGTACAGGAGCAGCAGGATATGGATCAGTAGGATTACTGTCATCCAATACGTCTAACGCTGCGAAATCATGTATTGGTGTCGTACCAATTGTGATCGGAAGTTGCATTTTCGGATCACTACAACAAGTATTCATATCGGCCGTTACCTACACAACCATTGAAATAACCGTACCGAAAAAACGGAAAAAATTAATTGTTGAATACTGAATCAAAGAGTAAATGCTCTTACGAAAACATAATAACTAATTTTGATGATGCCGCAAGTTGATTCGTCACTCGGTGGATTCGGTGGAATACGTAGATTTATACGAATTATTCGCTTTTGATTCACTTCAACGCCACGTGACGATTCTTCGCCCATTCGACAGAACTTTTGTGTCTTTGTTCTACCCTGCGCATAATACTTGATATGCTAAAATAAACGAAGAGTCAAAAGAAAGCTGGATTGAATTCAATTTCCGATCTATTCAACTTTCCGAATTTCAGATTCCGAAAGCTTGGCTAGAATTGCATTTAGAATTAAACTCACAATTGCTTACTTTTATTAATTCCATTTTGAGTTGTGGAACTCGTTGATTGCTTTTGTTGTCCACTTCAAGCGCCAAATTTATGGTCTGTCCACCGACATATCCGCCGACTGGTATGCGTGCAACTATCTGCAGTGGATCTGATGGAAAGCAACACAGCCAACAACATGGATAAGAAGTGAAATCCGTGACGTCAGAAACTGGCATCTATGTGTGAATCAGTGAGAAAAAATGTTTAATAGATTCTTTCCAATCACGTGTAATGTTTGAATGTAAAGGAATTACCCGCAACGATGAATATCGATTCAAATCGAGTGCTCTGATCAAGGTGAATGATTGATTGTATTTATCGTCAAATCCCCATGGAATAATCAGAACGACACTTGCGCTATATCTAATGTGGCCATATTCACCTTCAAACGACGAAGGCAATTCTAAGGGCAATTGCAATTCAAAATTATAAACATATTCCCCTGCTTCCAGATATATTTTGCCTGTGAAATAAGAAAAAAAATCACAATTTGATTAGATTGATTATATTCAATTGATAAAGGTTACTATGTCTCACCATCGCTTCCTCCCGCGAAAAAGGTTTTCGAACTCAAGTAACTTTCATGGCTTCGATACCATTCACGAACTGTTACAGTTTTACGATTATCGCCAGTACCTTCTTGTTTTTGAACATCTTCATACCATTCTGTATTTGCATCTCCCTTGAATTTGATATACACACCGCGCACCTTTTTTCTTTCAGGCAATACCAACTGCACCGTACCTGCAAAAAATATCACGAAATATTCACACAAAAAAAAACATAAAATGAATTTCAGGCGATCTTTACCGCGTATCAATTCTCCCGAATAGTAAACTTTGTGTGGATTATTTTCGAAATTTATTCTACAAACCACCATGATAACTAGTCGATTTTATACACTAGAAAATGACGCAAAAGAGTCTTGTAGGTTTGCAATATTAAAAATTCGACACGTTCTTGATGCAATAATATTCTATGACTATTGCAAAGAGCTCAAAGTAGAATGTTTCCGTACTGTTTGACGGAACCAGCCACACTGATAACACAAAAATGATTGCATTTGCCACTCAATTTCATTTCATTTCATATAATTATCGTTTCAATGAAACAACAGAATTCATATCAGGTCAAGTATTCGTTATCACATACACACAAAATAAAATGACGGTAAATATTTTAAATATGATGGGTAAAAATGTGTTTTCCAGCCATAACTGTAAGAATTACAACTCTTTTCAGTAATTATTAGAACTATAACGTTGTTTTACTTTGTTGATCGGAAACCCCATTTCCACAAATCATGTTTTGAATGTTTACAGTCATTTTATTCTGTGTGCATATCGGCGATACGTAACATTGAACGAAAAGATTGGAACCAACAAAGCGACTCCGATTTTTTCAAACATGATAACAAGGGGATGGACACCAATGCTAATATTCTATTTTCGTGCTAATTTCGCAAATTTTTTCTAGTTTACTATTTTCCATAAGAAACACACTGTCTAATGCAATTAATAGAAAATTTATACCTCCATAAGAAATGTATTGAAACAATGTAAATCAAATGGCAATTTTATTTCTGGTGATTTTTGAGTGTTTGTAAACAAATTCTACAACTGAAATACATTGTTCCTATGTAATTCTTATGCGAGAGCGTTGCCCATAAGGAATACACAGCACTGTACATTACTTATGGAAGAGCGCCGCTGTAGATTAACGGTAGTGTGTGCATAAGAAGTGAACGGTGCTGTATATCTCTTATGGGAAACGCTCTCGCATAAGAATTTTTTACAAATATTCAAAAATCAGCAAAAATAAAATTGCCATTTGATTTACATTGTTTCAATACATTCCTTATGGAGGTAAAAATCTCCATTTGAAATGCATTGAACCAATATATTTCAAATGGGCAGCTGTATTTCCTCTAATATTTCATATTTTTTTGCTAATTTTACTAATATTTCACTAGTTTCACTAGTTTTCTAATAGTGTCTATCCCTTTGCATGATAACCATCAGTGACACTCATTCTATGTTGGTTTATCAGTTGAATCGTGTTTGGTATCATTTATGGCGTCACCACAACTGTAAATATTAGCGTTTTTTTTTCTTTAAGTGTTTCGTATGAAATATCACTTTGAATTCGTGTCTTTTAAGAAAACAACGATCGTTGTAATACACCATGTCAAACCGCGAAATATGAATGAATCATTATTTGAAAATAAAACATACAGTCAGTAAGTAAGAATTACAAGTGATTCATTTTGCACACGTCAACATTGATAACAATTTGTATCTGTAGATTCTACGTAGGTTGGCGGATCTTGAATAAAAAATATATGTCATATTAATGCTATTTATCAGAGCAAAAAATTTCAATATTCCTAATAATATCGATATCGCGATGCAAAATCGTGATTTTTCGCTCCACTTGTCATCGGAGGAACCGATGGCTGAACGCCAAGTTGGGAGGTTACCACAGGTGCAGACGATATAGAAGCAGTAGAATATAGATTGAAATGGTTAGACTCATCCAATACGTCTAATGCTTCAAAATCTTGTATTGGTGTCGTGCCAATTGTGATCGGAAGCTTTAGTTTTGGATCACTACAACATGTATCCATGTGGGCAGATAACTACACCGCAAACAAATCAAAAATTTTAATTATTGAAAGATTTTCAATATCGAATCAAAGAGTAAATGCACATACGAAAATATAATATCTAATATTGATAATGCCAGAAGTTGTTTCGTCACTCGGTAGATTTGGTGGGATTCGTAATTTTATACGAATTATTCGTTTTTGGTTCACTTCAACTCCACGTGACGAGGCTTGGCCCGTTTGAAAGAACTTTTGCGTCTGCGATTTACCCTGCGCATAATACCAGATACGCTAAAATAAATGAATAGCCAACAGATATCTGGGTTAGGAATGCATTCAAAATCGAACTCGAAATCGCTTACTTTTATCAATTCCGCTTTGAAATTTGGAACTCGTTTATTGCTTTTGTTGTCCACTTCGATCGCCAAATTAATGGTCTGTCCAGGTGCATATCCAGAGACTGGTGTGCGTGCAATTATACGCATTGGATCTGATGGAAAACAACACAGCAGAGAACATGGATAAGAAGTGAAGTGTGTGACGGCATAAGCAGGCATCTAGAGATAGAAAAAAGTACATTCAATAGTCACAAGTAATATTTGAATAAAAAATAAATTACTCGCAGCGATGTATATAAGTTCAAATCAAGTGCTCTGATCACGGTGAATGGTTGCTTAAATTTAATGTCAAATCCCCATGGAATAATCAGAACGACACGTGCACTATATCTTATGTGGCCATATTCACCTTCAAACGACGAAGGTAACTCTAATGGCAATTGCAATTCAAAGTTGAAAACATGCTCCCCTGCTTCCAGATAAATTGTGCCTGTGAATTGTCAAAATTTTGAAAAACTCATTTTGCATATTATTTGTGATGTAATCAATTGGATAAAGATGGTTATATCGCTTCGTACCATCGTTTCCTCCTGCGAAATATTTTATAAATCTCAAGTGTTTTTCATGACTTTCATACCACTCACGTTCAGATACAGTTCTACGATCATCACCAGTACCTACGCTTCTTTGAACATATTCAGACCACTCTGTATGTGCATCTCCTTTGAATTTTATATACACACCACGCACCTTTTTTCTGTTTGGAAATGCCAACTGCACTGTTCCTGCGAAAAAAAAAAAATCACAAAATATCCTCATGAAATATACAACGAATTCCAGGCGATCATTACCGCGTATCAATTGTCCCGAATAATAAACTTTGTCCAGATTGTTTTCGAAATCTATCCTACACAACGCCATGGTAATTTTGCGATATAACTCGCGTAAAAATGTCGAAATGTGACATTTGAACTTCAAATTTTGAGCCTAACGATATTTGTAATAATTAGGCACATTTTTGATGATTCTAAACGCTATGACTGTTTCGATGAGCTCAAAGTGTTTCCGCACTGTTTGACGATATCAGCTAGACTAATGACGTAGAATTGATTACAATCGACAGTGTCGATTCGAAACTAAATTTATTTTCAAACTTTATCGTTATTGAACAATAAAAATCATAAGGTGAAGCAATCGTTATCTATGTCGGACACAAAGAGAATGACGGTAAATACTTCAATTTCGATTGATAAAAACTCAATAAAAAAGATTGAAGCCGACTAAGCAATTTCGGAGTTTCAAATAATATCAGAAACCATCCAAATTGTAACATAGTTCAATCGAACGAATAAGTTAATCTAAATAAACAAAACTTTGAAGTCGAATTGTTGCTTTTTCATATAAAACTTGGTTTATTCTGCGGATATATTACAATTTGAACTTCAACTTCGGCAATCTTCGGACAGGCTAAGCCGGTGATTGAACGCTTGGTTGAGTAGTTACTACAGATGCAGGAGGTAAAGGAGCAGATGGGTTCGAATCAGAAGGATTTTGCTCATCCAGGACGTCCAACGCTGCAAAATCATCTATTGGTTTCGTGCCAATTGTGATCGGAAGATGTATTTTTGGTGGTTCCATATGGGCGGTTATCTGCACATACATTGAAATAACCAAAAAAAGTAAAATTAATCGAATGATCTTCAATATCGAATCAAAGAGTCAATGCACATACGAGAATATAGTATCTAATTTTGATGATGCCACAAGTCGTTTCGTCACTCGGTGGATATGGTGGAATTTGTAAATTCATACGAATTGTTTGTTTTTTATTCACTTCATCGCTACGCGATAATTCTTCACCCGTTTGGTGTAATTTTTCTATCTTTGTTTCACCCTGAGCATAGTAATCGATGTGCTACAATAATAATGAAAAGATGGCTTCGAAATAATTCAAAATCGAACTCGAAATCGCTTACTTTTATTAATTCCATCTTGAATTGTAGAACTCGTTGACTGCTTAAACCGTCTACTTCAAGCGCCAAATTTATTATTTGTCCTGGTGCAAATCCTCCGACCGGTATTCGAGCATTTATACGCAATGAATCCGATCGACAGCAACACAGCAAACAGCATGGATGAGAAGTGTATTTTTCGACAGCAGAAACTGGTTTCTTTGTAAATTACAGAGAAAAAAAACATTCAATGGAATTCGTTCAGTGTCAAGGTAGAAAATTAAATTACTTGCAACGATGGATAGTGATTCAAATCAAGTGTTCTGATAACGGTGAATGATTCTTTACATTTTTCCTCATAACCGCGTGCAACAATAAGAAAGACACTTGCACTGTATCTTATGTGGCCATACTCTCCTTCGAATGAAGATGGTAGGTGTGATGGCAATTGAAGCGCAAAGCTATAATCATGCTCTTTCACATCATCCAGAAACATTTCGCCTGTGAATATTAAACAACTCACATTGCATAATCAATTGAAATAATGTTGATCTCATATATAGTACCAAAGCTCCCTCCTGAGAGAAAAATTTTGGAATTCAAATGATTTTCATGGCCTCGATACCATTCACGAACTGTTACAGTTTTACGATCATCGCCAGTACCTTCTTCTTTTTCAACATCTTCATACCATTCTGTATGTGCATCTCCCCTGAATTCAATATACACACCGCGCACTTTTTTTCTATTCATCAATTCCAATCGCACCGTACCTGCAATCAAATATCATAAAATATTTACAAAACAACACACGTACAACGAATTTCTGGCGAACATTACCGCTTATCAATTCTCCCGAATAGTAAACTTTGTCGGAATTGTTTTCGAAATTTATTCTACAAATCACCATGGCAACTAGTCGATTTAATTCGGATAAAAATGACCAATTATTTTTTTCAAAGCTAAGGTATTCGAAATAATTAGATACTTTTTTGTTACATCGATACTCTTTGCTATTTTGCTAACCACAAATGATCTATCTCAATAGTACCTTCGCTCTATATGGCGACAAAAGACACACTGATAACGCAAAATTAATTGTATTTGCCAATCAATTTCTTTTCATAGCTATCGTTTCATTGAAACAATGGAATTCATATCGGTTCAAGTGATCGTTATCAGCATTACATACAAACAAAATAAAATGACGGTAATTTACCGTAGTATTTACTAAATGCAAGTCCGATCGATACCCGACTACCAACTGGAATACGATCGATAATGTGAGGGTGTCGAATCGACATTGTTGATCGGTCTGGGGACAGGGTGAGTCCGAGAAAGAATTATTCGCAATTTACTGAGTACTTTATGATATATTTGCAAAAATTACAACCATTTTCAGCAAATATCATTAATTATAATCTGTGAAATATTGAAGAGAAACCCCATGTTTTCAAATTATGTTTGAAATATTGCAATGACATTTAATATGATGGCAATCTGGATTGTCATTTTATTCTGCTCTTTTTTACGTCACATCACCGAGTTAAGAAATTGAAATTGACCCAAAACATTTTGGTTTCTCTAAAAATACGTTGTTATCAGTGGCACTCGACCAAATATGTAGTCCATCAGTTTTGTTTATCAGTTGAATCGATTTAAGTAACAACCGACTTTTTACGAATTTCAAAAGAAAAGATTTATTATTATTTCTGACTTGCTTTGCATCAATACATTACATTTAACTCGGTTTTTTTTGAGCAAGCCGTGTGCATCGTGTGTAGTTACACTATCAATACGAGGAACACTAACGATTCATAATTTGAAAGTAAAGCATGTAATTTGGGCGTAAGAGAAAAAGTGTTTCACTCTACACGCCATGATTAGTTTGAATCAATCTATGAAGAAAAACCCATATAACAATAAATAAGGCAATAATAATGACAAAAGCAAACTGGTATACAAAAAAAAATTAATATTGTTTCGCAGCAAAAAGCCACGGTCGGATGATGTGGTTTATCGGTTAGCCGTCTTATCGTTGTAAATGTAAATCTTTGCATTTCCATTCTTTTCTCTATTTTAACACAAAATGACTATTTTCAAGCGGCGAGAAAACGCCTCATCATATCTTCTGCAACAGCGCCATTTAATATGCGTAAATTGAACACGAAACTTTCTTTGAAGCGTTCACAGCATGACATTTTCAAGCATTATCTCAAAACTCTTGGTATAATATTTCGGTATGCTGACAATTAGATAAAAAAAAATCATGAGCATGAAAGAGACGGAAGGGGCTTTATCCTAACGCCTGTGTTTTAGTATCACTTGGGTTTTGTTGCGAATGGTCTTCTATCGAAAAAGAAGAAATTCCAGCGAATTTTCGCTCCCTCAAAACAAACCTATTCCATGAAAAATGTAATACAATCATTCCATTTGGGAAAACATATAGAGATGCTATCACCGACGTTGAATTCATTGAGAAAATGTCCAGTTTATTGTATGAATTTTTGGCCAAATTTTGACATTATTTGATTTTGGTGAGATGTCGTTCGTTTTCTTCAACGAAATCTATTGTTTTTACTATCGCTACCTCCACAATGGAAACCGAACGGTTTCGTCGAAATGAAAATCCTTTGAGATGACGGGAATAATAGCAAATAGCTTGTGCGTCATATCAACGGCGATTGTCTTGATGACTGCGTCAAGTAAATTCCATTTAAAAACAATGTGAAATCCAATATTCGATATCAAATGTCATATTGCATCGATGCATCCAACGTTCGCTCACACAAATTCCATGAATGAAATCGAGGATTTTTCAACATATTCTCCACGGAGTTCGAGCTCATATTTTGATGATAACAATAATGGCTGCGTCAATAATTTGAAGGAAATGGTTAAGTTTCGAGAGAGAAAGAGAGAGAAAAATATGGCTCGAGCGGAAAAAAAAAGTTATGACGCAAATGAGCAAAATGAGCACACATCTTAGATTTATGTTCAGATAAAGTTTTTACTCACTTGAAACGAAACTATGGCATGAAAGGTCTTTGGAGGGTATGTTGAAATTAAGAGAAAAAAAACACTATTCCAAACTGATACGCGATCAGACATTTGATATTTAATCTTTTGCTTCTTTTTTCTGCTGCAGATTACTTCCATTCCATTATTTAGCTATTCTCAACTACGCAGTATATAGTTTTCTCAGTACCTACATAATTTTCGGGATCGTCAAGAGAGGCACGCAAAAAAAACTCATCGCTGTATGATGGAAAAAAGTTTCTTATTTAATCTGAGATTTCTCGGAAATTTGCCAACAGGAATGCCCTTATTTGAAGACATGAAGTGCACACACAGGTAAAAGAGATGAGCCATAATACAGAATAATACATGTGTGTGTGTGTGTTCAGTGTGCTCTTTAAAGAATACGTATCGAGGTTGATTACAAAACGGTACCTGTGTAAAACTGTTCTTTGGTTGATCTATTAATTTTCTCATGAGTCTTGATTACTGCTGCTGCTCGTTCGTTCGCCATTTACATTCAATACTTTTATGCAGTGTCGGTGAATTTAATTAGGCGGTCGTATTTTCTCTCTGAGAAAACTCATCTCCATTGGAAATTGGTTAAATATCGCATCAGCGCATCTGTTTTTCAATAGATACATCATCTATAGAGCGGGAGAGAGATTCGGATTTTCGGTTGGTGCGGCTGTCAATAAAAATACCAACATATCAGCATTAACGGAACTGAAACTTCATCGAAAATTGCAAGTCAGCAGAGAAAAAGTTGCAAAAACTTATCAAATTGTTTCCATTTGTTCATTTGGCTGGGCGATAGAGAGCACGAGCTGGTGAGTGATGTTGTCGATGTCAGAATTCGTTATTATGTGGATGCTGCGAAGCAGAACGCCTGGGAAATCAAAGCAAGGAATTGCCCGTTACCACCCAAAAACCAAACCATCAGCATAACCAGCACGAGAGAAACGAAAATAATTACGATTACAATTTTTGTGTTTGAGTGATTTTCAATGAACGCGCCACAAAATAAATTCGAGCAAGCCAGCTAGCGAATGAGTGAGCTGAAATAAATTCTTTGGTTCAAATTGTCGAACGCAGGCATACATGTAGACGTTTTGCAAGCGCATTTCAATTAGTATGCTCTTCGAGCAATTCAAAGTCGAATGAAAGAGAACCGAAAATCGCTCATTACCACCCGAAAAGAAGAAGCAGAAGAAAATCCATCCGAAACGTTTTGCATCAGTCACACTGGTGCTTGTGTTGACGCAATTCATTTGGACATACACACACAAATGGCTAAAATAGGAAATGGCAAGCATTGCCACAGAATGCCAAACTCACATAATCCATTAGCAGTAACAACACCAACCGACAAACTCGCTCGACCCAGCAAACGGACAAGCCGACCGAATAGCAGAATAAAAAAAAAATCTCGATCACGTAAGAAGAAGAAAATTTAACGAAAAGAAAAGAAATGCGAGTCGAATGCTTTTATCAGTGGAAAATACTTGATGAATTTGTATTTAACTGGACCCGAATCGCTCGAAACGCCCAGTGCTCGGGCAAAACATGATTCTCTTTGATTTTCCACTCTTTAATTTTTCGATGGAACATACCAAGAAAATGCGAACGAGCGCACAACGAATGCCAAATTAGATTAGTTTTATTTGGCTACTTTTCTTGCTTGCGTTCATGGAAACAACGTCGCTGTGATTCGAAGCTTGGGCTCGGCAAGCGATTTTGCTGATTTGATTTTAATTTGATTGCTTTGCTTTCTTCGCCTTTTGTTTTCGCTCCATGTGCCGTTTTTTCGGGAGCGCGTTTCGAAAAGTGGAAATTCGTTCCTCTTCTGAGGCAAAACTTTGTGTGCCAAGCTCACAGAGATAAAAATGGACAGAGATGATTGAGGGCTTGTATTGAGAATAAATAGCTGTTCACTTAGAATTGAAGTTGGTTCAATGTTTTTGCCGTTGCGTCCGTTGTGATTTTGGCCAAAAACCAACACTTTAACCACATTTGCAAATTCATTTTCCTAATTAACTTGAATGAAATTCTAATGAGAATCTGATCTAGAAAGACCGTAACAACCGATAATCACAGAGAGGGAGAATACAAAAAACCGTCGTTTTTTTTGTTTGAATCATTCAAGTTGTAATTCATCTTTTCCGCTTCGTGGTAATGAGAAACGTCCACAGAACCGTTCGTCCCTTCAAGATTGACATGCAAAAATCGCTTCGCAGGAAATTTCTTCTAATATTTCAAATTCAATGATATGTAATTACATATGCATCTGAATTTAGAATAGCTCTAGCCGCAACTAAAACGCTAGAGCACATATCGATATGTGCGGCTCATGTTCGCTTCTTCAGAAGCACATACAAATCGAAATGCGAATACGAAAAATGAGAATTTCTACATTTGATCCCATTCTCTTATGACGAGCGAGAGGGAGAGAGAGAAAAAGAAGCAGAATCGCACTACAACAACAACAAAGAAATCTGTCTTGAGTGAATGAAAAAGGTAAAGTTCTCCATTCATGGCGTTTGTCAAGTTTTAATAACATACATTTTCCATTCTCGTCAGAGAGGAAAAAATCCATCCAAAAACGGGGCATTTCAGATGATTGTCATTGCAAGATGTGATTTGACAACAGGGGTGGTTCAACTGGCATCTACATCACTTACCTTTCGACGTTTATCTCTCTTTCTTTCTACCTCCTGGATCTACTCGTTCCTTCTCCAGCTCACTTCGCTCGATACTTTTTTCTTAAACAATAGTTTCGCATTTGATTCCTTTTTTTTCTTTTCTTTTGCACTTATTCGCTCGAGTGATGCTTATGATTTCGGTGCACTGGAAATTGAATCTCCTCAAGACAAGAATTGGACGATAACAACAAACGGTAAGATATATCCATCAGGCTTCTGGTATGAGATGTATACTAGTAATTCAGAAGTAGTAAGGTAATGATTACACGCATGCACACGAATATCGAAAAGAAGAAGAGAAGAAAACGAAATGAAAAGAACTGATATTTCGATATCATCGAAGTGACATCGGGCAGGGAGAGAGAGAAAGCGAGGGAACGAAAATTGATTTGCACAGAAGCTAAGGTATTCACGCATCGGTGCGCATTTGCGTTTTTTTGTTTTAACAAGCGCACACATATCGAATTACTGTGATTAGACGCGCACACACTGACACATACACACAGAAGCTGTCAGAGGCGATGTGACGAAACACGAACGTAGGTAGCACATTCATTGTTCGATGAAAAACCGTCTGACTTTCTCTCGCTTTTCAATTTTCATGATCGAAGAAATATCAATGATTCTTTTCTCTTCATCTGTGGTTTTGAGACGAAGAAAAAAAAACTGGATTTTGAAAAGACGATTGTCTATTCGTAGTCACATGTGGTTATGAATTGATAATTCAGACTTGATTTGATTGTCAGTGCGATGTGTGGGAAAGTTCGATTTTCAAAGGACAACCATGACAAGAAAAACCACTATGGCCTTTGTTGTTATCATGAGACAATTTTTTTCTTCTCTCGTTCATGTCAACTTACCTCTTTCACATCTCATTGAAAAGAATTTAATAACAACCGATTCACGATGACAACCGTCATTAAACTCTATTTAAAATGTTGTAAATAATAATAAGAGCAAATTGCTGGATTCTCGATACTAAAACCAGGTTTGCGTCCGTAATCACAGGCCCGTTACGTGCATCAACGATTTGATAGCGATTTTATGATCCTTTCATTAAAATTGAAACGGGAATTGATTGTCGAGAGGAAGAAAAAACTTGGAGAACGACCGTGTAATTTCGCTATCAAAATAGAAAAATGCCTTTGATGGACAGCAACAGCAGTAGCAGCAACGGCGACAATCTCAAAATTTCTTTAACAATAGATGTAATTATAGTGCGAGTGTTCCCTGAGCAAACCCAACATTTTTTTTTCAAGACATTATTCCAAGAGTTTTTTTTTCATCGTTTCGACTGCAAAATCAAGATTTTTGTCACTACCTGAATGGAATTCGCAAGGCATAACCGAAACAAGTCTCAAACAAGTGTCTTTATTATATTTATTGAAAGGAAAATAATTTCCCAACAAGGAATTGAAAACCTGTTTCGATTGTCCCAGTGCACATATTCAACCGAAGATCGATTCTCTATTGTTGTAGTCGAATGCAAGTGATCAATTGAATGCAGAGGAGAAGGATTAAGAAAAACCCAAAAAATAATAATTATATTTCTTGCACGCTGAAGTGCAATCAATTGTAAAATTGCTCATTAGAAAGGGTGTCTGTGCGATGTAATGCAAAGAAGTTCATTTTATTGTTTCGTTTTGTACACTCAGCAACTTTGTAATATCATCACAACACATTTATTACCGTTAATGGATGGGTTACGTTCACCGTGCACTGTGTAATTCGTTACACGTATCGCGGCGCAGTGTATTTTTCGCCAAATAAACAAATATATCCATGGAACGGCAAAAGGCGAGAAGAGCATGAAATGTACAAATGAACCGCCTGTACAATTTGATATTCATTACGGTCGTCATCAGTACGGAGGTTCTGTTCACTTTTTTTTCTCTCGTTATTTTCAGCAATCGGCGAATGACGACAGCACAAATAAAAAACCTCGGCTTGTTTCGACGTGAAAAGTGTAAAAATTGGAATAGCACACACTGCGCGAACATCTGATCAAGACTGGGAAAAAAAGCAGGCACCGAATTCCGAATAATTTATGATATAAAAGATAGAACACCACTGCACTAGCAAGCGAGCAAGTGAGCGAGAGAGAGAGAGAGAGAGAATGAAAAAAAACCTTTATCGAATGATAAAAAGTGCAAGTCATGATAACATTACGTTGCAAAAACTGATGGAACATTACGTGTTTTTTTTTCATTCATTTTCGTTCGCCTTTTGTTAATTTATCGGTAAAATGCACGAGCATTACAATTCACACATATTTCTCTCTTTTTTTTGCTGTTTAATTCCATTTTTTTTTCTCGCCCAATGCCTTTTCCTTCATCAATATCAACACGGTTCCTCATTTATAACATCGAACCAACAACATTTGGATGAGACCCAAGAGAAGCAAAGCAAAAATAAAACACACCACCGAGTCTAAAGTGTAGTTATAAATTATAGAGGTAATAATAATAAATGTAGTGAATTGTCAGAAATTGCAGCAAAAAAAAAGGAATAAATAAATAAAAGAAAGAAACAACAATACCGCACCAACTCTTGCACTGTTCGTCGATCACCGTTCGTTTGGATTTTTTCCTTCCTGTGTTTTGCCTCCTTCGAATTATCGTAAAAACCAACAGAATAGGGCGAGGAAAAAATAACGCAATACACAAAAAAAAAAAACAGAATAAAAATCAACGATTCATTCTGTGAATTTTCCTTACGCAAGTGATTTTATGGCTGCAAGAGTTACCGTAACAGCATTTCTGCTTATGCCATCTGTCTTGTTATTTTTATTTTCAACCAATTTTATGATTCCCATGGATTTTTTACGAGAATTCACCGCTTATTTGGCTTCTGTTTTTCGCAGCTAGAAATGTGTCTTAAACTCTGTGCATTGTTCAGGAAATAGACTGGATGCATCTCAATTTGATTCTCAAAGCAACTAAAAGTGGCAATGAATATTTCCTCGAATGAAAATATCTCGATTGATAGGTATACAGTTCTTGAAACCTAGCTTGAAACAATTTCACAGGAAACCTCATCCATTTCCCATGGCCCATGGATTTCAGCATAAAAAGTGATGACTCAAATATTTTTATTTTCAATGCGAAATTCTTCTCATTCTTGTTGTTCGAATTTCGAATGGTATGCCATTCCCTTTTAGGGAATCCTTTTTTTGATATGGAATGTTGTATTTTTATTTTGTATTTTAGGAAAATGAGACAACAAAAAAAACAGAAAAATTGCAAAAAAAAATCGAGAGTAAAAAGATCGTTAGATCAAGGACAATTTTCAAACGGTCATTATTCTTCGTTAGACTGTGTCAAAAATCTTGTATCCAGTTGCCTGAGCCGACAAAAAAAGTGGTTTCAATGGACCGTGTCAGTTTCAAGTTTTATTTCACTCATTTTTATCCAATTTTAGGTTAAATTCAACCATAAAAAAAGAGTGCTCGCATCATTTAAACCGATTCCTATAAGTAAATCTTTTCAAAGAGAAAAAGTCGATCTCATGTAGTGAAAATCCTTTCAAAATAGAAATGGGTGCTGTTTTTCTATGTAAAAAAAAGGAAATTTGCATTTAAATTGCGTGAATTTGCATAAGTTTTCAGGGAAAAAAATTGTTTTGAGTTACACGACTGACCAATACGCACGTATGACAGCGAGTCCTATTGATGACAATGACAGATTATCGTTTTAATCGTCGGCTGCGATGTGAAGTACACCGTGTGTATATGCATTCTCATCAAATCGGCGCTTCGACGACACACACATTGAACCGAACGAACAAATAAGACCGAATTTCGGGTGAATTAAATAACAAAGAGTTGTTGCGACGATTTCTTAGCTTCTATCTCTCTCTCTCTCTCTCTCTCTGGCTTGCTATTGTTCCGTTTTTAGAATATTTATCTCGCATGAAATGATCTAATTTTAAAGTGTTGTTTATTTGAAATGGAAAGAAAAAAAGCAACGAGCCGGCTTCGAAATAAAAGGAGAAAAATATGGTCCAAAACTAGATGAAAGCTGAACAATAAATAATAATAATGAATAACAAGACGTGCGACACTTCTTTTTTTTCTCAATCGTCTTTTTTTTCGCTGCTACTGCTGCTTCTACGATTCGAATCTCAAAGCAAAACGCAATTTACCTTTTGGATTTCAAAAGATCTTGTTGCTATTTTACGTAATCCTTTCTCCACCGAACCATAACTCTTGAAACAGAATGGAGAAAAAAGCCTTTGTTTTCAACCGAAAAAAAAAGTTTGTTCTTTTATTCGAACAAAGATTCTGACATGTGTTCGCAGCGCGTTGCATCAATTTTTATTACATCATATTCATGATGAGGAGAGCTACCTCGCTGAGATTGGATTTTGTTACTTACTCTCGTTTGTCGCTGCAACCATGTGTGATGGCTTCTTGAGCTGATCAATATTGTTCGACTGTAAACACACACACACACACACACACACACCGCTCATTCTTTTCGCTTCGTTATTATCGCTCGAAGATGAAAAGAATAGGCTTCATGCACTACATTATTTGCTCAAGCAGACAAAAGAAGACGCCGATTTCTATACAGGATGCCGATTTAATGTTGATATGTACATTTGACGGTTTGTCTCTTTCATTCCGGCTTCTTTTTTTTATTTATATACGCATACACCTTTTGTTTTGTTCCGATTATCGGCAGATTATCAACAAAAAGCCAATGGGCTAATTACTTACGATAGAGCGATACTCAACTGTTCGGATTTTTTTGGAAAAAAATGTAAAATTGGCAAAAAACAAATGACATTTCGCACATGTTTGCTTCAATATACTCACGAACTTCCTATAGAAAACATCTGGTCAGAATTTCCAATAGGCTACGAAAATATTTGTATTTCTTTACAGGTTGAAATTGTCTTTCTTAACAGGTTTTTGGGCCAAATTTATGGTGTTTTTGTACAAAATACAAGATTCTCTTGACAAAATCTGAGTTCAATGAATTCAAAATGCCATTTCTTCTTACGCGATCCTGTAAATACTGAACCCATGATACCAAAATAGCCTTGAATCAAAACAAAAGTTAAAAAGTCTGGAAATTCTGACATAACAGTTCGTTGTGGTTTCTCCATCACTACTGTTTACGTCATCTAGACGTTTACAAATGGTAGCATTTAGTGGAATCGCCATTGAATGCTCTACGCTATTTTTCATTTAAATGCCATTAAATATTTTTGAATTGCTTTTAAATGTCTTGGTAGTAAAAACAAAGCGGCATCATACTAACTGGCAGAAGAATAAATGCGAAACCAATGCGAGACCGAATCAGAAGCGCGCGCATACAGCGCACAAACAGCGTAAGGCATCGATAAAAGCAATTCCGATGAACAATAACGCCATATTATAATAATGTGTTAATAACTGCACAAAGCGAATCGATTCACAAAAAAGTAGCAGCAACAAGGCAACCGGTTCGATGTTGGAAAACTTTATCGACCGTATAGTTTCTTTGAGCTTTTCCTTTGTCATGGTGTTTGGATGAATGGAAAATCAAGTTCATTTATAGACGCGTGTGAAATTGTGATGCAATAATGGATCACCGAGTCGCAATGGGACACACGATATAAATGCTCTGGCAACAATCATCACCATCGTCGTCATCATCAATGACGCCTAGTCAATGAACTCTTACCAATAACAACAACAGCACCAACAAAACAGACCGAGAGAATAACCGAATGAAAAAAAAGCGCAACGTGCTGAATTGACAATATAACAGTGAATAAATACATCGAAATAATGGTAACAAAGCAGCAAATATCTAGGTAAGTAGTGTAAATTTGTTCGTTTCAATTCACACATAATGTAACATAACCCAAAAAATATATACACGTATATCGACAACAACAACAAAAAAATTATCAAAAGAAATAATAATAATAGAAAATAATAAGCGAATGCCGAACAACAATGGCCAAAGAGAATAAAAAAAAGTGAGTATATATATATAGAGAGAGAGAGAGTGAATCACACATATAGTCTCTCGTGCATGAGAGTTCGAATTGAAAATTGAATGAATGAAAATTGAATTGCTCCGACATTCACATGCCGAAAACACATAGAATAATGCTCTCAGCCGCAATGGCAAAAAAACTTTCAATTTAATCCGTGAATCGAGTGAGTGAGTCGAGAGAGAGAGAGAGAGAGAGAATAAAAAATGTAAACAAATGCAGTGCACTGAACTTATGAACTGGGATTGTGGCTTTTGTCATTTTTGCCGGTAAAATTGGTTGTGAGCGAGAGAGTAAACGCGAATGCGCGCACGCGAAAACGCACACATTTTTCATCTATTGAAGAGAAGAAAATCAGCAGCTTTTTGAGAGCAAAGTGTGCCAATTCCACCACTATCAGAGATGCATTTCAGTCAATGACGACGACAACGACAACACAAAACTATTTAATGTCGTTCATCAGTCCTTTTCAACTTTGTGAATTGTGCTTTCAATTTCATTATGTCGGTTATTTGTAACACGCATATATTTTGGGATCATTTCTGGGTCTAACAATAACCATGCCAATTCGATTGTCTGGCACTGGCTTTTGTTTTGATCCATTGTTATTTTGCAAAAGTTGAGTGTTTTGCACAGTTTTCTAGCCACTGTGCCATTGATGATGATAATGATGACGACGACGACGACGACGACGACGACGACAATGAATCCACCGATACTCTTTTTTTGTCGTCGTCGTATGCAACGTGGGCTCAACGATGACGATTCACAAAACTACGGAAGAACTTTGACCGACTCTTTTCTATCTTTCACCATTCACACACACATACACACACCGACAGGTACGTGAATGATGAATGTGGGTCATTTTGACGCATCTCAAAATAGCAATTGAATAGATAAAGAGATAGACAGAGAGACGACAACGACGGGTAGTTGCACATTCCAACAAAATATATAAAATATACGCAAATAATAATGTCAAACGATGAACACGAACGGTGATGGCACTCAGACATAAACGCAGTTACTTGTTGGAATTGAAGTGTGTTTGAATAGATGCCATCAAGTAGGAGACATGTTGAGTGCAACAAAACATTCGAATTGAATGCACATAGCAAAGGTCATGGTCAATCAAAAATTCAAAAGTTTTATTCAGATGTTCAGAGCGCAGCATACACTCACCCACACACAAAGCGCGCCAGTGAAAAATCCAAATAAATATAAATACAACGGAGGAAAAACGTACACACAACAATTTTTCAACATGAAAAGCGTCCCAAAAATCACTCACACTCTCTTTCTCGCTCCTGTCCTTGCACTTCCTCTTGCTTTCTCTCGCTTGCCGGCAAAACTCTCTCTCTCTCTCGAATATCCATATAACATTCATATAAACCGTTTTTGTATTGAATTTCGAACAAAGCGTTTTGCAAAAGCACACAAAAAACGCCAGCGCACACATAACGGAGCCGAGTTGAATTGTGAGCGAGAGAGAATGAACAGCAGCGACAGACACATAGAAATATTTGTGAATAGATAATAGGTTCGTGGTTCATGCGTTGTTCCTTGCAAATCACAGACACCGACTGATGTAATAAATATACGTACGAGAACGAAAGCAACATTCGCAATGGGATAACAAACACGATTTGGGTCGTTCATCTCTGCTGTCATTTAAAAAGCGGCATGCATTACAAAACCAAAGCGTACACAGAGCATTGCGTGGGTGAGTGTGGAGCCCGATTCCAAATCAAACAGAGAAAAAAACGGTGTCTTTTCATTCGACTTTTCAAGCGAAATGTTTGCGTCGAAAAATTCCTTCCGTATGTTCTTCTTCTTCCTTGTTGTTGTTTTCCGTTTCAATCATTCCCTTTCTCTCTCTCTCTGCTGCTGCTGCTGCTGCTCCCCCTCACGCTCCTACACTATGCGCCGCTTTTGTTATCGCATCGATTTATTTGCTTCACTTTAGACATGTTCACCAGAACCAGATTAAAAACCGTATGCTGTTTTCATTTTCCTTTTGTCGCATTCGATTTCTGAGTATTGCGGTGAAGAAGAAAAAAAGTTTCCGCAATTTCGTCTCATTCGAGTATCGTTGAATTTAAGGCGAAAATCGATTTCAAGAATATACGAATCGGGTTCATTTGCATTGAGTTTTGGTTTTAAACAAAAATTATTTGTGCCTGATAACGACTTCTTCGAACCCAGAGTGTTTATGTATTTCCGCAAGCTGATTTTTATCTTGAGATAGATATAGTCAAAGTTGTTGTTGCGGGAAACAACCATAAATGATAAAGAAATTCAAACGAAGTTCCGTTGTGCAGGCACTCTCGACTGTCCGAACCCAACGCCACAAAAACGGATTCACTTTCATTTCCTCTAAATGCTCACTGATTTGATAGATTTTTCCTCATTTTCTGCAATCAATGACATATGAAAAAGACCTACTTTTGTGCGAGCATCTCGGGCTCATGCCGACAAACTTGATGGACCGACCCAAAAATAGACACCAAAACTTTAACTCGGCTTCGTTTGGTTAAAAGTTTAAATAGAAATGCCTCTCTCTCTCTCGATCGCTCGCTTTTACTCTGTCTTTCGCTGTTCATCGCTTTCTCTTCGCATCGCTTGGAAAAGTCCGCAATTCCGATTCACACAAACAATGACGCGTCAAGCATGAGGGAGAAAGAGAAACCATTTCATTGAAAAAGTTGTATGTGTGTATGTTTTGTACATATGGAAATGGTTGCCATTCTAATGCTCCGTTGGCCGTATGGTCAGCCACTGTTGTAAATGCAAAACGCAGACATTTATGTTAAATGTGTTTTTATATTTATATATTAGAATGGTGCGCAGTGATATGCCAAAGCATCGCCAACCATTCAGTATGCCCGATATGTAGACACTCAGTGTGAGTCGAGCCGAGGCAGCACCAAAACAAAACTGGACACCAAAAGAAAAACACTTTGCATTTGCAAAAATCATTTATATGGAAGTTTTTTTTCTGATTATGTTTCCGCCACGTTTCCTATGCTTGTCAATGTCAACGTCGTCTCGCTGCTGCGACCAAATGGATATTTGGACATTCTGCTCTTTATACTTCCCGTCCGCATTTCTCTCTATGTACTCGACATGTTCCTCTCCGCACATGCATGAAAAATGCTTATATAAATGGACTATCACACTCCGTTGCCGAGCCGAGCCAAACGGAATAATCGATATTTTCCATCTTTGATATGAATTCAGTTCTAACCGAATGAATTGTATTAGTAGTTTGAACTAGAAACTTTCAACTTGATGCGAAGTTTTGCATTTTCCCTCTGAGTCGATGAAAATCAATTTGAAATCAGCTCATCGTCTGTTTCATTTAAGTTTCAGTTCAGATTAGTTGACAAAATGACTTATGAGACTCATAAATGATATCTGACTAAAAATGAAATGCAATTTAAATCGAAAGATAAAAAACACTGAACATATCTCCTTTTCACCAATAAAAATCACTTAATTCACTGCAAAATTGACGGCAACACTCAATATTTTAAAGCTTCTTTGTTGCCCCATTGACTTTATCTCATTCATTCTAATCGAAAATAATTGACTCGAATTGTATCGAGAAGAGGATAAAATCTTAATTGTTTGGCAATTGAATGGTCGAATCAATTCTGAATGAATCGATTTTCTTTTGATAAAAACTTGCGAAAAAACAACTAGTTGTGGTGCATGTTATCGATTTCATTCAGTTGATTTAATCCCATAAGATCACCGATCGATAAAACTTAAGTATTGGATATTTTTTTGGTGATTCGAACGATAGGAAAACTCATGCTTGAAACCATTACAAATGTATCTGGGCTACACGAAGGTAGTCAAAACAATTATACAATCGTGTCCAGGTGTTCCTTTCTCATCCAGAATATCCATTGAAAAAGTTGTGACAATAAGCAAAATACCAAGAAATCCATGTGCACAGATCAATATGACCATGCGTTACGTTTGCTATCGGCTCGTTCCTCTTGTGCTCCCTATTTCATTTTATTGTTGTTGTTGTCGAAAAACAGTCAATCTTATTTAATGTTTGCTAGGTGATACATTCGAAATGTTTGGCCATTATTTTATGTGTCTTGTGTAGCCATTTATTTGTTTTGTGTTGTGATTTTTCCAATGGACACGATGTGTTGCATTGCGTCACATTCGGCACATAAAAATCCGAAAAGTGGTCCAACAGCCTGAAATTCAAACCTGAATGCGTGGCACAATGAAAAATGTTCGGTTTTTCGTGAATGGCACAAAACGTTCAATACCTTTTGACACTTTTGACTAACTAACTTTAAATCATTTTGGCAAACAAAAGGAGAGCAAGAGCAAGAGCAAGAGAGAGAGAGAGAGAGAGAGAGAGAGAGAGAGAGAGAGAGGAAAAAACCAGCATGCCAGCATTGAAAATGCTTTCGAGATGCGTTTCCTCTCTGAATGAGCAAAACGAACCTGGAATTCTCTAGAAGCGATTTGATGTTTATTGAGTTTAGTGTGGCATTTTTGATAATGCCGAATATTAAGTGTGTTTGGGCACGCATTAAATCGAAAAACAGTGCCGGATTTCGATACCGCAAACGACAGGGGCGAAATCGATTTTTTCCAATGCCATTATGGGTCTTAATGATGTTTTTGCTCGCTGGCCCGGTCACTTCATTTGATTCTATTATATGTGACCAGTTCTCGCATTGGTGCATCTGCGTTCGAATGTGCCGGCACGGTTCATTTCATTCGATTCGCTTTAATAATTATAATTGTTTGTAATGCATTCGGAAAACGGAATTTAATCTTTCGAAGAATGGAACCAGGGAATAAGCGTCGCTTGAAGGGTGGCAACCCACGCCAAATGCCACGACAAAGTGCATATTATTTGGAAAGAGTAAATCATCGGCCGGAAAACGCAAATAAAAAAACATTCGTTTTAAACAGGATGCACAACTGCGTACAAAAGAATAAACGAACGAACGAAACGAACCAAACGAAATCCTTTCCTTCTCTCGAGTGCAACTCGAAAAGTACTTTGGTTCCCAAATATTTATGCGCATCAAGGAGCATCGTCGTCATCGTCAACAACAGGTTTTCCGTGTAAAAAAAACGAGTATTATCACATCACCACTCAAAGTAGATCATTCAAGCACGTCAATAAGAGTATGTGTGATTTAGAAAATCGAAGGATTCTCTTTTGTCGCTATCGTTTATCCCTTTTTTCCCAAATTATTGCCATCGATTTTTTGTCTCCTTCTTTCGTCTTTCATTTAGTGTGTGTGTGTGCGTATGTTTTTATTTTATTGTGCGAGCATTTTATATTTTTCCATGTTATTTGGTGAATGGAATAAATCTCGTCAAAATTGCACTGTATGCTCCAATTCTCTTCTTCACATTCACATTCACATGGTACACAAATTCCTCGGCGTTGCTGAAATCCTTCTCGAAATCACAGTCGCATACACATTACACTCACTCACACACAAACGCACATTTTCCACATAAAACCTGGGCGAATAAACATCAATTGTTTTCGGTACGACAACCGACTTCCTTTTCATTGTCCTTGCCGCACAACAATGGCCATAAGGATCATATTCAATTCGGTAAATAATCACAGTGTGCTGTGTGTGTATGTTTTTTTTTCTTCGGTGTGTTGTACCTACGTACCTATTTACGATATTAATAACAATAATAACCGACCGAATGTGTTCCAATACACGACGACGACGACGATGACGACGGATGGAGAAAAACAGGGAATTCTGCAGAAAAACCGAGAGAAGAGTAGAAAAAAAGGAATAAAAGTTATGACGAAAAAAAAAGATGAAATAATAATAATAAATCGTAAATCTCCTAACCAGAAACTATCAATTAAAGTCGTGCAAAGGAGGAAAAAAGTGAAGCGAAAAGAGATGAAAATGCGTGAAAGAGAGCGAGAGAGAGAGAGACACGGCAAAAATGGCAGAAAAGCAGTCAGCAACAACAAAATATCGTACACTACGAACAATTTTTTGGTGTATTCAGTTGCTGTTGTTGTTTTTTTCTCTTTAGTTCATTTGTGTGCGCGGTTGCTTCAGAGCCATAATGTGTAGAAATGATTGTTCTCAAGATTAGTTTAAGGAAAGCGCATATCTCGCGTCATTTTTCCTCTCATCCAGCGTGCAAACCGGTGACGATAGGAGTGTACGGCAAAAAAAACCCAGCATAAACATGACAATTCTTATTCAAATATATGGTGTATACGAACGACTGTTTGTTTATTTCAACCGAGCATTTCAATTATATGATTGCCATTAATTTGAATGCTGCACGTAACAAACAATTAGACATCTCACAGAATGTGAAGAGAGCAAAAAATAACGACAAACCAGCTAGCACAGACATACACGCATATATAAAACGTTGTTTTTTCGCCGTTGACAGCATCCAAACACACCCATTCAAATGTGATCTGTTGAGTTGTTTAGCGTCGCAACGAGATTATTCAAGGAAATTTAAGCCGAAACGAAAAAAAAACAGCAGCAGCAGCATCAAAAGCAGAAAAAAACACACCAAAAAGAATATGTGTATGTGTTTGCACAAGATTTGCTTCGGCTGAATAGCGAATGGTGCAACGCATCGCATCACAATTGTCATTTTGTCATCGCGCATCGAGAATTATTATTAAGCAAGTTCAATTCAACAAAAGAAAATGCAAATTCTTCGTCTTTTTTTCTCTCTCCACGCTCGTTATTCCTCTTCATCCGCATGGTTTCTCCCATTTTTGTTTCAAGTTGATATTTAATCGTTTTTGTGTTGCTTAATGCGTCGCAATAAGCGAATATGCAAAGTCTAATTGTAACGTGTGCTCGGGCAATAGAACCGAAAAAAAGATAAACAGAAACACACACAGAGAGAGAGAGAGGGAGAGAGAAAAGAAGAGAAGCAAAAAAAAGGATGTCGCGCAAAATTGCTCAACGGAATGTATAATTAAAAATAATCGTCTATCCAGCCGAAATCATCTCGACACTTTCTGGCGAAAACTTGAATGACAAGCACAAATCATACACACATACATGTCATTTTTCTTCTTCTTATGAGTGACTGACACTTCACAGCGCTGCCAAATGAAAAGAAGTCTTTCTTTGATCGTGCTCAGCCACTTGGAAGAAATTCAATTGGCCTGACTGATTAGATTGGCAAACGCATACGAAATATGATAAATTAAACGGAGGTTCCCGTGCAAATCAATTAGCACTCCTCATAGACAGCTTTTTTTGAGCCATCACTCAAAACAACCATTTGAATGTGGAAAACATCACCATTGTTAGCGAGTTGTTAGCGCTTTAACCGAGTTAATCGATTCATTTTCGGGAGCATTTCTGGTTTGCATTGTTGCTGCTGCTGTATCACACACCACCAGTTTAGTCTATTATTATAGTTTTTATGTTTGTTATGAAAACAGTATTTTCCTTAATTTAACCCTCAAATTACTCACGGGAACGCGGTGCGTAATCAATAAAGCATTTTGCCAAAAAAAAACGTTTGAAACTTGAAAAAAAGTCTTTTGTTTGCATTTCCTCAAAAGAAACGGTTTTTTTTTTGTATCAGTGCGTAGCTAAGGACAAAGTGAATGCATTCCACTTGCAAGCGACAACGAACCGTTATTACATTTAATTATATGAATGATACCCTCGAATGAGGAAACAACGCGAAGCAAGAGAAAAAACGGTGTCTTCTTCTGTGAGAACGTCATTTTTTTCGCTTCAAAATCGAATTGAAGTAGTTTTTTGGCTTTCATTCGTTTAAATATATGGAAATAAGCACTTTTATTGTTTGTATCATTTCCGATGGATTTGCTTCATTCATTCCAAACTTATTTGTTCGCTGGCATTAAATTAGGGGCAGCATTCGCCCTACAACTTAGCAACTTAGCAACTTTTTATATCGACTTTTTCGTTCAAAAAGCAACTTCTTATCAAATTCATTTTCCATGCACTTCAGATGGTTGGTGTTTTTTTTTCTCCCGATGGCAACAGAAAAAAATGGTTTCTTTGTTATTCCATTTTAACCATTTTCCTCGTTATTTATTCAAATTGCCAACTAATCTCTTATTTATTGTGTGGCATCGCAAGCAATTGCACCGAACACACAGAGTGTATTCAAATGCACATTAAAAACGGGATAGTACAATGGTATTTCTGTTTGCAAACGCAGAAAACGATACAATTTTTTCTTTTATTCGTTCATAAACAAACGGAAATAATTGTCTTTAACTGACTGGCGAAAGGAAGGAGGCAAAAAATTAATGTGTTCGTTCTTGAGTAGGATTATTTTTGCCAATCGATTTCGCTAGAAGAGAAATTTCTCTCTCCTCAGAAGCCTCTGTACTCTCTCGTTTTCTCTGTGCGAAGAAGAAGTTTTGGCTGCTTTTGTGGCGGGCGCATTGTTTGCATTGACCTTAACGAGAACAATGCAATGCATTCATACACACGCTGTCGATTGTACATTCACTGCTCATTATAATAAATTGTGCGTTAAATTTGTACGCTTCCGTGTTCTTTTATTGGCTCGAGAGCCGACGAACACTCGTTTGCACTTCTCATACGATATTGGCTGCTGGTTATCTATTTGTTGCTTTTGTTACTTTGTCCCAATTTTCGTGGTTAAAAGTATTCTTCAATGTGACAATTAATCTCAATTATTTGATTATAAAGTTGTCGTTTGTGTATGCGCTTATGCACACACTATGGGCTAAGGCCGTTTGCTATAAGAAAAGGGGACGAATATTTATTCTTTTATTTCATGTGCGTATGTTACTGTTGAGTTTATGGTTTTGGTGTGATTTTTTCTTTGTCATTCTGCCTCTCGTGTCTTCTTCGTCGTTTCAGGGAGTCGAATTTTTGCATTTTTGATCGTTTCAATTTTCTTTCAATGCATTCCAAAGGTGAGAGTCAGATACGGCGCACTGGTTTCGTATATCACAAAACAGGACACTTTTTTCGTCGACGTCGTCGTCGTCTTCTTTTTTCTGCTTCATTCGACGACGGCAATTGGGTGCGATAATTATCTACGAATCCAATCGTGGCTTTCTACGGTGTATTTGTTATTGTGTGTCAGTTTGAAGAGTGTGAAACGAATTCGATTTTGGGAAAATAATAATAAATAAATACGTGATGATATATGGTGCCGTCTCTAGTTTTTGAGCATGAAATATGAATCTTTTCGAAAGGAAAGGAGTTGCTCGAAAGCGAGCAACAGCAACGAAACAAAAAAATCGTCTGTACATTATGGAAATGGATTAAATGATGTTAGAATTGAAACACTGTGTCTATTTATGGCTTGTCGTTATACGCTCTTTTCGCGCTCTCTTTCTCTCTCTTGCGCGCGCGCTCGCCCGTTTGCAATTGCTTCTTTTGTTGTGGCGATGGGCTTTTCGTTGATGTGCCTCCATTCGACCATTGTTTCTGCCACTTTTTTTTCCACTTGGCTATTAGCATTTTTCAAGCATCGTGAGAAATGATTCGCTTCAAAGTATTTTTTTCGCTTACTATCATCGAAGAAACAAAAAAAAATGGAGTTTTTTTTTGCATTGAAATGCTTTGCTCATATTTCGTGAAATTATTGGAATTTTAAGTGGAATTTATTAAATTGTAAGCATATGCGCATTACACAGCAAATTGAGCAGACATTTGAAGAGGTGCACGGCTCAAAAGGCAAACGGGACGCTTTACTCAACGAGCAAATAATTACAAATTGTTTCAATTGAAATGTTTGAACATATTTTCTTTTCTTTTTTTTCCATTTTGAATTAGATTAGCAATGTTTCGGTGTTTTACAGCGTTAAAAGCTGATGATCCGACTCGAAATGGGTTAATGTTTTCATCAACTTTCATCATGAACAATACTAAATATGCGTAAGATTGTTTCCACAGCATCGAACATTTTACCAACGAATTAAGAGTAACTTCATAATAATTTGGCCTTAAATTGCTGGCCCATTCAATTATTTTTTTTTTCTTTTTTTTTCGAGAGGAGCAGCTCTCGCTTGTAACATTCCAATGGTGAAACATTCGTGTGTGCTCTATAAATAAATGCATGGGAAATTTTCTCATTGAAATTGCATTTGACGAAGCCAATTGCAATCGAATCGAGTTGTAAATCCGTACATTTAATGATTTGTTTTCATTGAGCTTGTCAACGAAATCAGCATATAATTGAATGTTTGGTGCATGCACTTAAAAAAAGCAGCAGCTCAAATTATCGCCCATTTTCACCGTACGATACCAATTTTGCGAGCTGGGCTGACAGTGTGAGAGAACGAGAGAGAGAGAGAGAGAGAGAGAGAGAGAGGGAGCGAGAGCGAGTGTGTGTGTATTCGAAATCGCAAAATTCTACCGCGACGCATAATTATCATCATAATCATTATCCTTCATTAATGAGAGCAATAAAAAAGCGGCACAGCCCATTTATCAAAGGAAAATGTCACTGTTGCAATTTCGACATCATCCCATCTTTTCATGAGCGACAGTTCACTCGCTCACAGCACGAATCGAATGTCGAACGGCGACAGCACAACTCACACACACACTGTCGAGCAAAAAAGAAGAGAAAAAAACGCAGCGCCGGTGCAGAGTTTATGCTGATGAATGTATAAAATTGTGAATCAAGTTAGATTTGTTTTCTTCCTTCTTTTTCCCATTTTCTACATAGTGCATACTCAATTTTGCCACTAATTATGCCCTCCGGTTACGTGCGTCACAGGCAAAGACGACGGAAAAAGCCAACCCGAAATGAAATAATTTCATCGTGTGTCAAAACCCTATCGAAAAGTGCCTTTCAGTTACAGTTCGACCGCTTTTTTTTCTCTATCGCTCGTTTGCTCTCGTTAGTTTTCAGTGTTAGTTGAAAATCAAAGTCGCCGAGATTCGGTTGGTCGGTCGGTTGGGTTGCTCGTATACGGGAAAATCATTGCGATTTCAATGCATAACTTCCATTCCACTGGAATCGATTATTTTCTCTCCCATTTCTCGCCGCCACATAGCCATGCATAGCCAGTCAGTCAGTCTCTCTGTCCCGGGTTCGGGGTTTATGTGCTAGCAGACGACAACACAGCAGACGAAAATTTTCGAAATTGATTTGCATAAATGTCAATGGGGTCAAAAATAATAGTCATAAATTATACCGAACATTTGTAAATGAATTTCCATAAATTGAGTGCTGATTTTGTTTGCTTGTATGCGAGTAATTGGATTTTATCGATCGGTCGAAAACGAGATTTGCCAACCAAAAGCATATGCAACACACTCACCGACTGCTCAAATCCAATTCGATTGAAAATTACCTGGCAAACTTGCTGAAAATCGAAATACGTTTTGTGTATTTTACACATTTTCCCTTTTGTTAAGCACATTGGACTGTGTGTCCGAAGCGAATAGGAAGAGAAAGAAAAACTCATCGTCGAATTTTCGATTCTAAAAGGTGAAAAATCGTTCGTTCAATTCATTTGTCAGCGGAATGCTGTCGAAAAGAGTTTATCGCTTCTTGAGCTATACACATGACGGCACGCACCTTCTTTCAATTCACATTATATTCTTTGGTGTTCTTTCAATTGGCGTTCCGTCATTTCTTTTTATTCTCTCTCTCTCTATCGCTTTGACTTTTTTTGCGTGTATTGTAAAATGTTTTTCACCTCTTCATCGTCGTGGCTGTGCGCGCTACGACGTTTTTTTTATGTAATTGAAGACAAGGAACAAGCGCGAATCATGTCAAAGTACTTGAAACACTTATTGATTTTTTTTCTCTCCTCTCTCATTCAGTTTGTTCTTGAAATTTCTCTTTGTGTGTACATGAATTTCTTTTGTTGTTACTCTCAATTCGATTTTTTTCCTCTGCTGCTGCTGCCTTCAGCTTCTTCTCCTCGCAGCTAGCTTTGCCATTGTTGTGTGCGGTGGTTTGGCTTTATTTTGGCTCTCTTCGGCTGCCTTTTACGTTTTCTCTCGTTGCGAATATGCTCGACAAATGGTTTCTTGCTGATTGAATTGAATCGGTGCCGCGCTGTGAATGTGTGTGAGTGTATTTGTGTTTCCGGCAATATTGATTGCAAGCAAATCTTATTTTTGTCGATTCAATGAATGTCAGCCCAATATACATGTATATTTGAATGCGATGTGGTTTTTTTTGTCGGTCGTCGTCGTAGTCTTCTTCTTCTTCTTTTTGTTGTGAAAGTTAACACGTGGAATTTACAATGGAAATTCAATTCGATTTTTTTTTCGTTTTTTTTTGTCGTTTATTTCTTGTCGTCGCCGTCATGAATATCGATTTTATGGGTACTAGAACTTTTCGTCAATCTCGGTGTGATTTCGCTTTTTTTTGCGCCAGATCAAATTTTACTTTCTAGCAAATTTGGTCACAAAGTATTTTCTCCGGACGATTTTTTTCACATTTCTATTGTGAAAGTTTGTTGTTTTAACAGTATTTCGGGTCGTTGTACTCGATCTGTTTAAATGAGACTACCCATTCGCCAAAAACACTTGCCACCACAATATTCAGTCGGTAAAAAGTGAATTGGATAAACAAAAACGAAATAATTTGTCCAATATAAAATTGGTTATGAAACCAAATCGCTTTTATTTGGCTTATATATTTGAGCCAATCGAAATTTTGTTTGTTTTAAAATAACTCTCACCGCAACGATTGAAACACCTATCTGTCCCTCTTTATGTTTATTTCTAAAAAAAAACGAGAGAAGCCACGCTTGCAAATATTCGGTCATTGTACCGATAGATATACCGTAAAAACTAAAACAAAAATAACACTGAAATATGTGGATTTCGATTGTTTCCCTCTCGAATAGATACAACAAAACGTGTGATATGACGCTAATAATAACCCCAAAGGAATGCGGTACATGTACGTCGAGTATAGCCAAGCCGACAATAATTTCACCCTATATTTATTTATCGAAAGCTCAGAACTTTACTTCGGGGAAGTTTTGAATCGTTTCGCATTGAAACAGGAATTACTGCAGTCTTGCCATAGTGAAGAAAAAATAAAACTATCATCGGAATCTCGAAATGTAGAGTAAAAATTTTGCGATAGAGCAAAAGAGAGTCGAGGAGAAAAAAACTAGACACACGATGCGAATAGCAAAGAAATCAACAAAATGTATTTGAAAATGTTTTGCAGAGTTCGAGCGAAAACATGGAAAAGAAGATTTCACATTTTAAACACGAGCAAGAGAGTATTTCATTTCCATTGATACGGTTGGCCGCTGTTTTGCCTCGACGACGACGACGTAGAAAAAAAAATGGCAGAAAAATTTAGGTGAAAACTGCAAACGAATTTTTGTCGCATTCACAACCAAAAATACACTTTGTTTTTTCTTCTTTTGGCCGAGAGACAACTACGGCATTCCCTGCATTGATTTCGATGTGTGCGACAAACGCAAGAAGAAAAAAAAATGCTTATTTATTTTGCTGCTGGCGTTTACTGTATACAGCAATTTTTTTTCTTCGCCGAATTTCCGTTTAAGCTTCCTTTACTTTGGTCTCTAGCTCTGCGTGTCTTTTTTTTTCACTCAATCTCTCTGGCTCTCTTTTTTCTCTCGACTCTTTGTTGCAAACTATATGAGGAAAAAATTCGATAGTTTTTTCTTCTCTTTCTCGACATTTTCGGACGGATTTCGAGCGGCAAGGATACTATTAGAAGCCAGTCAAAGCACCGATAAATTCATCGTAAAAATTTAATAATTTTTGCGCTTTTGCAAAACCCTGAACAACGAAGAAGAACACACATAATCATCGACATCTCTTCAGCGCGTTGAAATATGCCGAACAATGTTCGATGCTTTGGCTGGAGTATGAAGATGAAGGTACACAACGACGGGCCAAGACATGCGCATGCGATCCAATTTATTTTACTACTCGCTATTCTTTTTTTCATTCGCTCATACATCCGACTCTATGTACACTCACATACAGTGTGCGTGCTTGTGTATCGTCATCAGCCGCATCTGAGAGAGCAGAGTTGTTGTTTTTTTTTCGTTCGGCTGATATGAACACTTCGCTTCAGCAAATTACATATAGTATTTTTCAGTCGGAGAGTTGAACGGATCTACACAGCTCATGGTATTGAATTCAATGTGGCAACAGTGCATTTTCATGGGGAATGTGCTCCGCCTTCCATATATGCAAACATGCGTCCCGTTCGGCGCCCGTGATTGGTTGACTAAGCTGCTGAACAGGCGTCACTCGGTCTTCCAAGTATTTGCTGAGTATTTGTAATTTATGTCTCGTAGGCTTACTAACTCACACACATGCACGCAGGTACACAGGCACAGCAACGAACCAAGCAAGAACTACAATCTCACAGTGTTACATACATACACCAATGGACACACACGCTACGTGACACACATACAAACGAATACGCTCGAGATTTCCACTCATGTCTATAGTGTGCATTGGACGAACTGAAGAGCCGAAGAAATGCTAAGCGGTGGGGATTATTTGTTATTCGTCGAACGTTACCAACGCAGGTAACGATCGTGCGCCGAAGCAGGACAGAGCGATATACGTTCAAGGCTGTGTGTGAGCGTATATGTGTGTGTATGGATTAGTAAACGGTTTTTCTCTCTTGTCGAGCACCTAAAACAGGTTTGATTGGAAACGTTTACGACAAAACAGAAAGGTGCTCACTGCCAAACGTTCTGGTTGTTTGTTCATAACGCGAGTATCTCTCGACTGGTGAGCGCACAACTTTTTGTTTGTTCCGTTCGACTCTCTAACTCATCGATATATATATATTATTATAAAAAAAAAGAAAGTATACAAAACCTTAAGAATTATTCCTCGCAAAACAGTTACACAAATTTATTTGTTTCTGCGTAGTAAGAATTTCTAAACAAAAAACAAAGTTAAACGATAACAGCTGCAATTCAGTTTTTGTGTTTTCATTTTCAAATGAAAATTATTTTTAGTTTTCAACGCATTATCCAAACTTCGCTTATCAAAAAGAAGGAAAATTAGTGTTTTTGCACTTGAATAAGCGAAAAAAGAGAACCAATTTTTCTACGGTTGAGTTTGTGTTTTTTTAGTGTAACAAAAACTGGTTTAAACAAACTCGAAGACATTTCGCCAAATCAACACAAAGACTAATAGGATCAAGTGATGGTGAATTCATTGAAAGAAAAAAATCTGCGCTCAGGAAATCAACAAAAAAGCATGATTTAATCCAACAGATTTTGGATAAAGGATTTCTGCGAAAAAAAATGTGTGTTTAGTGTAAATTAAAAATCACTGAGTTTTTTCTTTCTTCAACCCGGCGAAATAAAAATAATTAGACAGACAAAGTGGAACCAACGCTTGAAGAACAAAGTCATAGCAATTAGACTAGACGAAAAGAAAAGAGAAAAAAAGCGAAATTTTTCCAAAAATTAAAACAAATTTGTTGAAGTGATTTCATCGAAAAGTTTGTCAAGCTGTTCGCGCATAGGGAAGTAGACGATATGTTGACGATGGAGTCTGATATGAAAGGTGGCATTTTACATGCGACAATGCCACCGCATCATCCATCATCGTTGCACAGTCACTCATCATCGCCATACGGCGCATTAGGGTCGTTGAGCATGATGAACATTGGCCAATCACAATTATCACAATCGCAACTATCGCATCAGTATCAACACAACAACACTAGTTCAAATATGTTAAATCTTGCATCGCAACATCATTCACAAGCCCATAATGCTCATACATCGCCGTTGCATTCACAACAAGCTGGCCTCAGCCCGGTCAGTTCGCAGCAAACGCAACAACAACAACAACAACAACAGCAGCAGCAACAAACACAAAATCAAACCTCGCTCGGTGGACATCACATCACATCATCAGCTCAAAATCATCCACATGGCCTTACATCCAACAACAACAATAATACAAGCAACAAAAATCAAAATATCGATCGTGTGAAACGGCCGATGAACGCATTTATGGTATGGTCACGTGGACAACGTCGCAAGATGGCATCAGACAATCCAAAAATGCATAATTCCGAGATTTCAAAGCGATTAGGCGCCCAATGGAAGGATCTGTCGGAAAGTGAGAAACGTCCATTCATCGATGAAGCGAAACGTTTGCGTGCCGTTCACATGAAAGATCATCCAGACTACAAATACCGACCACGTCGCAAAACAAAGACCCTCACCAAAAGCAAAGACAAGTATCCACTTGGCGTTGGTTCACTGCTTCAATCATCCGATCCAAATGGCATTCGCAATTCCAACTCAATATCGGCGGCTGCTGCTGCCCAACAGGCCGCCAATCGTGACATGTACCAAATCCCACCAAATGGTTACATGCCAAACGGTTACATGATGCACGATCCATCGTCATACCAAAATCAACATCACAATGCGTACATAAGCAATTATCATGGATACGATATGAGCCGAATGCACGGTGCAACGGCCGGCACATTGAATTCATACATGAACGCAACCGGTTATGGAATGTATGGTACCGTGTCGGGCGGTCAAACATCACCCTATGGCAGTGTTGGTCAACAGCCCAGTTCACCGTACAGCAATGTACAACAGCAGCCAAGCTCACCGTACGGTGGCATCAATCAGCCCGGTTCCCAATTATCGTGCCAAAGTCACAGTCCAAGTGATTCTAGTGTAAAATCAGAACCAGTTTCACCGAGTCCAATGCACGATATGCGCAACAATTCAGCCGCTGCCGCTGCTGCCGCCGCCGTCGCTACAAACAATAATCTCATGAAACGTGAATATCAGCATCCGAGCTCGGGCGACGGTCTCAACAACATTATCAATATGTATCATTTACCTGAATCAATGCAAACGGCCGATCATCATCGAAATTTAATGCACTACCAAAATAGCCTATCGCCCGATTTGCATCAAAACCAATTGCGGCAAATGGCACCGTTGCCAAACATGTGAGATTCAAACAATGATCGCAGTTTTCAACCGCAGTCATCGATCTATGAAAATAATTTAATTTGGTAGAAATACAGATAAAAATGAAACAAAAAAACACACAAAGCGTAGGTATTATGAGAGTAAATAATTGTGACATGATTTCAAGTAATGACAGAAACAAAAACAAAAACCGAAAAAAATAAATAAATCGAAAACACACACAAGCGACACAGAAACAGTGAGAGCATATGCGAGAACCGAAGTAGATCAAAATGATGATACACACACGTAGAATGTGAGAGATCAAAAGCTTGCACAGCATGAATTCCCAGGTATTCATACACTAAATCTCATTTCTCGATTCCTTCTGCATTTGCTACTAGAATCAAACGAATTTGATGCTCGTTGCGACCCAACGGACGACAGAATATCATCAAATTCGGTGGTAGTGTTGCGAAAGGATGACGGAACGGTTCTTCGATGATGAAAAAAAAACATATTTAGTTTATAATTGAAAAAACGATTCTCTTATCATTATTCGACTCGACCCTATTATTGCGCCAAGAAATATGCAACAAATTCATTTCTTAAGAAAATTCACGAACAAGTCGC